>NC_141877.1:381821901-382131612 GCF_056163025.1 Triticum urartu
TATTGGGCCATACGGGAAAGAAGAAAAAGGGCCTCAAGGGTGGCCGCACCCCTCCCCTTGGTCTGGTCCGAATTGGACTAGGGAAGGGGGGCGCCCCCTTCCTTCCTTCTCCTTTTCCCTTCCTCTTTTCCTATTCCATATGGGAGGTGGAATCCTACTAGGACTAGGGAGTCCTAGTAGGACTCCACACTTGGCGCGCCCCCTCCTAGGGCCGGCCTCCTCCTCCCTTGCTCCTTTATATACGGGGGCAGGGGGGCACCTCTAGACACAAGTTGATCCACGTGATCATATTCTTAGCCGTGTGCGGTGCCCCCTTCCACCATAGTCCTCGATAATATTGTAGCGATGCTTAGGCGAAGCCCTGCGACGGTAGTACATCAAGATCGTCACCACGCCGTCGTGCTGACGGAACTCTTCCCCGACACTTTGCTGGATCGAAGTCCGGGGATCATCATCGAGCTGAACGTGTGCTAGAACTCGGAGGTGTCGTAGTTTCGGTGCTTGATCGGTCGGGCCATGAAGACGTACGACTACATCAACCGCGTTGTGCTAACGCTTCCGCTGTCGGTCTACAAGGGTACGTAGATCACACTCTCCCCTCTCGTTGCTATGCATCACCATGATCTTGCGTGTGCGTAGGATTTTTTTTGAAATTAGCACGTTCCCCAACAGTTGTCTCGTAGTTCATGCTTATGCTCCCTTTCAGAGGTATGCATCACGTATATCACGTTTACTGTTTTTACTTTGCGGGGAAATTGCTTCTGTCCCCCAGTGCTCGGTAGGCGAGCCTCGTCTTATTCACTGTCACTGGGCGGCCCCTTCCCTTTGTGTTCGACATTGAGCTTGCCGGCTTGTTTGAAAACCCAACAATTTCTGTTGGTATGGTTGGCGGTTTTGTCGGGCTGTCGTAGATCTGACAGGGTCGATCCAGTATCTTGTCTAGACCGGATGGACCATCTCTGTTTGCCTTAAATGGCTTCTTCCGTTGACCGGTTTTGGAGCCACTAAATCTGGCGTTGACCTCAATAAACAATTGCATGCACTCTAAAGTAGGAGAAACAATCGTCTAGTCATCTACTTCTTGTGACGCTCCCGCCACTGCTATGTGGCTCGATCCCTCGTCTGGGTCAGGAAGAAGACAGTTCCTCATGTCAACGATCCGCTTGTACATCTCGTAGCTTGTGTACGCGTCCATGGCCGCGTACTTGACATGTTGTTCATCCAGTCTCTTATGACACACACTGTGCCAGGCATTCTCGTCCTTACTGCTCTCTTGCTTCATCTTCACATAGTAGGGGTCAATGATGGCCGAGGCAAGGTCAACCAGGGAGTTCAGTTTTCTTTTGTTGCTGTTCCAGACCTTGTAGTGGTGCTGGATGTTGACAAGATTCGGGCATTTCAAGTCCGAAACCTTGAGAGCTTTTAGATCGTTGGTGGTGTCCACCGTAGCGAAACTATAGTCGGAGCTCTTGATAAACCTGGAGAGACGCTCGCAAGGCCTTGTGGCAAGGTGGAAGTGGTAGACGAGGATGTCATGTCCCACGCACAACTAGGTGACAGCAACCTTCTGATCGTGCCCAGCACGACCGATGGTGTACTCGAGGTCGAAGCCGACCACTCGGTACTTGTCCTCGGCAAGGAACTGCTTCATAGTTTGGATGGAGCTCTCCATCGAGACCGGATCGTTTGTGTACACCACCGAGAGGGCCTTCCCTCTCACGTGGGTGTCCACTACGTGATGCGTGGTGAACTGCCCGCCGTTGTCGTCGTCGGCCGCTGGGAGCGCCATTGGAGTCACGGGGAGCGCCATTGGAACCGTTGGATGTCCTCTCTGTATGTGTCCTCGTGGGTGTGCTTATTGTGTCATGTGAGACGAGAGATGAAGGTAAATGGCCACAGGAATAAAAGGGGGCCGGGCGGCGTGGATTCACGGCGCGTCCGCATGGCAGTTTTTTTAGCGGGTAACTGCATTGTCGCACCGTGCCCGGCGCAACCACTTGCACACGAATGTCTGTGATCGTGCGCCGGCCCAAAACACTGGCAGCGCGCGCGGAGGGATGAGGGCAGAGCACCCGGAGGGACGCGGGAGTAGAGCGCACGCGGGGGGACGCGAGCAGAGCGCGCCGCGGCCGCCTGAACCGCAAGCAACGACACGCATAGAGCAGTTGAACACGCAGGAAATGGTCGCCTACAAGCCGGCCAACAGTTGCATCACTGCGTAGAGAGCGGCTGTGTGGTACCACCTCCGTCTAGTCTATAGTCTCCTTTATATTCCGTGCCATACTTTGCCGTCAAATTTAGCCAACAAAATGTTAATGCATGTTTTAAAAATTATATAATTGGAAACTATGTTCAAATACAAATGCAACTATATAATCTTTGGTGACATGCATTCGTAGTTTATTAGTTAAATCATACTTATAAACCAGGATGGTGGTATAGCAGGTAATTAAATCAAAAACGTTTTTTATTAACCATATGTGTACGTGGCCTTTCGTCCTCCTCTCGCACGTCTTGTCACCCCGCTGCCATAGACGCCTTACAGCGCAAGCTTGCGCAGCACGCGGGGGTGTTCTTTTTGCCAAAAGGTGGTGCCAATTAATCGTCGGTGAGCCCGTTCCCACGCAACCTTGCAAGTTCCCGCACAAGCTTCCCGCCCGACTCGGTGAAATCCCCCAAAATCCCAATGCTTACCGGCCTGCTATAAAAACCCTCATGGCCGGCGAGTCCTACGTCGCATTTTCCCCTCCATCCTTGTAGCTTATCTCGTCTGCTTCTCCCACATTCGCCAATGGCACCAGTCCATCATCGTCGCTCATCCACTCCACCATCATCAGAGGACAGCTCTAGCTGGGAGGTTACACCGCGGCGGCAGTGCAGTCCCCGGCCTAATGTAGTGCGCGTGGCGTCCCTGTTGGGTGTGCGCGGAACACCCACCACACGCTCCGCCGCCGGTGCCCGCCGGCAGCTGTTGCCGGCCGCCGTTGCCGCCACACCACCATCGAAAGCTAGGGCCATCGCCCGCTCCGCCGTCGCGGCCCGAAGGCGGGAGATGGCCGTCGTGGCTGCCACCCCACTGCCGGCCACTGTGGTCATCACCCGCTCCGCCACCGCAGCCCGAAGGCAGGAGGTGGTGGTCGTGGCCGCCACCCCGTCGTCGGCCGCCGTGGCCGCCAGCCCACCGTCGACCGCCGGGGTCATCACCCACTCTGCCACCGCCGCCCTAAGGCGGGAGGCAAAGGTGGATGCCGGCACATGCGACAGCGACCTTGCGCGCTACACTGAGTTCATGCGGGAGGAGGAGGAGCGCCTTGTCAAGCACACAAAGAGCCTTATCGCCGCAGTGGCCGCGGCACACGCCGCCTCAAAGGCGAGGAATTAGGAGATCTATGAGGAGAACCACCGCTTTGAGAGGGTCGTCTGGAGCGGCAGAGGGCGTTCGAGGTGAGCGTCGCTGAAGCTGCATTAGCGGCAAGCACCACATTGCGGTTGCCCAGCTCGTCGATAGGCTCCTCCTTCTCCGCCTCTTACTGAGCTCCCGGCGGAGGAGAGGCAGCCGGAAGTAGTACAAAGCCCCTCTGCGGTAGTAGTAGTATTTAGGGGCTATTTTGTTCAGTTCATCTGACTATAGATGTGGTGGAACTGTACAACATACTTAAAATTAGCTAGTATATATAGTTGAACTAGCTATTTCAGTACGTGGTTGGCAACAATTGGGGAAAAGTTTGGTCGGTTCAGCTGTCGAGTTGAACTTTTTGTATAAATTAAGAATGACTGCTTAATCTATGAATGAAATCTATGCTTAATTACAGAATTTTAGTTGCAAAAATTAGATACTGCTAGTGATTTTTAGCTTCATATTTTGACAAATCGCAGTGTTACAAGGATTGACAAATCTTACCAAATTTTTTGTACGTGGTTGCACACGAGTCATCCAAAACAACCGTTTGCATTGAAGGGATGCACAAATCCCGCGCTGCTCTCACTTTGCATATGGGTGTTCTATCTAAAACGTTTGCGATCAAGAGCTGCAGAAATCCTGCTTGGCACATTTTCTCTTGGCTTCCCGGGGAAGCTGTCGGTTTGTATACGGGTGTTCTAACTAAAACGTTTGCGGTGTTTTATATTTAAAAAGCGAATTAAACTATGGCTTGGGCGTCATTAATGGAGAGGATGCAAGCAAGGAGGGCGGCCACGGAAGTCAAAGGGCTTGCTTCCCAGTGATCCCGCGCAGCATACAGCTCGCACGCTCCCGGTGAGCCTGCGCACTCGAGGAAAACTTACACGCCTCTCGGTTAGCCTGCGCACCGAACGACGCTCGCATGCCTCCTGTTCAGTCAAGGTCAAGCAGCTGTTCGCACGACACCTCCTACAGCCATTAAAACCAAGACACGTGGCATCACGTGAATGGTTAACAGAATTTTGGATTTGCTAGAATTTAAAAACCACGCATCTCAATGTTTTGCCGGCAATCAACGGTGCCCTGGTGTTTGAAATTCACTCCCATTTCTTGCATGGGACCTAAGCATGCACCCAAGGACACATATTTGATTTTTCAACCAATTTATATGCACTGGAGCATTTGCATGTAGTTCAAATTTGAATTATGCACATAAATGCATTCAAAACTCAGTTAATGCATAAAAATGTCCAAACGAACCCCGAAAAATCAAAAAAATACATACAACACTCCTGTTGTTCTATGTTGACACAAGAAAAAAATTGAAAGCAATAAGAGGCAATGGATATCGTTTCGTCCCCAAAGGTGGGACGTTCCCTACCGAAAATCATCATGCTTGTTGTGAGAAGCTCTGGTTTGTGAGAAGCATATACCCAATCCTGCCCCAATGGGAGAAAATTTGTACCACGGCATGTTCATGCCGCTCCATGATAGCATGCCAAGTTTAATGAATTTCAGACGGGTTTTGGATTTACCAGAATTTAAAAACCAAACATCTCAATGTTTTGATGGCAATCAACGGTGCCCCGGTGTTTGAAATTCATTCCCATTTCTTGCATGGGACCTAAGCATGCACCCAAGGACACATATTTGATTTTTGAACCAATTTATATGCACTGGAGCATGTGCTTGTAGTTCAAATTTGAATTATGCACATAAAATGCATTGAAAACTCAGTTAATGCATAAAAATGTCCAAATGAACCCCGAAAAATCACAAAAATTCACACAACACTCCTGTTGTTCTATGTTGACACGAGAAAAAAAATTGAAAGCAATAAGAGGCAACGGATATCGTTTCGTCCCCAAAGGTGGGACGTTCCCTACCGAAAACCATCATGCTTGTTGTGAGAAGCTCCGGTTTGTGAGAAGCATATACCCAAACCTGCCCCAAATGGGACAGAATTTGTACCACGGCATGTTGATGCCGCTCCATGATAGCATGCCAAGTTTCATGAATTTCAGACGAGTTTTGGATTTACTAGCATTTTAAAACCAGGCATCTCAATGTTTTGCCGGCAATCAACGGTGCCCCGGTGTTTGAAATTCATTCCCATTTCTTGCATGGGACCTAAGCATGCCCCCAAGGACACAGATTTGATTTTTCAACCAATTTATATGCACCAGAGCATATGGGTGTAGTTCAAATTTGAATTTTTCACCTGAAATGGCTAGAAAACCAATTTAATGTATAAAATGTTCAAACGAACCCTGAAAAATTCCAATTCTTTTATGACACACATATAGTTGCATGTTCACTCCAGATAAAAGGTCTATCAATTCAAACACCATCCATTGCCGCTGTGACCCCATTATGTAATTCAAATCAAGATGAAAAATCAAGTAGATCACGCACAGTTTATTATCAGCAACCGTGTGAGATGTAGTACAAAATATCTTGGAGCACCATCGGTGTATAGTACGCATATGGCTTACGCGAGAAGGTGCGTGATACATCTCCATCGTATCTACTTTTCCAAACACTTTTGCCCTTGTTTTGGACTCTAACTTGCATGATTTGAATGGAACTAACCCGGACTGACACTGTTTTCAGCAGAATTGCCATGGTGTTATTTATGTGCAGAAACAAAATTTCTCGGAATGACCTGAAACTTCACGGAACGTCTATTTGGAAATAATAAAAAATCCTTGCAAAAGATGAAGGCCAGGGGGCCCACACCCTAGCCACGAGGGTGGGGGCGCGTCCCCCTACCTCGTGGGCCCCCTGGAGCTCCTCCGACCTCAACTCCAACTCTATATATTTGCTTTCGGGGAGAAAAAAATAGGGAGAAGGATTCATCGCGTTTTATGATACGGAGCCGTCGCCAAGCCCTAAAACCTCTCGGAAGGGCTGATCTGGAGTCCGTTCGGGGCTCCAGAGAGGGGAATCCATCGCCATCGTCATCATCAACCTTCCTCCATCACCAATTTCATGATGCTCACCGCCGTGCGTGAGTAATTCCATCGTAGGCTTGTTGGACGGTGATGGGTTGGATGAGATTTATCATGTAATCGAGTTAGTTTTGTTAGGGTTTCATCCCTAGTATCCACTATGTTCTGAGATTGATGTTTCTATGACTTTGCTATGCTTAATGCTTGTCACTAGAGCCCGAGTGCCATGATTTCAGATCTGAACCTATTATGTTTTCATCAATATATGAGTGTTCTTGATCCTATCTTGCAAGGCTATAGTCACCTACTATGTGTTATGATCCGGCAACCCCGAAGTGACAATAATCGGGACCACTCCCGGTGATGACCGTAGTTTGAGGAGTTCATGTATTCACTATGTGTTAATGCTTTGGTCTGACACTCTATTAAAAGGAGGCCTTAATATCCCTTAGTTTCCATTAGGACCCCGCTGCCACGGGAGGGTAGGACAAAACATGTCATGCAAGTTCTTTTCCATAAGCACGTATGACTATATTCGGAATACATGCCTACATTACATTGATGAATTGGAGCTAGTTCTGTGTCACCCTAGGTTATGACTGTTACATGATGAACCGCGTCCGGCATAATTCTCCATCACTGATCCATTGCCTACGAGCTTTCCATATATTGTTCTTCGCTTATTTACTTTTCCGTTGCTATTGCTATCATCACTACAAAATACCAAAAACACTACTTTTGTTACTGTTACCTTTTGCTATCCGTACCACTACTATCATATTACTTTGCTACTAAATACTTTTCTGCAGATATTAAGTTTCCAGGTGTGGTTGAATTGACAACTCAGCTGCTAATACTTGAGAATATTCTTTGGCTCCCCTTGTGTCGAATCAATAAATTTGGGTTGAATACTCTACCCTCGAAAACTGTTGCGATCCCCTATAGTTGTGGGTTATCAAGACTATTTTCTGGCGCCGTTGCCGGGGAGCATAGCTCTATTCTTTGAGTCACTTGGGATTTTTATATCTACTTATCATTATTAAGAACTTGGGAGATCCAAAAACCAAGATTTATCCCTCAACTACGAGGGGAGGTAAGAAACTGCCATCTAGCTCTGCACTTGATTCACCTTCTGTTTTGAGTAAGCTTGCGACACCTAAATCTGCTTCTGCTATTCGTTCTGATATGTCGCATGTTATTGATGATGCCACTTCTGCTATAAATGATGCTTATGATGAAACTACTTCTATACTTGATACTACTGTGCCACTTGGTGAATTTCTTGATGAACAACTTGCTAAGGTTAGAGAGAATGAAATTATTGAAACTGATAATATTGATGAAAGTGATGATGAAGACTCTTCCCCTAATAAATATGAATCACCTGTTATTCCTGAGGGTGATGTTTTTGAAAAAGAAGCTGCTCTAGCTATTTTAGCTTGCAAAGATAGATACGAGCTCAATAGGTTATTAGCTAAATGGAAGCAGCAATCTCTTAATGCTAGAATGAAACCTGACCCTGCTTTTGCTACTTCACCTATCTGTGTTACTGATAAGGATTATGAATTCTCTGTTGATCCTGATATAATTACTTTGGTTGAATCTGATCCTTTTCATGGCTATGAATCTGAAACTGTTGTGGCACATCTTACTAAATTAAATGATATAGCCACCCTGTTCACTAATGATGAGAGAACTCGCTACTTTTATATCCTTAAAATATTTATGTTCTCATTAAAGGGTGATGCTAAGATATGGTTCAATTCTTTGGATCTTGGTTGTGTGAGTAGTCCCCAGGATATGATTTATTACTTCTCTACTAAATATTTCCATGCTCATAAGAAACAAACTGCTTTGAGGGATATATATATAATTTTGTGCAAATTGAAGAAGAGAGTCTCTCACAAGCTTGGGGGAGTTTTCTCAAGTTACTTAATGCTTTGCCTGATCATCCTCTTAAGAAAAATGAAATACTTGATATCTTTTATAATGGACTAACCGATGCTTCCAGAGATTACCTGGATAGTTGTGCTGGTTCTGTTTTCAGGGAAAGAACACCAGATGAAGCTAAAATTCTATTGAATAATATGTTGACAAATGAAAATAATTGGACACTTCCTGAGCCAATTCCCGAGCCTATTCCTAAACCAACTCTGAAGAAAAGAGGTGTTCTATTTCTCAGTCCTGAAGATATGCAAGAGGCAAAGAAATCTATGAACGAAAAAGGTATTAAAGCTGAAGATGTTAAGAATTTACCTCCTATTGAAGAAATACATGGTCTTAATTTACCGCCTGTTGAAGAAACATATGATCTTAATCCATTACCTATTGAAGAAATACATGGTCTTGATAACCCGACACAGGTAGTAAAGGTAAATTCTCTCTATAGATATGATAAAGCTGAAATCCCATTTACTAAGTTTGCTAGCCCATGCTTAGATGAGTTTGATAAATTTATGGCTAAGCAAGAAGATTTTAATGCTTATTTTGGTGGACAATTGAAATACAATTCAAATATGCTTGAACACTTGGGTGATTATATGGCTAATGTCAAAGGTGAACTTAAACTTATTAGTAAACATGCTTCTATGGATACCACTCAAGTAGAACAAGTACTTAAGGCTCAAAATGATTTTCTCAGTGAATTGAATAGTAAGAATAATGACTATGCTGTTAGAGTGGCTACTAGAACTGGTAAAATGACTTAGGAACCTCTGTATCCTGAAGGCTACCCTAAGAGAATTGAGCAAGATTCTCAGAGAAATAATATAGATGCACCTAGTCCTTCTAAAAGGGAGAAAAAGAAAAATGATAGGACTTTGCATGCTTCTAGTGACCTATTACTGAAACACCTGAGAATCCAAATGACATTTCTATTTCTGATGCTAAAACATAATCTAGTGATGAACCTGAAACTAGTGATAATGTTAATGATAATGTTCATGATGATGCTCAACGTAGTAATGATAATGATATAGAAATTGAACCTGCTGTTGATCTTGATAACCCACAATCAAAGAATCAACGTTATGATAAGAAAGACTATTGCTAGGAAACACGGTAAAGAAATAGAACCTTGGGTTCAGAAACCTATGCCTTTTCCTCCCAAACCATCCAAGAAAAAGGATGATGAGGATTTTGAGCGCTTTGCTGAAATGATTAGACCTATCTTTTTGCAGATGCGATTAACTGATATGCTTAAAATGAATCCTTATGCTAAGTACATGAAAGAAATTGTCACTAATAAAAGGAAGATGCCGGAAGCTGAAATTTCCACCATGCTTGCTAATTATACTTTTTAAGGGTGGAATACCAAAGAAACTTGGAGATCCAGGAGTACCCACTACACCATGCTCCATTAAAAGAAACTATGTTAAAACTGCTTTATGTGATCTTGGATCCGGTGTTAGTGTTATGCCTCTCTCTTTATATTGTAGGCTTGACTTGAATAAGTTGACACCTACTGAAATATCTTTGCAAATGGCTGATAAATCAACTGCTATACCTGTCGGTATTTGTGAGGATGTGCCTGTTGTGGTTGCAAATGTTACTATTTTAACGGACTTTGTTATTCTTGATATTCCCGAGGACGATAGTATGTCCATTATTCTTGGAAGACCCTTTTTGAATACTGCAGGGGCTGTTATTGATTGCACTAAAGGCAATGTCACTTTTCATGTTAATGGTAATGAGCATATGGTACACTTTCAGAGGAAACAACCTCAAGTCCACAGTATTATTTCTATTGGAAAAATTCCATCAATTATTTTTGGAGGTTTTGAATTTCCTCTTCCTACTGTCAAGAAGAAATATGATATTCTTATTATTGGGGATGTGCATATCCCCGTTGAGGTAACATAGTGTTATTCGAAATTTCTCCTGTTCCATGTTATTCGGAATGAGTTCGTTAACAAGACTTGATCAACCTTGTTAGTGGATTCCTTTTGATGATCATGAGATGGATGAAGTTAGAAAACACAACTCTCTGTACCCTCCTTTTACTTTCTATTATTTATAATAAATAAAATAAAAATAAGTATTTTCCGTCTGTTATCTGATTTATCCATGCAATGTAAAAATACCCTGAAAATAAAAGTTCTCCAAATGCCCTGAAATTTAAATATGATTTTTTCTGGAATATTTGAGAATATTTGGCACTGAGAACACAACACGGGGGGCATCCACCTGGCCACGAGGGTGGAGGGCGCGCCCTACCCCCTGGGCGCGCTCCCCTGCCTCGTGGGCCCATGGTGGCCCTCCTCCACTTATTCCTGCACCCACACACTCCTTCTTCCTCCCACAAACACGATTATCCAGTTCAAACCCGAGTCCAAGCTCATCTTGCTGCCATTTTTGATCTCCTTGCTCAAAGCACCTCTCACAAAACTGCTTGGGGGGATTGTTCCTTGGTATGTGACTCCTCCGTTGGTCCAATTAGTTTTTGCTCTAGTGCTTTATTCATTGCATATTTTTGCTACTTAGGTGACCCTGTTCTTGAGCTTGCATGTCAAATTTATGTGGTTCCAAGTAGTTTTGATGCATGATATAGGCTCTAGGCACTTGTAGGAGTAGTTTCTATCAATTTTGTTGAGTTTGGCTCACTTTTATTTGAAGTTACTAAAAATTTCAGATTTTTTTTAGAAAATAATGAAGAGATTTTTGAGGGGCTCATCGAGCCGAAGCTCGAAGGAAAAGCAAAATGAAAAAGCAGAGAGGCCCAAATATAATCTGCCTCGCACCGCGGAGGTTCGGCCGTGTGAATGGCCTTCCGATGATTTCTTGAGAGCAGCCGGGATTTATGATGATTTTTATGAATTGGCTGAGAATGCAGGCCTCACCGCCTTCCTCCACGACCGACGCAAACAGTATCTCTTACTCACCAATATCTTTGTGCAAAACTTTCATTTTCATGCTAGGAGCTCACCACCTACGGTGGAGTTTTATTTATATGATGAGCATAAGGAGATGTCACTTTATGATTTTTGTCGGGTTTGTTTGATCCCTTTCGAAGGCACAATAGAGGAACCACACCGCGGTGATGTGGATGGCTTTATTGACACCATCACTGTAGGGGAAACGAGGAAGGTTTCCGATGCACGAATCACTAGCATACATTTTCCTGTTTAACGCTACTTTGCAATATTTGCTAGTCGTTGCTTAATTGGTCGCGGAAACTGTGGAAACCTTAGTGTTCTTGATATTATTATTTTGTTCCACAGTTTATTCTATGATAACTCTGTTAGTATGGGCGGTATTATTGCTAAACGGTTAAGTCTGAACCGTACAAAGGGCCCCATCTTTGGAGGCATCTATGCTTCATGCCTAGCTGCAAATTTTAACATACCCATTAGGCACTATGAAAAGGAAGAACAATTGTTGCCCACTGTTTATTTAGATTATAAGAGTATGGTAGCGCATGATTTTATTATAAAGAATAGGGAAGGGGAGCTTAAATACAAATTGTTCTTTGATAAACATCATCTTGAGACTATTACCCTGCCTGCTCCTTCCTTGTTTGATTTATCTGCAGGCAAGTACCTTGTTCCGTTGGAGGCTATTCACGCCTACCGGAACCCTACATCAGTGACAGAGCCAGAGTCAGAACCACAAGTTGATCCTCCACAACAGTCTAATTACCAGTGGGATCCGGAGATGATTGCCAACCAGTGGCAATCAGAGTCTTCTTCTTCGCAGTACGACCCCAACTATTACTATGGATATCCGCCAGGCCAACCGTGGCGATAAACCAACTTAGGCCAAAAGCCTAAGCTTGGGGGAGTACGTATTTCTCACCGACATTACATTCATGTTCACACACTCATTGTTAGATGTCGGTGCTCATACTTTTTCATTGTAATATCCATGCTAGTTTATTTTCCTTTTTTGTGCTTTCTTCTTGTGTGTTTAATAAACCTTAAGAAAAACAAAAAAAAAATTAGTTGTAGCTTTTAATGAGTTTACTTTCCATGCTTGTAGTAGTAAATTAAAAAAAACCCAAAAATATTTCCTGTTCTTCTTTTGCTTGTTGGGAGCTTTCCCGTGTAAATAGTTTTATTTCTTTTTCTTTTCTTTGGGGGTCGATAGGAGAAGACAATAATTAAATTGATGAAGTGGCTCTTATATGCATTATTGTTGATCTGACAAAAGAGCCCATATTGCCTTGTCTTCTCCTCTTTATTGGATGCTTGCAGATTCCAGCTTAGTCCAATGCACGTGCACTGTTATTATTATCCACATCATTCAGTCGTGCAAGTGAAAGGCAATTATGACGATATATGATGGATTGATTGAGATGGGAGAAGCTGGTATGAACTTGACCTCTCTTGTTTTGGTAAATATGATTAGTTCATTATTCCTGATTCAGCCTATTATGAATAAACATGTTTGCAATGACAACTAGAGATCATAGTTTCTTGTGCCATGCTTGATTAGCTAGGAGCTTATAATGGTTTACCTTGCGTGCCAACATGCTATTAAAATGGTTGTGATGTGGTATGATAGGGTGGTATCCTCCTCTGAATGATTCGAGTGGCTTGACTTGGCACATGTTCACGCATGTAGTTGAAACAAAATCAACATAGCCTCTACGATATTTAAGTTCATGGGTCATTATATCCTACTCTTGCTTGCATTTGATGTTAATTAATTTTAATGCATGTTCATGACTGTTGTCGCTCTCTAGCTGGTCGCTTCCCAGTCTTTTGCTAGCCTTCACTTGTACTAAGCGGGAATACTTCTTGTGCATCCAACTCCATAAACCCCAAAGTTATGCCATATGAGTCCACCATACCTACCTATATATGGTATCTACCAGCCATTCCAAGTAAATTTGTATGTGCCAAACTCTAAACCTTCAAATAAATATCTTGTTTTGTATGCTCGAATAGCTCATGTATCAACTAGGAATGTCCGTATCTTCCATGTTAGGCGGGTTATTCTCAAGAGGAGTGGACTCCGCTCCTCACTCACGAGAAAATGGCTGATCACCGGGATGCCCAGTCTCATGCTTTATGCAAATCAAATCAAAATAATTGCAAGCAAAACTCCCCCTGTGACTCTTGTTAGTTGGAGGCACTCGTTGTTTCGAGCAAGCCATGGATTGATGCTTGTCGGTGGAGGGGGAGTATAAACTTTACCATTCTGTTTGGGAACTGCCTATAATGTGTGTAGCATGGAAGATATCGCCATCTCTTGGTTGTTATGTTGACAATGAAACTATACCGCTCAAAATATTATTCACCTCTATTTCAAAACCGAGCTCTGGCACCTCTACAAATCCCTGCTTCCCTCTGCGAAGGGCCTATCTATTTACTTTCATGTTGAGTCATCATCCTCTTATTAAAAAGCACCAGTTGGAGAGCACCACTGTCATTTGCATTCATTACTGTTAGTTTAGATTGAGTATGACTTGACTGGATCTCTTTTACCATGAATTACAATGTCTAGTCAGTCCTTGATCTTTAAAGGTGCTTTGCATTTATGTTTTGCGGTCTCAGAAAGGGCTAGCGAGATACCATCTTGTTATATCATATTATGATTGTTTTGAGAAAGTGTTGTCATCCGAGATTTATTATTATTGCTCGCTAGTTGATTATGCCATTGATATGAGTAAACATGAGATCTATGCGTTATTGTGAATGAGGTTAGTTTATAATCTTTGCTGAAAATTTGAATGATGGCTTTACATATTTGCAAAACAAGAGCAAACGGAGTTTGTAAAATTTTTTCTTTATCGCTTTCAGTTTATCAACTGAATTGCTTGAGGACAAGCAAAGGTTTAAGCTTGGGGGAGTTGATACGTCTCCGTCGTATCTACTTTTCCAAACACTTTTGCCCTTGTTTTGGACTCTAACTTGCATGATTTGAATGGAACTAACCCGGACCAACGCTATTTTCAGCAGAATTGCCATGGTGTTATTTATGTGCAGAAACAAAATTTCTCGGAATGACCTGAAACTTCATGGAACGTCTATTTGGAAATAATAAAAAATCCTTGCAAAAGATGAAGACCAAGGGCTCCACACCCTAGCCACGAGGGTGGGGGCGCGCCTGCCCCCGGGCACGCCCCCTACCTCGTGGGCCCCCTAGAGTTCCTCCGACCTCAACTCCAACTATATATATTTGCTTTCGAGGAGGAAAACATCAGGGAGAAGGATTCATCGCGTTTTACGATACGGAGCTGTCGCCAAGCCCTAAAACCTCTCGGGAGGGCTGATCTGGAGTCCTTTCGGGGCTCTGGAGAGGGGAATCCGTCGCCATCGTCATCATCAACCTTCCTCCATCACCAATTTCATGATGCTCACCTCCATGTGTGAGTAATTCCATCGTAGGCTTGCTGGACGGTGATTGGTTGGATGAGATTTATCATGTAATCGAGTTAGTTTTGTTAGGGTTTGATCCCTAGTATCCACTATGTTCTGAAGTTGATGTTGCTATGACTTTGCTATGCTTAACGCTTGTCACTAGGGCCCGAGTGCCATGATTTCAGATCTGAACCTATTATGTTTTCATCAATATATGAGTGTTCTTGATCCTATCTTGCAAGTCTATAGTCACCTACTATGTGTTATGATTCGGCAACCCCGAAGTGACAATAATCGGGACCACTCCCGGTGATGACCGTAGTTTGAGGAGTTCATGTATTCACTATGTGTTAATGCTTTGGTCCGGTACTCTATTAAAAGGAGGCCTTAATATCCCTTAGTTTCCATTAGGACCCCGCTGCCACGGGAGGGTAGGACAACACATGTCATGCAAGTTCTTTTCCATAAGCACGTATGACTATATTCGGAATACATGCCTACATTACATTGATGAATTGGAGCTAGTTTTGTGTCACCCTAGGTTATGACTGTTACCTGATGAACCGCATCCGGCATAATTCTCCATCAGATCCATTGCCTATGAGCTTTCCATATATTGTTCTTCGCTTATTTACTTTTCCGTTGCTATCGCTATCATCACTACAAAATACCAAAAACACTACTTTTGTTACCGTTACCTTTTGCTATCGTTACCACTACTATCATATTACTTTGCTACTAAATACTTTTCTGCAGATATTAAGTTTCTAGGTGTGGTTGAATTGACAACTCAACTGCTAATACTTGAGAATATTCTTTGGCTCCCCTTGTGTCGAATCAATAAATTTGGGTTGAATACTCTACCCTCGAAAACTGTTGCGATCCCCTATACTTGTGGGTTATCAGTGCGTCAGCTACAGTCCATAGCCGGCGTCTCAAGCACACTAGCTCGCTCCCCAAATATCATTTCACTGTTCAATCGTCGCGGTGAAAGATGGGCACGTGGACCCGCGTCGTGAGGGCAACTTCAGTGGCCCACTCCGGCGAGAGCGCGGCTGCAGCCGCCATGCGCATGCTAACAAGGTGCATGAACGCGACCACAATTTGCGACCGAGCGGCAAAGGCAGCCCAAACAGCCGTTGTTGCTTCTAAGGTGGGGGCAGCAACATCTGCCTCGGGGATAGCAACTGGCGGGAGTGGCACATCAGCTGTCCGTTCCACAGCGATGGCCTTAGCCCTGATGGAGGCCGCCCATGACCATGTCGAGGCCGCCCACGCCCAGCTCCTGGCGGTCACCGCACAAATCAAACGAAGCATCTCCGACAACGGTTGGCAACCCACGGCCGAAGAGCTGGCAATCGCCGAGAGCGTTTGAGCAGCCATCCGTTCCTCCGCCGCATACCTTACGACGATGGAGCCTGTCCAAGCCCAGATTGCGTCCGCCCACGCCTAGCTCGTGGCGGCCTTTTCCAAAGAGATGGCGGACACGGATGGCGAGATGCTTGCCGAGTATGGTGCGATGGATGCCATGGAGCCCCTTCCCCAGGAGACCATCGGGCACGAGCTGGAAATGGAGGCAGCGGCGGAGATCAATGAGCACCAGCCGTAGTTGTACTCTTTGTTTTGTTTAATTAAGAGCGCCGGTCTTTAATTTGTTAGAGTAATGTTTAGGTGAGCTGGCTCTGTTTAATTGCTGAACTTGCTCGATTAAGAAGTGTGGGTGTGTTGTAGTCTCCTTTGTGTACCCAAATTATGCAATGACGCGGATGACCACTGTAACCATGGAAATTCAAACCAAAACTTTTGATGTTCAAACTCATCACACACGGGTTAAGCTATCTAAATCGTTTGTGATGTCCACATATCGTACACAGTTCTGAATAAGGGACCGTGTCTGATGACACTTTGCGCGCCAGTTTTTTGACTGAAGCGATTCCAAATTTTCGGCTTCTGCAGAAATATCTACCTCCCGGCTCCTCCCCCTTACCAAAAGCCACATTTCCCCTCTTTCCGCCTTCCTTTCCAAGTTGAAACCTTCACACCTTGCTTGCAGCGACGCCGCCTCCTTGCCGGCGACCCTCCTTCACGCTGCTTGGCCTCCTCTATCCAGGCAGGTAATCCACACCCGACCCCCATCCTCCTACTTCCACATCCCACATGCCCCGACCGCCGGCGCGAGTGCGACACCTTCCACCCAAATCACCGACCCCTCCACCAAAAAATCACCGGCCTAAGCCATGGTGCACGCAGTATAGCCAGGACCTCAAGGAGCATTTGGTAGCGGAGAAGCAAATCGCGGCCGCACGCACGGATGAGGTTGCGATGGCTGCCATTCGTGCCGACCCCCAGATCTTGAAGGAGCACCTTGCCAATTGCTAGCTACGCCGGTTAAGCATGCTCGATTTACCCGTTGCGTGTGCTGCTCCTGCCTTTCCTTCAAAAATTCTAGTGAATTGTGCTATCTAATTTCACCATGGAAATTGTTGCTCTAGTGTATATGTTCTATATGTCATGCAGTGTGGTGCTCACTTATTAATTGTTTTGTTAATTAGTTGTCATCTTCAGTTAACTGTTTGGTTCAATTCTGCAAATGTGATGTTCAATTCTTCTGGCTGCAATTTTGTATTGTCTTTCATGTGAGAAATAAATCGAATTTATCTTTACAAAATTGTGGGTGCATTCTATTATTGTATACCATGTGAGGAATAAATTGAATTTGGCTGTAGTAAATACATGAGAAACAAATACAACTGCTATAATTGGCTGTAGTTAACTGTTTGGTTAACTCTCTGATCTTCTATTAGGAGTATGTTATATTGTGCAATGTGATGCTCAGTTAATATTTGGTTCATTTGTTGTGGTGTTAGTTAACTGCCTGGTTCAATTCTGCAATGTGATGTCCAATTGTCATGGGTAGAATTTTGTATTGTTGTGCATGTGAGGAATAAATCGAATTTGGCCGCACTTAATACATGAGAAACATATACAAGTGTTATATTTCCTAGTTCTTAATCATGCTTGGTTTGGGTAAATGGGTTTTCCGTGTGGCTTCACTTAATCTGATGAATCTGCAATGTGCTTATTTTTCATTAACATATTTTACTGATAGCATGCGAACCCTTACTTAACCTGATGACTAACTACCTTATATGTGTTGCAGGGAAATAATGGGAGGCACTGAGGTTTACAATCGAGGTTAGCACGTGCATGGTCCGTTGTCTAATAGCACATTATTGTGAAATTGCAGGAACCATACTAATATTTTGGTTTTTAACAATTTGGTCTTGCACATGTAGTCCTGCTGTTAGAGGTTTTGACCCACTGTTCGACCCTTTTTGCATATGGGGAAATGAGTTTTCCATGAATATCAATCAAATCAAGAAAGTCAGAAAGATTGTTAGGATAAAGAAATTAGCGACAAAAACAACAAGATCTTTGTCTGCACAATGAAGAAGACATCAGTTCACTACAAGATGGTACTAACACATCCTTGTTTTCAGGCCTTTCCAAAGCAGTTCACTGATGATTACCTCTCAAACCATCTCTATGGTTAGGAGGCGAAGAAGTTTTTCATACAACACCCACGGTTTAATATTGAAGTGTTCCTGAAGAGGACGAAGGACAGACGGACAGTCAATCATCCACACGCACTGGCCTAAAGTTGCAAAGACCTTCAACATGAATGAAGGCTCATTATTCGCCTTCCGCTTCAGCAGTTTTACAGATGAGATGCATCTGTCTATATACTGTCTATGATGCTAATTTTGAAAGGTTCTACATGTTGCATGTGTAACTTGCTGCTGGTGTAGTTGTGTAATGGGGTCGCTGAGTGTTGAAGCTATATCATGTTGTACTCTGATGTATTTCAATTATGAAATTCTGCTTCCTTAATATGGAAATGAAATATATTGTGTGCTTAATATGAAATGTCAATTAGATTAATAAATGAATTATGAATAATCAGATAATTAGCCTGCTAATTGTGTTTTGCTATTGCAAACGGTGGTTGAAAAAATACCGTGGGCGATGACCTCAGGCAACGCACACAATTTCTAGGAATAAACCGTGTTGGATCAATGAACAATCACACACGACTTTCTCTTGAAAACTGTTTGCGTTAGGCCACCTTGCGCAAACGTTTACCACATAAAAACTGTGTGTGATGGACAACCTTTGCCACACAGTTTCTTCTACAGACCATGTGTGATACATTCAATAACGCAAACTATTTAATGGGAAAAATTGTGTGTGATGTATCTATGAACGAAAACGTTTTCCTTGGAGCGACTATGTGGGATGTGCATACGAACGGAAACAATTTCGCCGTATAATTTTATTTTTTAGCTCTACTGTATGTATTTCCATATTTTAGTGCTTGTCGGTCGCACACGACCTCATTTTGTCGAACGTGTGTGCCAGGAGGGCATATCCCCGATGGTTTCTGGATCATGTGGGAAGGACCCCCCTATCACCACACTCACTTGGCGACGGTTCCAAATGCCATCGCGGAAAGGGGTTAAAAACCATTTGTTTAGGACCGACGTGCACCAGTGTGAGCCACTCGTCACGGACGTTGTGTTTAAAGGTCGCGAGTGCTTCGGCATCCGGATAGTCGATAATTTGGTTCTTTTTAATTAGGAATCTGGTCCAGAGTTTCCTGGCTGATTCTCCGGGTTACTGGATGATGTGACTAAGGTCATCGGCGTCCAGAGGCCGGACATACGTACCTTGGAAATTGTCGAGAAAGGCGTCTTCCAAGTATTCCCAGCTGCCAATGGAGTTCTCTGGGAGGCTGTTTAGCCGGTGCCGGGCTGGTCCCTTTAATTTTAGTGGGAGTTATTTAATGGCGTGGAGATTATCACCGCGGGCCATGTGGATATGGAGAAGAAAATCCTCAATCCATACTGCGGGGTCAGTTGTTCCATCATATGATTCAACATTCATGGTTTTGAACCCCTCTGGGAATTCATGCTCCATTACTTCATCAGTGAAGCAGAGGGGGTGTGTGGCGCCTCTATATCGGGCCAATTCGCGACATAGCTCGGATGGAGTCCGTGTGCAGTTTTCGGCCCGGATGTGGTTATGCTTGTCACGTCCGGCTAGATAGCCGTCATCGCGTGCCGGGGCACGCCCCCGCGATCCGTAGATTGATCTGGTCTGATCTGCTCTATGTTCCAGGTCCTGTCGCAAGTCATATGTATATCTCCGAGCTATTGTGTCTCTATCTTTACGGCGAGGTAGTATGGGCTGGTGTTCGGCTTGAGTTGCCGTTTTGTCCCAGCCACGTGGTGGTTGGTCAGCCGCGTTACGCGCTGATGGTACGGGCTCTAGTGCCTCGTCGTCGAATTGAGGTAGCAGCTTATGCTTCGGGTAGCTTTTGGTTGGTCGTGCAAGGCCGTATTCCTCGGCTGCCAGGACATTAGTCCATCTATCGTTGAGCGTATCCCGTTCGGCTTGAAACCGTTGTTGCTTCCTTTTCAGGATCCTCGCGGTTGCGATGAGCTATTGCCTAAAGCGTTCTTGCTCGAGGGGCTCCTCTAGCACGATTAAATCTTCGCCACCTGGGCTTATGTTGTCTTCGGAGGGTGGCATGTAATTGCTGTCCTCCAAGTCCTCGCTTCTGACTGGCTCGTCAGGGTTACCCTGCCCCTCCTCCCTATCATCATGTTCGGGTGTTGGTTCGACGGGGGCATTTGGGTCTTCGGCGTTCTCCAAAGTGTTATTGTCTCCATTGCCGGTATAGCTTTCCTTGCCACAGCGTGATTTTGAACGGAGTCGCTGATGCCGCTTCCTTGGTGGTTTATCAGTGTTGTTTTCCTTGATTGGATCCTTACTGCCCTCACCGCCATCCTCTCTTGGCGTATCTACCATGCATACGTCGAATGTGGAGGTGGCCTTCCAGCGTGTGGTATGCGGGGGGTTTTGGCTTTGTTCATCTCCGGCATCAATGTGCATACCGTAGATGTCTTCGAAGTTATGGTCAAGCATGTCGGTAAGGTCCTCGACAGTGGCTATGAAGTGGGTGGTGGGTGGGACGTAAAATTTCCCGCCCTCAGCCCCTAGTCCGGGCTGAGCGTAATTCAGACGTTGCTCCTTTGTAATGATGAGTGATCGCATTAGGTCCAGAGCCTTGCTTAAAGGTGAGGTTCGGCCAGGGGAAAGAAAGTCCATGGAGTACGGCGGGAAGAGAATCCCTTGGCCGGGCTCGCATAATGCAGACTCCGAGGGTTCGGGGCCAATGTTCGGGGAAGTGTCCGGCTTCATGGTGATTGTTATTGATACTACTTCCTCTGGCTCTCCCATGCTAGGCTCAATGGCCGCAAAGAGTCCGATGGGCTCGAGAATCCCGTCTTCGGACCTGGTGATGTGCTCCGGCTCTAAGGCCAGAGCGGGGGTTGGGGTCCTGAACCCTTGGAGGATCAAGTCTCCTCGGATATCAGCGACATAGTCCAGATTTCCAAAACTAATCTGGTGACCTGGGGCGTAGCTGTCGATCTGCTCTAGATGGCCAAGCGAGTTGGCCCGCAGTGTGAAGCCGCCGAATACGAAGGTCTGGCTGGGGAGAAAAACCTCCCCTAGGGCAATATTGTTGTAGATGACTGATGGAGCCATCGAACATTCTGATGACGACACGACAGAATTCTTAATTAAAGCACCAATGTCTGTGTCAAAACCGACGGATCTCGGGTAGGGGTCTCGAACTGTGCATCTAAGGTCGATGATAACAGGAGGCGGGGGACACGATGTTTACCCAGGTTCGGGCCCTCTTAATGGTGGTAATACCCTACTTCCTGCTTGATTGATCTTGTTGAATATGAGGATTACAAGAGTTGATCTACCACAAGATCGTAATGGCTAAACCCTAGATGTCTAGCATGTATGATTGTGATTGCCTCTACGGACTAAACGCTCCGGTTTATATAGACACCGGAGGGGCCTAGGGTTGTACAGAGTCGGTTTACAGAGGAAGGAATCTTCATATCCGAACGCCAAGCTTGCCACCCACGCAAAGGAGAGCCCCATCCGAACAAGGGTGGAAGTCTTCTATCTCGTATCTTCATGGCCCATCAGTCTGGCCCACGTCACATAGCCCGGACACCCGAGGACCCCTTAGTCCAGCTCCCTCAGTGCCATCCACGTGGAACCACACATCCTCAAGTAATCTTTCCACACACATCAGCCCATGTCATCATAGCCATACTCCGCTCCCATCCTATCCTGGCGTGGCGTTATCATGGTGAACTCCCGGTCCTTCAGCCTCCCCCCATTTACCATCTCGTCATGTAGAATCATTGCAAAGACAGTAGCCCCCACCCCTCCATCACGCTAGCATGGACCGTACGCCGATGTACCCATGGAGGAGGGCCTCACTGCTCATGTGCATAGTTGTAAGGGACAAGGACCGCGCATTAGAAGAGATGGTTTTCATGGGGGGGTGAAAAATGTTGTCTGTGCGGTGGTAGTCAAGGTGCTTCGAAAGTCGGTCAGCACGGGTCCAAGGTTGATAGGACCTATGAAAACACTAAAAAAGAACTCGGACTAAAACATGGATTTTCATAGAATTGAGAGTAACTTGACATGTTGGGCAAATCATTCTTCTCATGCATTTAACTCTATAGAAATATTAATCCATATTCTTCAGTTTTTCAACAACTTTTAAAATTCACAAAGATTTTTTGAACATTCATGGAATTTTTAAAATTCCTAAACATTTTTATTCTTGTAAAAACATTTTTAAATCTGGAAAGGAAATCTAGGTGCCTACTTTTTCATGAAAAGACGATTGGAAACTGAAGAACAAAGGAAAAAGAAAATAAAAGCTGGATGGAGCGCTCCACACAGCTATGAAATGGGCCCTATGGGCCAGCCAGTGACTGAGCGATGTGTACTTGGCGTGACTATGTCACGCAGCATGCGCCACATAAGGAGTACTTGGATATGTCCCATGCAAGTAATACCAAAATCACAAATTAAGGGGTGCCCCTTGCAAACCTCACTCCCATCTTCTCTAATAGTGACAAATGGCACCCTGCATGTATGCCACTTGTTACAGCCTAAGAAGTTTTCTTGTTTTCATAGATTCATCCTTTTTACATTTTATTTCTTGAACCGTGCGCAAACCATGAACTGTTTTCACCATTGGATTTCTCGCGATGGAATCTTCGAAACTAGATCCCATGTGATTTTAGACAAAAAAATCACAAAAAGGAATAAAAAACTGAATAAAAACAGAGACCGAAAAAGACCAAAAACCAGAGAAAAAACCCTGGAATGAAAGCATAATTGTGCTTTAAAAAGTGAAGCAATCTATGCTTTTTCCTTTTCGGGAAGCATAGGTAGCACTTTTCCCTTTTCGGAAAGCACAGGTCGAGCTTTTATTTTTTGGGGATGCATAGGCCGTGCTTTTCCCTTTTTGAAAAGTACGCTTGTGCCTCTCGTAGAAGCACATGCTATGCCTTCTACATTTTGGGAAGCACGGACTGTGTTTTCCCCTTTTTTCGGTAGCACAATTGTGCTTTTCTTTTTCCGAAGCATGGTTCTGCTTTTGCAGAAGCACAAATGTGCTTTTCCTCAAGTCGAGCATAATTCGAAAAGCACATACTTATTACACATTGAAAAGGTCGAGCATAATTCGAAAAGCACCCAATAACCAAAAATTTGTTCGGATGCTCTCGAGGGGAACGTCACGCGCGTAACACATGGCGGTGGCAGCTGGGCATACCAAGTGATGCGCTCCCAGCCCACCATAAGTCCGAGCTAGGTTCCCCCGAAAGGGGTGGATCCTCAAAAGCGTACCCAATCGTGCGCTTCTTCCTCTGTATGGACATGCCATTCTGGTTTTTTCCCTAAGGTTTTGGGAAGGTTCTAGAACCTTGCCTGAACCGGTTTCCTTTCTTTTTTTCTTTTGTTTTATTTTTCTTTTTTCTTTTTATTTTTCTTTATTTCAACTATGTGAACCTTTTTCAAACTCGTGAAGTTTTTCCAACGTCATGAATGTATTTCCAAATGTGTGACCTTTTTTGGATAATTATGCATATTTTCATCACAAATAATTTTTCAGATGATGAGATTTTTTAAAAATACTTGAACTTTTTTTCAAATTTGAGAAGATTTTCCAAACTCATTAGCATTTTTTAATTCATGAATAATTCTTGAAATTTCAAACATTTTCCGAATTCATGATTTATTTTGTATTTCACGAACATTGTAAGAATTTGTGAACATCATTTAAACTATGAATGTTTTTAAAATCACAATAAAAAACTGAATTCATGAACATTTTCATATTAAGGAACATTTCTTGAAAAAACTAACAATTTTTAAATCGTGAACATTTTGCGAATTCATAAACAATTATCAAATTTAGGAACATTTTTTGATTTCGCGAACAATTTTTAAATTCACGAAAAATGTATTGACTAACATTTCTGAATTCACATTTCTCTTAGTTTGCAACTTTTTTGAAATCCAAAGCATTTTCAAAATTTTAGATTCGTGAACATTTTTCAAAATTAAAATATAAAAGCAAAAAATCAAAAAATTACATGGTGTCCTGCACCGCACTTGGCAGGGGGTGCGCGATTCCTCGCTTTCCATTAGAGATCATATGTGCCGCTCACAGGCGGAAAATTGTCAGGTATGTGCTGAAGGCAGCCGCGAATGGGCTGGCCCATTTGGAGCTAAGAACAAGAGGCACCCAAAACGATCATAGAAACTACTCGAAATCATCAATTAAAAAGTACTCCTTACAAATGTCACCTTCCTATGTTATGATAAGTGGCGCACTGCATGTGCGTCTCTTATCACAACCTGTGAGTTTCCTTTTTTTATATAGATTCATTTATTCATATTTTTCCTCTGACGGAAAGAAAAAAAGAAAGAAAACTCGTATTTTTCCTTTTTCCAAGAGGGACCACTGTGCCTCCACGAGAAGTAAATTTATGCCTCTCACAGAAAGATAAAAATTTATTTTTTCACGTATTTTTTTCTAATTCTTTTCCCAAAACCAAGAAAAATAGAAATTCCAAAAAAAATCATATTTTTATCTAAAATAAAAAAGGCGTAAAAAATATTAAAAAATCAGGAGGAAGCGCCCGACATGCGACACATGGCGGCGGCTGAGAGCACGCCAAGTGGCACGCTCCCAGCCCACCAAAGTGACCCTCCCGGAGAGTCACCAAGGAGTACTCGCTGATTAGTTGCTCTCGAAAAAGAGAAGAACCAACATCGTGACCGAGGTTCAGCGCAAGCACGTCCATTTGACACGCGCGAGCCCAGTGTGGACCACAAGCCTTCAGTGCTCTTTTTCGTCCTTTTTCATCACATTTTTGTTTTAGTTTTACGTTTGCTTGTATTTTAAAGTAGGCCAAATATATTTATTGTAAAGATCATAATACATACAAAAATTAAAATTTTAATAGCGCATATGTAAAATGTTGAATGTGTATAGAAAAATAGTTCTAATGCAGAGTAAAATTGTATAATGTGTATGAAAAAGTAGACATAAAAGCATATATATGAAAAAATGTTAATCCTGCATTTGAAAAATGTTCAACATGTATATAAAAAAAATTACTGATGTATACAGAAAATGTACAATGTGTATGGAGAAAAACAGAAATCAAAAGATCTATGTATTTAAAAATGATAATCATGTATTTAAAAAAGTTAAATGTGTATATAAAAAAGATCTTGATGTATCAAAAAATGTTCAATGTGTATGGAAAAATGTAGAAATCATAAATATATAAGGTTTAAATAATTTTGATCAGGTATTTGTAAGATGTTAAATGTGTGTATAGGAATGTTCCTGGTGTATACGTAAAGTGTAGGATGTGTATAAAAAAAATTGACATGAAAAATATATGTTTGAAAAAAATATTAATCTCGTATTTGGAAAATGATCAACGTTTACATAGAAATACTTATACAATGTAAACAAAAATGTTTGCGTAGATTTAAATGTGTTATCACCATTAGAAAATGTTTATGGCATTTTAAAATAAATATTCAAGTGTTTCCAGGAAAATCCTTGAAATTTTAGAAATTGTTTATACAATTTATAAAACAGCTGTGCATAGTTGAAATAAATGTTTATTGTCAATAACAAAATGTTCAATGTGTACTTGAATTGTTTTACCATGTATTCAAAAAAGTGTTCGAAACTATATATTAAAGAAAAATGTACATCGTCTATTTGAGTAATGTTGAACGTGTATCAAAAAAATGTTTCACGTGTACCCTATGAATGTCTATTGTGTACTGAAAAAATAGACATGTGAAAAAAACACCAATGAAAACCGACAAAAGAAACAAAACAGAAAACTAAAGAAAAAGAAAAAGAAAAAAGAAAAAAATAGTGAAACATGGAAAGGAAACAAAGACAATCGGTGAACAACCAAAGAAAAGAAAGAAACTAATGAAAACCGAGAAAGAAATGAACAAAGCTTGTGAAAAATAAAGAAAACGTATAACCACCCGAGAAAAGAAGTGAAGATACAAAGGAAACCAAAGAGAAGACAAAACATATATTTTAAAAACTCAGAAAAACCAACAAAAAATACGAGCCAAAAACCAATGCAGCAACCGAACCAAACGAAATCACAAGCGTCTCGATTAAAACCAAGTGAACGAAAATAGTCCGGCCTAGTAGCTACACGGGGGAGGGGGTTGACTGCGCTATACTCGGGTACCTTTTTTAGATGAAAGGGTAACGCTTAATTAGTTGCTCATGTCTAACAAGTAGGCCACAATTGTTGAATTTGGGTGTCCAAGTAGTAGTAGGCACATAGTAGGGACAGAGGAGTAATTAGCAGTTTGTAGTAGCATTGTCGGATATCCAGCGGCCATCACTCCCTTCATGAATTTGGCACTAAATTATAAATGGAAATCAATTTTCTAAAAACATGTGAAGGAGAGACAGCTTGGAGTTTTACACTGCCTTGACTAGCTCGCTCAGTGCCTTCCTAGATATTTCAGATTAGAGTAACTTGTTTCCTTTTAATCAAACACTAAATTTATAATTTAAATTAACAATTCCAGGAGAAAATTAGGGTCCACCACGCAAGAAAACGCTCTGGCGACTGGAGGGCGACTGGGAGGCGATCCTCTGCCAGCGCTAGGGTTAGGGTTTTGCCGCGGGGGTGGTTTGACTCCGGTGGTGTCTAGGGCTGCGACGACGCTTCTCTGGACACAGATTGGCGGTATTCGTCCTCGCCAGGTGCGGTGCTAATGGCGAAGAGGATGGGTGGGAAAGCTTCAGCGACTTCGGGATCCAAGATGGCCCCGGTGCATCAACGGTCGCATTGCCGGTGGCGCAGAAGCGGGAAGGAATAGCTAGCAGAGGATCGTCCAAATCCCCTGTTGAGAGCAAGACCCCAGATCCAGCTGCGATTTTCTCTGCCAGATTGGGAAGTATGGTGCTCGTGGATAAGGAGGCGGAAGGCCTAGTGTTTGCGACAACAGAACAGGTGCTCCCGAAGACTGCAAGATGGTATGTGGTAGGCAAATCTTACTCATCAAGACCCCTCAACAAAACGGTCCTGGAACGTACGATGCAGCGAGCTTGGGGGTTGCACAAAGAATCCCGGTTCAGAGATCTTCACAATAGTGTTTTTGTTGTGCACTTTGGGAGTGAGGGGGATTGGAAACATGTACTAAATAGTGGACCATGGCAGTATGATTTTAGTGTATTGGTTGTGAAGGATTATGAGGGTGGAACGACCTTCTGAGATGATCTTTGACAAAATAGAAGTATCGGTTCAGGTGCTTGATCTACCCCCAGATAAGAGAACTGAAAAGTTAGGCATAGCTCTGGGTGATTGGCTGGGGCAGGCTATGAAAGTTGATGTTGACAAGGATGGACTAGCTAGAGAAACCAGTTGAGATTCCGAGCAAAAATTTCAGTCTTCGAACCACTTGTAAGAGGTTTTTACTTGAAGTACTCACCGGAGGACAAACTTGGGACCTGGTATGATTTCAGCTATGAGAAGGTGCCCCACTTCTGTTTTGATTGTGGTAGACTTGTGCATGCAAACGGGGTATGTGTTCCACCAGTGGACTCAACTTTACAGTGGGGCAGCTGGCTAAGGGCATCTTCTGGAAAACTTGGCTCGACAAAGGAGGGATCTCAAGGTGTGGCAGGAAGTAGCAACAATAGTGAGATGGGCAGGAAAATGAAGGGTCATGTACGTGATCATCCTACCAAAAGGAACCTACATAGAGTTCAATGTCTCTGCTGATTCTCGCACTGGCGGGGAAGGCAGACATGATTACGAGGAGGTGAACAGCCCGAACAAACAGCGGCACTAGCCAGCTGATGGGAAAGGAAAGGAACCGCCAGAAAAGGACCTGCAGGATGACCTGGAACGCCAGAGGGAAAGAGTTTTAAGGCGTGAGTTGAAGAATAGGGAAATGGATATGCGTCAAGAAATTAGAAACCGTTATGAATCCAACAAATATGATGGTGCAGGTGTTTCATGGAAGAATAGGGAAAGAGAGAGGCGTCCTGGGTATTATGTGAGGCACCCAAGAGCTGAATATGAATACCAACCGAAGGAGCACCAGGACTAGAATCACCCAGATAATAGGAAGAGAGGGCCGAAGCAGTAGTGGGTGGCTAAAGGAGATTCTCACAGGCAGAATAATACTGATACGTTCATTCGCGCTACGAGGCAGAAAACGGCTTCAGTGTTTGACCGTATCTCTGAGCACAGCGAGACATCAGCGGACCCTGCTAGTCGGGACCGCCGGGACCAATGAATCTGCTAGCCTGGAACTGTCGAGGACTAGGGTTGGACTTGACAGTAGGCGAGTTACATGACCTGATTAGGTCCTACAACCCAGTGGTGGTATTTTTAAGTGAAACCAAGAAGAAGGCGAGTGTGATGGAGAGACTGAAATGGAGATTGGGGTTCTGTAATGGTGTTGTAGTGGACTATGATGGCCTTAGAGGGGATTTAGAGCTATGGTGGAGGGACAACATACATGTGACTGTTAGACCATGGTGTCAGTATTTTATCGGTGCAGAGATACAGTGTGAAGGGAAGACCTGTAGATTCACTGGTTTCTACGGGGAGCCACAAACAGAGTTAAGGAAGAAATCTTGGGATGCAATAAGGTATCTCCGAGCCCAAGATAACCTGCCATGGTTGTGTGTGGGGGACTTTAACGAGGCTATGTTCCAAGTGGATCAGTTTGGAGGTAATACACAAAATTTCGCACAAATGGAGGAGTTCAGGGTTTGCCTGGCTGATTGTGGGCTGGTGGATCTTGGCTATTCTGGGCACCCGTACACATGGGACAACAAGAGGGAGGGAGAGGATAATATACAGGTTCAGCTAGATAGAGCAACATGTAATGATGGTTTCGCCGAGATGTTTCGAAACACTACTGTTGAACCCATAATAACTAAGGAGTCTAACCATGTAGCTCTTCTTATTCGAGCGATGGAGATAGCTCCATGCACCACTCAGAAGGGTCCTCTCTCTTTTAGGTGGGACGTGATGTCGCTTGAAGCTACGTCGGTATTTCCCCAAAGAGGAAGGGATGATGCAGCACACAGCGGCGGTAGGTATTTCCCTCATATATGAAACCAAGGTTATCGAACTAGTAGGAGAACCAAGCAACACAACATAAACAGCCCCTGCACATAGATAACAAATCCTCGCAACCCGACGTGTTAAAGGGGTTGTCAATCCCTTTCGGGTAACGGTGCTAGAAATTGGTGCGTGACGGGAGAAAGTTGTAATAGATTGAATAAATAGACCGCAAATAAAATAAAGTGCAGCAATATATTTTTTGGTTTTTGGATTAATAGATCTAAAAATAAAAGCAAAGGAAAAATAGATCGCAAAGGCAAATATATGAGAAAGAAGACCCGGGGGCCGTAGGTTTCACTAGTGGCTTCTCTCGATAAAAATAGAAAACGGTGGGTAAACAAATTACTGTTGGGTAATTGATAGAACTTCAAATACTCATGACAATATCTAGGCAATGATCATTATATAGGTATCACGTCCAAGATTAGTAGACCGACTCCTGCCTGCATCTACTACTATTACTCCACACATCGACCGCTATCCAACATGCATCTAGTGTATTAAGTTCATGGAGAAACGAAGTAATGCAATAAGAACGATGACATGATGTAGACAAGAACTATCTATGTAGAGATAGACCCCATCGGTTTATCCTTAGTAGCAACGATACATAAGTGTCATTTCCCTTTTTGTCAATGGGATCAAGCAACGTAAGATCAAACCCACTACAAAGCACCTCTTCCCATTGCAAGATAAATAGATCAAGTTGGCCGAACAAAACCCAAATATCAGAGAAGAAATATGAGGCTATAAGCAATCATGCATATAAGAGATCAAAGAAACTCAAATACTTTCATGGATATAAAAAGATAGATCCGATCATAAACTCAAAGTTCATCGATCCCAACAAACACACCGCAAAAGAGTTACATCATATGGATCTCCAAGAGACGATTGTATTGAGAATCAAGAGAGAGAGAGAGAGAGAGAGAGAGATCAAGCCATCTAGATACTAACTACAGACCCAAAGGTCTACAAAGAACTACTCACGCATCATCGGAGAGGCACCAATGGAGGTGGTGAACCCCATCCGAGATGGTTTCTAGATTGGATCTAGTGGTTCTAGACTCTGCGGCGGCTGGATGAATATTTCGTTGACTCCCCTAGGGTTTTGGGATTTTTGGGGTATTTATAGAGCAAAGAGGCGGTCCGGGGGACACCCGAGGTGGGCACAACCCACGAGGGCGCGCCTTGGCCTCCTAGCGCGCCCTGGTGGGTTGTGCCCCCCTCGGGGCACCCCCACAGGCGCAGCCAGGGCCCGTTGTGTTCCTTCTGGCCCATAAAAATTCTCCCTAAAGTTTTTTGGCATTTGGACTCCGTCTGATATTGATTTTCTGCGATGTAAAAAACACGAAAAAAACAGGAACTGGCACTTGGCACTATGTCAATAGATTAGTACCAAAAAATGATATAAAATGACTATAAAATGATTATAAAACATCCGAGATTGATAATATAACAGCATGGAACAATCAAAAATTATAGATATGTTTGAGACGTATCAGCATCCCAAAGCTTAACTCCTACTCGTCCTTGAGTAGGTAAGTGATAAAAACAGAATTTTTTACGTGGAATGTTGCCTAACATGTCATATCATATTTCTTTATTTATAGCATGGACATTTGGACTTTTATATTGTTCAAAGCAATAGTCTAGTTTTTACATGATAATTTAAATATTCAAGCATATCAACAAGCAACCATGTCTTTCAAAATATAAACCATTGATCCATTCATGAAACACACTCGCATATTAGCTATGTCCAATACTCAAGTACGATCATATTGCCTCCTAGTTGGTGCTTTTGTAAGAGAAGATGGAGATTCAAATTCAAAATAAAAATTGCATAAAGTAAAAGAAAGTCCCTTCGCAGAGGGATGTAGGGATTTGTAGAGGTGCCAGAGCTCAAAGCGAAAAACTTAGAGATAAAAACATTTTGGGAGGTGTATCCATCCCACCAATGAAAACAACTTAGAGTTCCCAATACTTTCCATGGATAGATATATCATAGGCGGTTCCCAAACAGAAAATAAAGTTTATTCCTTTTTCCACCATACTTTCACTTTCCATGGCTAGCTGTATCCACGGTTGCCCTCCATACCAACACTTTTCAAGGAATTTATTATCTGACAACATAAAGTAAATTCATTTTTGCATTTCGGGACTGGGCATCCCTAATACCTTTGCCTTACTCTCGTACAATGACAAGTGAATAAACACTCATCTTGAGAATAACACATCTAGCATGGAAAATATTAGCCACCCCTCACCGCTCCGCGAGCGAAACAAACACACAAAAGAGAAGTTTATCTTGAAAATTAGAGATGGCACATACAAATTTGCTTAGAACGGCAAAATAATACCGCATATAGGTATATATAGTGGATTCATGTGGCAAAACTGGTTTAAAGGTTTTTGGATGCACAAGTAGTGATCATACTTAGTGCAAAATGAAGGCTAGCAGAAGATTGGGAAGCGACCAACCAAGAAAGGAATAATCTCATAAGCGAGCATTAAGCATAACTAACACCGAATAATGCACCATAAGTAGGATATAATTTCATTGCATAACTATTGACTTTCGTGCTTGCATAGGGAATCACAAACCTTAACACCAATATTCTTACTAAGCATAATTACTCATCAAGATTACTCACATATCACATCATCATATCTGAAAACTATTACTAAGAATCAAGTTTATTTTGTCCAATGATCTTCATGAAAGTTTTTATTATATCCTTCTTGGATATCTATCACTTTAGGACTAATTTTCATGTGTTGCTTTTGACAAGCTCAAACAAATATAAGTGAAGATCATGAGCATAAAATTTCTTTCTCTCAAATTAATTGAAGTGAAGCAAGAGAGAATTTCTTGAAAATTTTACTAACTCTCAAATAAATCTAAGTGAAGCAGGAGATCATTTCTTCAAAAATACTAAAGCACACCATGCTCAAAAAGATAGAAGTGAAGCACTAGAGCAAGTCCATAGCTCATAAAAATTTAAGTGAAGCATAGAGAGCAATTCTAACAAGTCATGACATAATTTTGGCTCTCTCAAATAGGTGTGTCCAGCAAGGATTGATGACTTAAAACACAAAATAAAACAAGCAAAGAATCATATCATACAAGATGCTCCAAGCAAAATACATATCATGTGATGAATGAAAATATAGTTTCGAGTAAAATACCGATGATCGTTAGAAGAAAGAGGGGCTGCCACTCGGGGCCATCCCCAAGCTTAGTTGGTTGGTCATTTTTGGATAATAGCTTGGGATGCCGGGGCATCCCCAAGCTTAGGCTCTTCTATCCTTTATTCCTTCATCCATCGTAAGATAACCCAAAACTTGAAAACTTCAATCACCCAAAACTCAACAAAAACCTCCGTGAGATCTGTTAGTTGATACGTCTCCAACGTATCTACTTTTCCAAACACTTTTGCCCTTGTTTTGGACTCTAACTTGCATGATTTGAATAGAACTAACCTTGATCATCCTCTCAAGAAAAATGAAATACTTGATATCTTTTATAATGGACTAACCGATGCTTCCAGAGACCACCTGATAGTTGTGTTGGTTGTGTTTTCAGGGAAAGAACCGTTGATCAAGCAGAATAGCTATTGAATAATATGTTGAGTAATGAAAATGGTTGGACACTTCCTGAGCCAACTCCTAAGCCAACTCCGAAGAAAAGGGGTATTCTATTTCTCAGTCCCGAAGATATGCAATAGGCAAAGAAATCTATGAAAGAAAAGGGTATTAAAGCTGAAGATGTTAAGAATTTACCACCTATTGAAGAAATACATGGTCTTGATAACCCGACACAGGTAGTAAAGGTAAATTCTCTCTATAGATTTGATGAAGGTGATATTCCTCGTTATAAGTCTGCTAGCCAATGCTTAGATGAGTTTGATAATTTTATTATTAAACAAGAAAACTTCAATACTTATGTTGGTAGACAATTGAAACGCATTGCTTATATGATTGAAGACTTGAGTGATTATATGTCTAGAGTTAAAGGTGAACTTAAACTTATTATTAAACATGCTTCTATGGTTACCACTCAAGTAGAACAAGTGCTTAAAGCTCAGAATGATTTGCTCAATGAATTAAATAATAAGAAAAATGATAATGCTGTTAGAGTTGTGACTAGAGGGGGTAAAATGACTTTGGAACCTTTGTATCCTGAGGGCCACCCTAAGAGAATTGAGCAAGATTCTCAGAGAGCTAATGTTGATGCACCTAGTTCTTCTAAGAAGAAGAAAAACAAAAATGATAGGAGTTTGCATGCTTCTAGTGAACCTATTGTTGACACACCTGAGAATACCAATGATATTTCTATTTCTGAAGCTGAAACACAATATGGTAATGAACATGAACCTAGTGATAATATTAATGATGATGTTCATGTTGATGCTCAACCTAGTACTAACAATGATGTAGAGATTGAACTTGCTGTTGATCTTGATAACCCACAATCAAAGAATCAACGTTATGATAAGAGAGACCTTGTTGCTAGGAAGCACGGTAAAGAAAGAGGACCATGGGTTCAGAAACCCATGCCTTTTCCTCCTAAACCATCCAAGAAAAAGGATGATGAGGATTTTGAGCACTTTGCTGAAATGATTAGACCTATCATTTTGTGTATGCATTTGAATAATATGCTTAAAATGAATCCTTATGCTAAGTACATGAAATATATTGTTACAAATAAAAGAAAGATATCGAAAGCTAAATTTTCCACCATGCTTGCTAATTATACTTTTAAAGGTGGAATACCAAAGAAACTAGGAGATCCCGGAGTACCAACTATACCATGCTCCATTAAAAGAAACTATGTTAAAACTGCTTTATGTGATCTTGGAGCCGGAGTTAGTGTTATGCCTCTCTCTTTATATCGTAGACTTGATTTGAATAAGTTGACACCTAATGAAATATCTTTGCAAATGGCTGATAAATCAACTGCTATACCTGTCGGTATTTGTGAGATTAGCCTGTTGTGGTTGCAAACGTTACCATTTTAACGGACTTTGTTATTCTTGATATTCCCGAGGACGATAGTATGTCCATTATTCTTGGAAGACCCTTTTTGAATACTGCAGGGGCTGTTATTGATTGCAACAAAGGCAATGTCACTTTTCATGTTAATGGTAATGAGCATACGGTACACTTTTCAAGGAAACAACCTCAAGTCCACAATATCAATTCTATTGGAAAAATTAAAACAATTACTATTGGAGGTTTTGAATTTCCTCTTCCTACTGTCAAGAAGAAATATGATATTCTTATTGTTGGGGATGTGCATATCCCCATTGAGGTAACCTAGTGTTATTCCAAAATTCTCCGGTTTCATGTTATTCGGAAAGAGTTTGTTAACAAGACTTGATCAACCTTGTTAGTGGATTCCTTTTGATGAGCATGAGATGGATGAAGTTAAAAAGCACAACTCTCTATACCCTCTTTTTACTTTCTGTTATTTAGATTAAATAAAGAAAAAAAATAGTATTTTCTGTCTGTTTTCTGAATTATCCTTGCAATAAAAAATACCCAAAAAAAGTTCTCCAAATGTCCTGAAAATTTAATATATTTTAAATAGAATATTTAAGAATATTTGGCACTGAGAACACACCAGGGGGACCCACCATGTGCCCATGAGGGTGGAGGGCGCGCCCACCCCCCTAGGATGCGCCCCCTGTCTCGTGGACCCCACATGGCCCTCCTCCACTTATTCTTACACCCACACACTTCGTCTTCGTCCAGAAAAAATCATCCACCAGCTCAAACCCGAGTTCTAGCTCATCTTGTTGCCATTTTCGATCTCCTTGCTCAAAGCTCCATTCACAAAACTGATTTGGAGGATTGTTCTTCGGTATGTGACTCCTCCAATGGTCTAATTAGTTTTTGTTCTAGTGCTTTATTTATTGCAATTTTTTGCTGCTTAGGTGACCCTGCTCTTGAGCGTGCATGTGAAATTTATTTGGTCCCAAGTAGTTCTATTGCATGATATGGCCTCTAGGCACTTGCGGGAGTAGTTGCTATCAATCTTGTTGAGTTTGGTTCACATTTATTTTAAGTTACTAATTTTTTTAGAAAATGATGAAGAGATTTTTGAGGGGCTCTTCGAGCCAAAGCTCGAAGGATAAGAAAAGTAAAGAGAATAAGAAGCCCAAATATAATCTCCCTCGCACTGCGGAGGTTCGACCGTGCGAATGGCCTTATGATGAGTTCTTGAGAGCAGCCGGGATTTATGAAGACTTTTATTATTTGGCTGAGAATGCAGGCCTCACCGACTTCTTCCACGACCAGCTCGAACAGTATCTCCTACTCACTAATATTTTTGTGCAAAATTTTCATTTCCATGCTAGGAGGTCGCCACCTTCTGTGGATTTTTATTTGTATGATGAATATAAGGAGATGTCACTTTATGACTTTTGTGCGGTTGCAAGTTGCCCTTTGAGGGCAGCATAGAGGAACCACATCGTAATGATGTGGAAGGGTTTATTGATATGATTGTTGTATGGGAAACGAGGAAAGTTTCAGATGCAAGAATTACTAACATACATTTTCCCGTTCTACGTTACTTTGCAATATTTGCTAGTAGATGCTTGATTGGTCATGGGAATAGTGGAAACCTTAGTGCCCCTGATATTGTTATTTTGCGCCATGCCTTGTTTCGTGATGCTACTTTCAGTTTAGGCGATATTGTTGCTAAACGGCTAAATATGAACCGTACGAAGGGTCCCATCTTTGGAGGCATCTTTGCTTCGCGCCTTGCTGCACACTTTAACATACCTATTAGGCATTATGAGAAAGAAGAAAAGTTGATGCCTCCTATTTTTCTAGATTATAAGAGGATGGAAGCACATGATTTTATTGTTAAGGATAAGAAGAAGATACTTAAATATAGATTGATATTTGATAAAAATTACTTAGAGATTATAACCTTGCCTGCTCCCTCTTTGTTTAACATATTTTCAGGCACGTACCTCATTTTGCCGGAGGCCGTTTATGCATACTGAAGCATGACACCAGCTCCAGAGCCTGAGGCAGAGCCACCCCTTGACCCTTATCGACAGTCTGTTTATCAGTGGAATCCGGAGGAGATCGCCAACCAGTGGCACCAAGAGGATACTCCTCCATACACCGGAGAGGGCAGCTTTGAGCCATGGCCATAGACCAAATTAGGCCAAAAGCCTAAGCTTGGGGGAGTACGTATTTCTCACCGACATTACATTCATGTTCACACACTCAGGCCAGTTGTCGGTGCTCATACTTTTTCATTGTATCATCCATGCTAGTTTATTTTCTGTTTTAAGATTTCTTCTTGCGTGTTTGAAAAACCTTAAGAAAAAAAATTAGTTGTAGCTTTTAGCTAAGTTTACTTTCCATGCCTGTAGTTATAATAATTAAAAGAAAACCCAAAAAGATTTCTCATTCTTCTTTTGTTTGTTGGGAGCTTTCTTGTGTAAATAGTTTTATTTCTTTTCTTTGGGGGTCGAGAGGAGAAGACCATGATGAAAATGTTGAGTGGCTCTCATTTGAATTATTGTTGATCTAACAAAGAGCCCATATTACCTTGTCCTCTTCCTTGTATTAAAAGCTTGCAGATTCCAGCTTAGTCCAATGCACGTGCACTATTATTATTATTATTATTATTATTATTATTATTATTATTATTATCCACACCGTTCGGTTGTGCAAGTGAAAGGCAATAATGACGATATATGATGGACTGATTGAGATGAGAGAAGCTGGTATGAACTCAACCTCTCTTGTTTTTTTAAATATGATTAGTTCATCGTTCCTGATTCAGCCTATTATGAATGAAACATGTTTGCAATGACAATTAGAGATTATAGTTGCTCATGCCATGTTTAATTTGCTAGGAGTTTATAATGGTTTACCTTGCGTGCCAACATGCTATTAAAATGGTTGTGATGTGGTATGATAGGGTGGTATCCTCCTTTGAACGATTTGAGTGGCTTGACTTGGCACATGTTCACGCATGTAGTTGAAACAAAATCAACATAGCCTCCACGATATTTATATTCAAGGTGAATTATATCCTACTCATGCTTGTATTCAGTGTTGATTAATTTTGATGCATGTTCATGACTGTTGTCACTCTCTAGCTGGTCGCTTCCCAGTCTCTTTCTAGCCTTCACTTGTACTAAGAGGGAATACTGCTTGTGCATCCAATTCCATAAACCCCAAAAGTTATTCCATATGAGTCCACCATACCTTCCTATATGCGGAATCTACCTGCCGTTCCAAGTAAATTTGTATGTGCTAAACTCTAAACCTTCAAGTGAAATTCTGTTTTGTATGCTCGAATAGCTCATGTATCAACTAGGGCTGTCTATATCTTCCATGCTAGGTGGGTTATTCTCAAGAGGAGTGGACTCCGCTCCTCACTCATGAGAAAATGGCTGGTAACCGGGATGCCCAGTTCCATGCTCAAATCAAATCAAAATAATTGCAAACAAAACTCCCCCAAGATTGTTGTTAGTTGGAGGCACCCGTTGTTTTGGACAAGCCATGGATTGATGTTTGTTGGTGATAGGGGGAGTATAAACTTTACCATTCTGCTTGGGAACCGCCTATAATGTGTTAGCATGGAAGATATCGAGATCTCTCAGTTGTTATGTTGACAATGAAAGTATACCGCTCAAAATATTATTTATCTCTATTTCAAAACCGAGCTCTGGCACCTCTACAAATCCCCGCTTCCCTCTGCGAAGGGCTTATCTATTTACTTTTATGTTGAATCATCATCCTCTTACTAAAAACCACCAGTTGGAGAGCACCGCTGTCATTTGCATGTATTATTATTAGTTTACATTGAGTATGACTATGACTGGATCTCTTTTACCATGAATTACAATTTCCAGTCAGCCCTTGATCTTCAGAGGTGCTCTACATTTATGTTTTGTGGTCTCAGAAAGGGCTAGCGAGATACCATCTTGTTATATCATATTATGATTGTTTTCAGAAAGTGTTGTCATCCGAGATTTACTATTATTGCTCGCTAGTTGATTATGTCATTGATATGAGTAAACATGAGACCTAAATGTTATTGTGAATATGGTTAGTTCATAATCTTTGCTGAAAACTTGAATGCTAGCTTTACATATTTACAACAACAAGAGCAAATAGAGTTTGTAGCCCCCTACCTCATGGGCACCCTGGTGCTCCACCGACCTCAACTCCAACTCTATATATTCACGATCGGGGACAATAAATCAGAGAGAAGGATTCATCGCGTTTTACGATATGGAGCCACCGCCAAGCCCTAATCTCTCTCGGGAGGGCTGATCTGGAGTCCGTTCAGGGCTCCGGAGAGGGGAATCCGTCGCCATCGTCATCATCAACCTTCCTTCATCACCAATTTCATGATGCTCACTGTCGTGCGTGAGTAATTCCATCGTAGGCTTGCTGGACGGTGATGGGTTGGATGAGATTTATCATGTAATCGAGTTAGTTTTGTGTGATAGCCTGGCTTATTAGGGATGATAGACTACTCATATCAATAAGGAATTCCTTCTTTTCCGGGAGCCCATTCGGACATAACTCCAAAGTTAAGCGTGCTCAGCTTGGAGTAGTGTCAGGATGGGTAACCGACCAGGAAGTTGCTCCCGGGTGCGCACGAGTGAGGACAAAGTGCGCAGAAAAGACTAGTATTGATCTGTGAGGCAGTCTAGATCCCGCCAGGAGTAACGACCACCGGCGGGTGTGGTCGGGGCGATACAAGTTGGTATCAGAGCCGACCCTCGCATTTACACGGATGTTTGCGGACAGGTGCTCGGTCATGTTGTTCATGACGTTTGTGACCCATCATGGCACACGCATGGTACATGTATCGGACTGGATGCATAGACGTATGTGCCAAGAGGGAACGTTCATGTGGCCCGATGAGGACGTCGGTTCCTCTGAGTGGGGTGTATGTGATAGCCTGGCTTATTAGGGATGATAGACTACTCATATCAATAAGGAATTCCTTCTTTTCGGGAGCCCATTCGGACAGAACTCCAAAGTTAAGTGTGCTCAGCTTGGAGTAGTGTCAGCATGGGTGACCGACCGGGAAGTTGCTCCCGGGTGCGCACGAGTGAGGACAAAGTGCGCAGAAAAGACTAGTATTGATCTGTGGGGCTAGTCTAGATCCCGCCCGGAGTAACGACCACCGGCAGGTGTGTCCGGGGCGTTACAAGTTGGACCATGTGGACATAGAAATTATCGTTAACAGATTCAGACTTAGTACAAAACTAGAGCATGGAAAAACAGACATCAAGTAGGCATGTTTACGAGCTTGATGCACTCACCACAAGGCATTGCATGATAAACTAAGCATACACCCAGCAAGTAGACATGGCATAGAAGCTAAACATGGCAAGAACAACATCATAGCATACATGGATCAACTACAAAAACCTCGGCAAAAATGCTTAACACGTAAACATTCTGCCAGGAATATTTTATAGCAAAAGTAGAGCTCGATTGAGTCAAGCTAGGGTGCTCCATAAATGCAAACAAAGACATGGATGGATAGAGCACCACAATATCTACAAAACATCCTTACTGATCATGCTCAAAAGAGGCATGGATCACTCTGTAGCAACATGAATACATGGCATAAAAATATTAACAGGGCAAAGACTTAGAAGATTTCTAAGTCCCTGAAATCAGCAACATTATGAGAGCTACTTTGCATGCTTGTGCTAGTCACCACAGAGATCACAAAAATACATGGCATACACCCCTGTAAAGATGGCATGGCATATTTCAAAACACATGTAGGGCTCAAGTTCATAGGAGGCACACATTAATCATGGCAAAAATGACAAAAGTCCAATTGCTGATATGAATCTAAAACTAACAGAAACTAGAACTCTTCCAACAGCATTTAGAGCATCAAGATGAGCTCAAATGAACATGGTGCAATGAGATGAAATGAAGTACTCGTCGAGACGAACATTTTGATATGCTACACGCCCAAAACGGAGCTACGTTGGCAGAGTTATGACATGATGAAAATGCCCAAAAATACTGGGGACTTAGCAGATTCACGACGAGCGTCAAATAGTTAAAACGCGCACACGCGGGTTTTAGAGGGGCTGCTCACCAATGGGCTCGTCCCATGTGAAGAGGAGGTGAGGCAGGCCAGAGAAGGTGGGCCGGCCGGTCGGAGCTGGGCCACGGGGCCCACGCGAGAGGAGCTCGCCCTCCTCCCGTGCTCCTCATGGGCAGGAGGCCATGGCGGTGGTGCGGATGCCAAGGAGGCATGGGGTGCCTGCGGGCGGCGGCGGAGATCCGGGCTTCGGCGGCGGCAGTTTGTGCCCGTGCGGGCCCACGATGGGCTCCGCGGGCGGCGGCGCGAGGAGGCGGCGGTGGACAGGTGGTGGCTCCGGATTAGCTGAGGACGAGGGCAGACATGTCCGGGCGTGGTGGAGGTTTTGTCCGGTGGCACGAGGAAGAGGAAGGCTAGGGTTAGACCGCAAATTTCGGAGGGAGCCACATATTTATAGGTAGAGGGAGCTAGGAGAGTCCAAATGAGGTGCGGTTTTGGGCCACACGATCGTGATCGAACGACCGAGAAGATGGAGGAGGTTTAGGTGGGTTTTGGGCCACTTTGGAGGGGTGTTGGGCTGCAACACACACGAGGCCTTTTCGGTTCCTCGGTTAACCGTTGGAGTATCAAACGAAGTCCAAATGGCACGAAACTTGACAGGCGGTCTATCGGTAGTAAACCAAGGCCGCTTGGCAAGTCTCAGTCCAATCCAAGAACGTTGAATACCCGCACACAAAAAGAGGTAGAAAGGGACACCGGATGACATAGGAGCGCCGGAATGCAAAACGGACAACGGGGAAAATGCTCGGATGCATGAAACGAACATGTATGCAAATGCGATGCACATGATGACATGATATGAAATGCATGACACGCAAGAAAATGACAAGACAACAACATCAAATAATTGGAAGACACCTGGCACATCGGTCTCGGGGCGTTACATTTTGTTAGGGTTTGATCCCTAGTATCCATTATGTTCTGAGATTGATGTTGCTATGACTTTGCTGTGCTTAATGCTTGTCACTAGGGACCAAGTGCCATGATTTCAGATCTGGACCTATTATGTTTTCATTAATATATGTGAGTTCTTGATCCTATCTTGCAAGTCTATAGTCACCTATTATGTGTTATGATCCGTTAACCCCGAAGTGACAATAATCGGGATACTTACCAGTGATGACCATAGTTTGAGGAGTTTATGTATTCACTAAGTGTTAATGCTTTGGTCCGGTACTCTATTAAAAGGAGGCCTTAATATCCCTTAGTTTCCAATAGGACCCCGCTGCCACGGGAGGGTAGGAAAAAAGATGTCATGCAAGTTCTTTTCCATAAGCACGTATGACTATATTCGGAATACATGCCAACATTACATTGATGAACTGGAGCTAGTTCTATGTCACCCTATGTTATAACTATTGCATGAGGAATCGCATCCGACATAATTATCCATCACCGATCCATTGCCTACGAGCTTTTCACATATTGATCTTTGCTGAGTTAATTTTTCGTTGCCGCTCTTACAATCACTACAAAACTGCTACCGTTACTTTTGCCACCGTTATCGTTACTTCCATACTACTTTGCTACTAAATACTTTGTTGCAGATATCAAGTCTTTCAGGTGCGGTTGAATTGACAACTCAACTGTTAATACTTGAGAATATTCTTTGGCTCTCTTTGTGTCGAATCAATAAATTTGGGTTGAATACTCTACCCTCGAAAACTGTTGCGATCCTTTATACTTGTGGGTTATCATTAGTATAAGAGTAATAAATCACTACTATAAGTGTTGTATCAAACCAATTCATATTTTGTTGCTGTATTATATCTACTGTATTCCAACTCTTTTATGGCAAAAACTCATCAAAGAAAACCATAGAACCATCAAAGTCAGCACACAACACAAAGAAAACAGAACAGTCTGTAGCAATCTGACTATTTCGAATACTTCTGTAATTCCAAAAATTCTGAAAAATTAGGACGACCTGAGCAATTTGCATATTGATCTACTTCAAGTGGAATGGTTATTTTATCGCTCTATGATAAAAAAAACTAAAATTAATTTTGTGAGCGTAAAAGTTTCTTTTTTTTCTCAACAAGATCAAACAACTATCACCCAAGAAGATCCTAAAGGCTTTACTTGGCACAAACACTAATTAAAACATAAAAAACACAATAATAACAGTAGCATAATTGTGCTAACTCTCAAGAACAGAAAGCAAGAAGTAAAAATAAAATTTATTCATTGGGTTGCCTCCCAACAAGCGCTACAGAAAGCAAAAAGCAAAAATAAAATTTATTCATTGGGTTGCCTCCCAACAAGCGCTATAGTTTTACGCCCTTAGCTAGGCATAAAGCAAGGATCTAAGTTTTGTCATCTTTGGTTCGAGATCCATAAGATGCCTCATGATTGATTCATATGGTGGCCTAATTCTTGTTCTAGGAAAGTGTTCCATACCCTTCCTCAAAGGAAATTGGAACTTAACATTGCCCTTCTTTCATATCAATCACGGCACCGATAGTGCGTAAAAATGGTCTACCAAGAATAATTGGGCAAGACAGATTGCAATCAATATCAAGAACAATAAAATCTATGGGCACATAATTCCTATTTGCAAGAATAAGAACTGTTGGGGGACGCAGTATTTCAAAAATTTCCTGCGATCACGCAAGATCTATCTAGGAGATGCATAGCAACGAGAGGGGAGAGTGTGTCTATGTACCCTCTTAGACTGAAAGCGTAAGCGTTTAGTAACGCAGTTGATGTAGTCGAACGTCTTCGTGATCCAACCGATCCAAGTACAGAACGTACGGCACCTCCGCATTCAGCACACGTTCAGCTCGATGACGTCCCTCAAGCTCTTGATCCAGTTGAGGCCGAGGGAGAGTTCCATCAGCACGACGGCGTGGTGACGGTGATGATGAAGTTACCGGCGCAGGGCTTCACCTAAGAACTACGAAGATATGACCGAGGTGTGTAACTGTGGAGGGGGGCACCGCACACGGCTAAGAGAAACTTTGGTGTGCCTTTGGGTGCCCCCTCCCACGTACATAAATGGGGGATGAGAGGTGGCCGACCCTAGAGGGGCCGCGCCATGGGGGAATCCTACTTGGGCTCCCGGTCCAAGTAGGATTCGTCCCCCCCCCCTTTCCTAGTCCATGTAGGAGAAGAAGGGAAGGAGGAAAGGAAGAGAAGGAAGGAGGGGGGCATCGCCCCTCCCCTTGTCCAATTCGGACTGGGAAATGGGGGGGCACCTCTGGCCGGCCCTCTCTCTTCTCCACTAAGCCCCATGATGGCCTATTAACATCCGGGGGGGGGGGGTCCGGTAACCCCCGGTACTCCGAAACTTATCCGAAACGACCCGAACCATTCCGGTGTCCGAATGTAGCCTTCCAATATATGAATATTTATGTCTCGACCATTTCGAGACTCCTCGTCATGCCTGTGATCTTATCCGGGACTCCGAACAAATTTCGGTTCATCAAAACACGAAACTCATAATACAAATCGTCATCGAACGTTAAGCGTGCGGACCCTACGTGTTGAAGAACTATGTAGACATGACCGAGACACATCTCCGATCAATAACCAATACCCGAACCTGGATGCTCATATTGGTTCCTACATATTCTACAAAGATCTTTATCGGTCAAACCGCATAACAACATACGTTGTTCCCTTTGTCATCATTATGTTACTTGCCCGAGATTCGATCGTCGGTATCATCATACCTAGTTCAATCTCCTCACCGGCAAGTCTCTTTACTCGTTCTGTAATGCATCATCCCATGACTAACTCATTAGTCACATTGCTTGCAAGGCTCATAGTGATGTGCATTACCGAGAGGGCCCAAAGATACCTCTCCGATACACGGAGTGACAAATCCTAATCTCGATCTATGCCAACTCAACAAACACCCACTACAAAAAAGACACATCCGTGACATTTTGGGCCGAACGAATTTTTTTCTATCACACTTATGACACTTCTATGACGATAATTGTGACAAAACCCGGTATCATCATAGATGTGGTAGGCTCCTACTTCTATGACAAAAAATCATGATAGAAAATGGGATTTTCATCCTGGGGGGCCGGAGACGCAGCTGCATGACATTCTTTGGGCCGTCCATGACGAAAAAACCATGGTAGAAGCGAGGGCGTGGAAAATATCGGGGTGTTCCCGGTTACGGTGGGTGGTCGGGGCCGAGCAATGCATGTTTCTCTCATACACGCACGCGCGTGGGTGCGAGGCATTGGGCTCTAACTGAACCCGAGTGAGGCGTTCGCCTACTGAACTCGAGTGATTGCACCGCAGGCTACGCGTTACTGAACCCGAGCGATCGATCGGTGGCTGTTAACTGAACCCGATCGAGCGATTCCTTCGCTACTGCTGCTAACTAAAGTCGATCGATGCTGCCTCTGGATGAACAGTGAGCGTTGCTAGGGGGTGGATGAACAGTTCCTGGTGGGGGTGGATGAACATGACCCCGTGATGTTGCCTCTAGATGAACAGGACCCCGATCGATCGAGCAGGTTGGGGTTGGATGAACAGGACCCCGTGGAGGGCTGGATGAACAGGACCACCCCATGGAGGGCTGGATGAACAGTAGACGGTGGAGGGCTGGATGAATTGTAGCTCGTGGAGGGGTGGTTGAACATGAGCCCGTGGAGAGAGCTAGTTGAACAGTAGTCGGTGGAGTAGCACGCGGAGGAGGCTGGTTGAACAGGAGCCCGTGGATGAACAGTCGCAGGTGGAGGCTGGAGGAGGTCGACAGTGGATGAACAATAGCCCGTGGAGGCTAGAGGGGGTCGACGGTGTAGATGAACAGTATCCCGTGGAGTCCCGTTTTGCGGTACGCCACACCCCTCCCGATGAACAGGACCCCCGTTTCGACCGTAGCGCTCCAATGCAAGTCCGTTTCCTCCGTTTTGCAGTACGCCACACCCCTCCCGATCAACAGGACCCCGTTTCGACCGTAGGAGGTCCGTTTCCTATGTTTTGCGGTACGCCAGACCCCTCCCGATGAACAAGATCCCGTTTTGAACGTGGCCGGTCGAACACAAGGCCGTTTCCTCCGTTCTGCACTACGCCAGGCCTCATTTCCATCAGTTGTTCCGTCCAAGCCCTCCCGATGAACACGACGACGCATTCCGTTCTGACCCAGCCGGTTGGCTCCCCATGAACACGACGATGACGCAGTTTCTCCGTTCCGACCCAGCCATGTACACGAGCCCTGACCGTATGTATGCGCGAGTAGGCGTTCGAGACCCCGCCCGTATGTACGTACGTGGCCGTATTTTCTTTCTTGCACACTGGCCGTTGTACGTACGCGTACATGCTACATGCGCGCCTCTACTACGACACGTGCGTGCTCTACATCGACTAGTATGTACATACACGTTCGCGACCAGAATGACAACGCTACGTATGCTTCGACCATGTGGGTCCCGACTGTCCAGCACTTCCTTGCGTGCGAAGATATAGCCGGTGGGTCCCAGCAGTCAGGGGGCGAATCATTTTTTTGCTCCGACGCACTTCCTTGCGTGCAAAGATGTAGCTGGTGGGTCCCAGCAATCAGGGGGAAACGTTTTTTTTCACGAAATACGGTGGCCCATCCGATGGGTCCCCATTGTCAGGTGCAGGAATAATTATTTTGCACGTAATAAGGAGGCACTTCCTTGCGGCTGCCGTGGACCCAGTTGTCAGCCTCTCCATGTATAGTACTCTTTCGATGGAAGTCGGTCGTTGACCACATTGACCACGCCGCACCGAGAGCACCAAGGCGGTGGACGACGGCGAGGCCTAGGAAGGGGACGACACGGAGCCAGGGAAGACGCGGCTGTGGATGCCCACGCGGAGAGGACTACGAGGGTTCACTGGTTCGGCTGCGGTGTGAGGCTGCCGTCGCCGCAGAATAACAGGGGGTGTGGGTGAGTAGAGGGATGGCCTGGCCAGCGGTGGGAGTAGTAGGGGGCGGTGAGGCCTCCGCGGCATCACAGCCGGCCATGGGAGGCAGGAGCACGCGGCACGACCGGCGCTGGTTTGGGCGGCTGGAGCAAGAAGACCAGAGGTTGAAGAAGCACTACGGCCATTGGATGGACATCGTATGGTCACAGGATCTAGAATCGTTCATATATTGACTAAGTTCACAAAGCCCTCCGTCCCCGTCAACTTAGTAGGCCCACAAGTCAGCCTCCCACTATGGTGGGTCCCAGCTGGTAGGGGGTATTCATTTTTTGTGCAATAAGGAGGGACTTCCTTGCGTGCGAAGATATAGTTGGTGGGTCCGACCTGTCAGCGGAGGGAACGTTTTTTCGCGAAATACAAAGGCCCTTCCGGTGGGTCCCAGATGTTAGATGGAGGAATCATTATTTTGCGCGTAATAAGGAGGCATTTCCTTGTGTGCGGCCGTGGACCCAGCTGTCAGCCTCTCCACGTACAGGTCGGTGGGCCACGTTGACCACACCGCACCGAGAGCACCAGGGCGGTGGACGACAGCGAGGCCTACGAAGGGAACGACACGGAGCCAGGGAAGACACGGCAGTGGCTGCCCACGTGGTGGAGAGTATGATGGTTGACTGGTTCGGCTACCGTCGCCAGAAAATAACAGGAGGTGTGTGTGAGTAGAGGGATAGACAGGCCAGGGATGCGAGTATATGATGGGGCGGTGAGGCCTGCCCGGCAGCACAACCGACCATGGGAGGCGGGAGTAGGCGGTCCCGTCGGCGCTGGATTTGGCAGCTGGAGCAAGAAGATCGGAGATTGAAGAAACACGACGGCCGTTGGATTGACATCCAACGGTTACGTCTGCTAGAATCGTTTGTTGGCGTATATAATAACTAAAAAAATCTTGCATACGCGTCAACTTAATAGGCCCACAAGTCAGACCATTCCCTCTTTGTAATAATTTATATATAGCTCATTGCGACTTCTTATGCAATTTATTGCGGTCCGTTTTTTTGGTTGTCCAGGACCAATTTCACATATTTCTGTGGGTTCCAAACTATTTTTAATACCAAAATGTCGAGCTAGATTGAAAGTAGTTTGAAGATATATTTAAATTAGGTTAATGCCTAGTAAAATAGGAATTTGAAAATGTGAAAAAATTCAGAAATTATAAAGTAAGTGCCAATTTGTCATCTGTTTTTATATTTACAACCCATTTCATATTACTTTCAAGATTTGCAGGCATCTTGAAAGAGTTGCAGCCCATCAGGGCATAGAAAAATAAGTAGGCCTGGATTGGGTATTCTTCAGAAAAAATAAACTGGACTCATTTTCACAAAGAAAAAATAGCTGGGCTGGTCACATGGTGAACATAAAATATAAGCCTGGGTTAGACGGGCCACAGCCCAGTTCAAACCCTGCTCCATCTCAACAATAACAAAAAATACAGCTCGAGGAGCTACATCCCAGGTGTCAGCCGATCTTGTGCTATTCTATACGCTCACAATATCGTGGGTCCCAGATGTCAGGAAAACACTAGGAGGAAGCATTTTATTTTTCCATACGCTGACATGGTGGGCCCCTACTGTCATCCTCTCCATGTACTTCTACTGATTTCTGTTGTTCATTGACCATGTTGACAACGCGAGAGGGCGGCGCCGCGGCGAACGCACCAAAGCGTGCGGAGGACGACGGCGAGGCCTTGGATGTCGGCGTTAACGATTTAGGAGATGGTGGGGCGGCGATGCGTGCGCTGAGGTGCAGCCAACCGTGGGAGGCAGAAGAAGGCGGCCCCGCCAGCGCTAGTTTGGTTTTGGCGGCTGGAGAAAGACAAGACTGAAGAAACACGACAGACTATAAAAGCAGCTGGAGTACTTAACAACCTTAACTGAAACCAGCAGGGGCACTTAACAACCATAGTTGAAAGCAGTATGAGTACTTATACAGGTTCAACCGTACAAAGCACGCCTCGAACAATGCTACTTTGCCTACAGTTAACCAAGGGTGAGGCCGCCAAGCCCAGGACAAGGCCCAGGCGCCACTCCGCGCATCCACAACATTCTGAAAGCGGCTTCATCTCACAATGTGGTCAATAAATAGGATATTCTCTTTACAGCCATGGAAAAGCAGGAACATAATCTTCTGTCCTATTCTCCAAGATGGATGGGCCTTCATTATTTGAGACCACCCATGAATAAGTATCTTTTCACCTGCATGGGGAATGGAGTAGGTCGACATAAACATCATGTTGTGACCAAGAGCAAGTCTGACCCGACCATGGTCAGGCATCTGTATAGGAACAATAGAACTGGGCAGTTTCTGTTTCAAGAAGATCACAACTATAAAACTGTGTATAAGCAATAGTTTATGAACAACATATATAACAGAAAACAGGTCATACCATAAGTTTCTCGACACAGTTGTACCTGTTCAACGAGTGCAGCAGTGGCACACATATCCCATGTGGCCTTACACCATTGAAACGCCCCACAAGGACCTCAAGATGATCAATAAAGTGTAGGAACTTGTGGATGTCATCCCAGTCAACTTCAGTGCCATCAGTAACCGCCAAGTTGTTACAGAATAACAAACGAGCAGCCTGCTTAACTCTGAAAAAACCTACACTGTAGCGACCCGACCTCAGACGGTCAAGTCTCTGTGCTTCAGTGTCATCCCTGGATCGGTAATGCTGACACACACAGTACTTCGAAGGATTAATAACAGAGTAGCAATCACACACTTATTACACCGAATGTCTCAAAAGAGAACTTATTACAATAAGTATGGCTTAAGGCCCTCTAATTACGATAACAGCGGAAGACTTGGAAGATAATGTGAGTCCATCAACTCCAACAGCATAGCTGAGTGCATCACAAACGACCTACGACATCTTACTCGTCGTCTGAAAAGTCTGCAACATGATATGTTGCAGCCCGAGAATGGGTCAGCACATGGAATATGCTGGCAAAGTAACACAAGAGAACAATGAACAGATAAATGCTATCACTACATGCATATACGGCTGGTGGAGGCTCTATGGTTATATTTTTTTTTGCGAAAAGCCAATTTTTCCCTACAACAAAGGAATATATTTTACTTAACTATCATGGTAGTTGAAACATCATTGAGAAGGTTCCTCCAACTCAATCCCAATTAAAGTAGTCATTAACATCCCAACAAATTAATTTAGAGTGATGAGATCAAATCAATAATTCAAGTACCAGATACTCAAGATGTCCATAACGGGTCAGCACATGGAATTTTGCGCACTTTTCCATTGCCATTCCCATTCTTTGCTTCAGAACACTCGGTGGCGTAGTGTCCAGTGTTCCCGCACTTGAAACAAGTAATGTGACTCAGGTCCTTGGTGGGCGTTGATGGGTTAGAGCGGTTCTGATTGCTGCCTGCTCCATTCCCATTTCCATTCCTAGGGCCATGATGGTTATGCGGAATTCCTCCATTATGGTTATGGCCTCCATGGTTATGGGTAAATCCTTTCGGGTTCGGGGTGAGACAGGGTTTCTGCTGAGCTCCTGAATTGTACCTCCCTTGTCCATACTTCCTCTTGCGGCTCTCAATCTGCTGTTGCCTCCTTTCAATCATAAGAGCCTTATCTACCAACTCCTGGTAGTTGTTGAATGTTGCCACCATCAACTGCATGCTCATCTCATCATTCAACCCTTCCATAAACTTCTCCTGCTTCGCGGCATCGTGGCCACATCATCTGGGGCATAGCGGATAACTTACTAAACTCCTCCACGTGCTGGCCTACAGTACGATTCCCCTGGCGCAAGTTGCGAAACTCACACTTCTTCATGCTCATAGCTCTAGTTGAGACATGGGCTATGTGGAAAGCTTGTTGAAACTGCTCCCAAGTGATATTGGCTATGGGAAAAGTGGTTGTGTAATTCTCCCACCATGCGGCTGCGGGTCCATCCAGTTGGTGTGCGGCAAAACGCACCTTCTTAGCATCTGTGCAACCGGCAGTGGTTAACTCCCTTCCGATCCTACATAGCCAGTCATCAGCAACTATGGGCTCGGTGCTACTGGAAAACACCGGTGGTTGTAACCTCAGAAAATGGGCTAACTTGTCAACTGGTGGTGGTGGCGGAGGGTTGTTGTTGTTGTTCCCCTGATTCTGTACTAGCAACTGCATCAGTGTATTCTGCTGCTGGATCAACTGAGTGAGCTCCGGTGGGAAAGCAAATCCGGGGTCACGTCTCGGAGGCATCTGATGGTTTAGAGGGGAGAGATTAGAATAGAATGAGGTCTAATGAGAAAGCACTACCCATATGCACATGAGATAAACACAATCATATCATATCACTCAATCAATCAAGCAAGGGCATACAATCGATCTAACTATCGTTAGAGTTCTCGGAGTACTAATATTTACATGGGGGAACACTACCGATCATATGGCGGTCTACTAGAAATTTTGATTGGTGGAAGACTCCATGATATCCGCTCCAGCTTCATCTTCATAGTCATCATCACTACTACCGGGGTCGGAGTCGGTGTCATCGATGATGATGTAGTCTTCAGAACGAATCTCCTTAGGTTCGTTGTCTTCACCTCCTGGCGCGGGGTCTCCCATGAAAACTCCTAGCTTCCTTGTCATGTCGTCATTCTTCTCCACAACTATCGTCATTTGCTTCTCATATCCATCGCGTGTAGACTTAAGCTCCTCTTCTAGCTCTGTGATCCTGGTCATCACCTTCTTCAAATCTATCATGCTTGCGCACATCTGGTTCTCCTGGCGAAGAATGTGATGATTTAACTCCTGGATGAATGCTGCAATGGACCTGTCCTTCCTGGTGCTGATAATCTCCCATTGCTCATCTCGGCGCCCACATATCTGGTAGATAGTGTCCTTAAGCTCCTTGTGGTAAACTTCGCCGATGCCTCCCATGGCAATATGGGCTGCCATGCTCTTGCCTAGACTCTAGGTTGGGGCGTCAAAGGAAAACTCTATGGGTTCAGTGACTAGCGTCAATGTCCTTCCTGGAACTTGAACTCGAATCAACCAATGTTCCTCTTCTGGTAAAGTGGCAGTGTAGGTCCCGGTGAAGCTTGGTATTCTGATGTTCATGTACTTAGTGACTTCCTTCAAGTGTCGTCCAAACGAGGTGTCTTCATCCGGCTGTGTAAACTTGTTCCTTGAGTCCGCCATCCTAAAGAGTAGAAAATGGAGAGGAGTAAGAAATGAGTAGAGAAGAGTGATCTATGGCTCATCTTAGTGGTCGTGTCCTACATTCAGCGTGTGATCTGATACCATCTTGTAGCGACCTGACCTCAGACGGTCAAGTCTCTGTGCTTCAGTGTCATCCCTGGATCGGTAATGCTGATACACACAGTACTTCGAAGGATTTATAACAGAGTAGCAATCACACACTTATTACATCGAATGTCTCAAAAGAGAACTTATTACAATAAGTATGGCTTAATGCCATCTAATTACGATAACAGCGGATGACTTGGAAGATAAAGTGAGTCCATCAACTCCAACGGCATAGCTGAGTGCATGACAAATGACCTACGGCATCTTACTCGTCGTCCGAAAAGTCTGCAACATGATACATTGCAGCCCGAGAACGGGTCAGCACATGGAATATGCTGGCAAAGTAACACAAGAGAATAATGAACAGATAAATGCTATCACTACATGCATATATGGCTGGTGGAGGCTCTATGGTTATATTGTTTTTTGCGAAAAGCCAATTTTCCCCCACAACAAAGGAATATATTTTATTTAACTATCATGGTAGTTGAAACATCATTGAGAAGGTTCCTCCAACTCAATCCCAATTAAAGTAGTTATTAACATCCCAAGAAATTAATTTAGAGTGATGAGATCAAATCAATAATTCAAGTACCAGATACTCAAGATGTCCATAACCGGGGACACGCCTAACCATGATTAGTTTATACACTCTGCAGAGGTTTGCGCACTTTTCTCCACAAGACTCGATCTCCTCCGTTGGATTTCTCGCACTACATGGTTTTTGAGAAACGGATGATCGAGACACAGTCTTTCAGAAGCATTAACTCTTTACTCTGGGTGGACCGTTACACCTACTTTGCCCTACATCTGCTAGCCCACCACTTAAAGAGGTCACACAACATACTCAACTATGCCAGAGCCCATAATGGCTTGTGGCTGCACACGGAAGTTTCTAGCATGAATAATCTTATGATCCCTTTGAGCCTGGGTGGCGGACCGTAGGATGATCACACGGGTACTCCGGGATATCCTTGGACAACGCTGGATTCTCCAGGTGCCCACAGGCAATCCACCCCGATGTGTATTAAAGTTGCCACCTTAAGTTGAACCATTAATTAACAACTCACATCTGTCATGGATACACTCAAACCCAAACCATGTCTACGAGCATAGCATAGCAATATAAGCATAACGTAGAAGTAACTCCCATGGGTTTGATAATAAAACAGGTAATAGGTTCTACCCCATCATCTACTTCCCAGACCCACATGTTAAGAGATCCTACTCATGCAATGTGTGAGGGTTGAAACTAATGCATAAAAACTGGGTGATAAAGGGGTATGATCAAAGTGTTACTTGCCTTGCCGATGATCTGCAAATCCTAGAGACTCGTAGTAGCACGCTTCGCACTCCGGGTGTTCTATCGCAAACAAACAATAGCATACATAAGCAATCAAGCAAAGATGCATGGGGAAAACTCAAATAAGAAGGTCTAACCAGAAAGTTCAACTGAAGAACTCCTGTTTGCAAAAAGAATCGAATCAAACGGAGCAACAAAACTCAAACTACGAAAGAAACAAGATCCGATTACTAATCTGGACTAAAGTCAAAATTTACTATACCAAAATCTTGTTCAAGTTGGTTAAACGGAAAGAGGGCTTCAAGACGAAGATCTAGGCGCTTGTTTCACCTGATTCGGATAAACGAGCGAAAAGATAAACTAGAACAAAGATTAGGGCAGAAATCGCGATCGAAAATAATCCCGGAAAACCCTGGAAAAAGAAAACTGACGAACAGGCTAATGAACGAACGTTCGTTGTCTGCGGCTAACGAGTGAACATCATTCGTTAAAATGAACGTACGGACGAATGTCCACGATTTAACTAAACCGAGAAAAACCGATCTAAAAAAATGAACTAGGGTTTTGAAAAAAAAACGAAATGGTTTTCTTGTGAAAACCGGGGGCGGTGGGACGGCGGGAAGGCGACGCGCGACGGTGCGGCGCTGCGGCGGCGGTGGCGGAGGGCGGCGCGGCGGAGCGGCGGCGACGGCAAGGCGCGGCGGCGGCGGCTTAGGGTTTTGGGTGGGGCTGGCGGCTTGCTGGGCCTCGGGGTCGTGGGGGCGCGGCTTATAAGGCCGGCCGGGTGAAGTGTCCAGGTCGGACACGGCCCGGTAGGTCGGTTACCTTTTTTTAAATAAATCCTGCCGTAGAGAAACAAATAAAAGAAATACTAAACGGACTCTGAAAATCCTGAAATAAATTTTCACTGTCCTCTAATAATATTGCGGACAAAGTGAACATTTATTTAGACCTCTAATGCAATTTTGAAAAAACGCATTTTTTTCCTAATTCAAATAAAATCGCAATAAAACCCAAATAAAATAACTTATTTGATTTTAATATTTTTCCTTTAATATTTCATTTATTTTGGAGAAGTCACATTCTCTCCTCTCATATATTTTCATATGAAATATTTTCAGGGAAGAAAATAATTAAAACCAAATGATCCTATTTTCAAAATTTGAGAAAACTCAAATATGAAAATAACGAAGTTCCCAACTCTCTCTGTAGGTCCTTGAGTTGCTTAGAATTTCGAGGATCGCAAAGCAAAATGCAATAAAATATGATATGCATGAATGACTTATGTATAACATTCCAAATTGAAAATTTGGGATGTTACAAACCTACCCCCCTTAAGATGAATCTCATCCTCGAGATTCAGGTTGGCTAGAAAATAGGTGTGGGTGGTCCTTGCGTAGATCATCCTCTTGTTCCCAGGTGGCTTCATCCTCGGTATGGTGACTCCATTGAACTTTGCAAAACTTGATAACCTTGCTGCGAGTAACTCGGCCGGCAAACTCGAGAATCTTTACAGGTTTCTCCTCATATGTCAAATCATTATCCAGCTGAATTGCTTCCAGGGGCACCGTATCTCTCAGAGGGATATTGGCCATCTCTGCATGGCACTTCTTCAACTGGGAAACGTGAAACACATCATGAACTCCTCACAATCCTCCGGGTAATTCCAACTTGTAGGCAACCTTTCCCATGCGTTCCAAGACATGGTACGGTCCTACAAATCTCGGGGCTAACTTTCCTTAACTCCAAAACATTTAACTCCTCGCAGAGTGACACTCGCAGATATGCTCTGTCTCCGATTTCATAGACTACCTCCTTGTCTTTTGAGTCTGCATAACTCTTCTCTCTAGACTGAGCTACCTTTAGTCTATCTCGAATCAGTTTAACCTTCTCTTCGGACTCCTTAATCAAATCTGGTCCAAACAACTGACGGTCTCCAACTTCATCCCACATTAATGGTGTTCTGCACCTTCATCCATACAGGTCTTCGAACGGTGCCATCTTCAAAGTGGCCTGGTAGCTATTGTTGTATGAGAACTCCGCATAGGGCAAGTTGTCATCCCAACTAGACCCATAGTCTAGCGCACAACCTCTCAACATGTCCTCTAGAATCTGATTTACTCTCTCAGTCTGTCCATCTGTCTGCGGATGAAATGCGGTACTGAACTCTAGCCTGGTTCCCAAATTTGGTGCAGCTGGTGCCAAAACTTTGAGGTAAACTGCGTCCCTCTGTCTGATACGATGGTCCTCGGAACTCCATGCAGACATACGATCCTGGTCATATATATCTTGGCCAACTTCGCGCGTGTATAGGTGGTCTTCACGGGGATAAAGTGAGCGACTTTGGTCAAATGGTCCACTACTACCCAGATAGAATCATATCCCGATCGGGTCCTGGGTAATCCGGTGATGAAATCCATGCCAAGCTTATCCCACTTCCATTTGGGTATCGGCATAGGCTGTAGTAATCCTGCCGGCTTCTGACATTCTGCCTTAACTCTATGACATACATCACATACGGCTACATACTCGACAATATCCTTCTTCATTCCGGTCCACCAGAAACGCTCCTTCAAATCCAAATACATCTTGGTGTTTCCGGGGTGTATCGAGTATGGTGAGTCATGAGCTTCCTATAATATCAACTTCCTGATCTCTGCATTATTGGGCACAAATATACGGTCCTCAAACCACAGGGTATCGTGCTCATCCTCACGAAAACCTTTGGCTTCGCCTTCAGCCATCTTCTCCTTTATCTCGGCAATTTCTTTGTCATCCTTCTGAGCTTCTCGAATCTTTCCCAACAATGTCGACTGAACTTCCATGGTTGTAACAAAACCTTTAGGAACAATCTCTAAACGAAGCTCCCTGAGATCTTCTGCTAACTCCCTTGGCAAACCTCCTGCTACTAAGGTATTGGCATAACTTTTTCGGCTCAAAGCGTCTGCTACGACATTGGCCTTGCCTGGATGATAGTGCAACTTCATATCGTAATCCTTTATAAGCTCCAATCATCTCCTTTGCCTGAGGTTCAACTCCTTCTGTGTGAAAATGTACTTCAAACTCTTATGATCGGTGTACACATCACAATGGTTCCCAATAAGAAAATGTCTCCAGGTCTTGAGTGCATGCATTGCCGCTGCCAACTCCAAGTCATGTGTGGCATAATTTAACTCATGCGGTCGAAGTTGTCGTGAGGCATATGAAACAACTCTTCCGTCTTGCATAAGTACTCCTCCAGGTCCTAAGCGAGAAGCGTCGCAATACACTTGGAAATCCTTGCGTATATCCGGCAGAATCAGCACTGGGGCCGTAGTCAAACGTTTCTTCAACTCCTGGAAACTTGCTTCACATTCTTCAGTCCAATGGAACTTGGTGTCCTTCTTTAGCAACGCTTTCATGGGCTTCGCAATCTTGGAAAAATTCTCAATGAATCTCCGATAGTATCCCGCGAGTCCAAGAAAACTGCGGATCTCTCCAACTAAGGTGGGTGCCAACCACTCAGTGACTGATTTAACCTTGGTAGGGTCCACTGCTATACCTTCTCCTGATATAACATGTCCAATAAATCCAACTTCCTTCAACCAAAACTCACATTTGCTAAACTTGGCATATAAGTGATGTTCCCTGAGCTTCTCAAGAACCAAACGCAAATGCTCCTTGTGTTCCTCTTCATCCTTTGAGTATACCAACATATCATTAATGAACACCACAACAAACTTATCCAAGAATTCCATGAACACCTTATTCATCATACTCATGAAATAGGCAGGGGCGTTAGTCAATCCAAATGACATAATCGTATACTCATATAGCCCATACCTTGTGGTGAAAGCTGTCTTAGGTATATCCATTTCTCGAATCTTCAGCTGGTGGTATCCTGATCGCGGGTCGATCTTCGAAAACACTTTAGCTCCTTGCAGCTGGTCAAACAGATCATTGATCATAGGCAGTGGGTACTTGTTCTTGATTGTTACTTCATTAAATGCCCGATAATCAACCACCATTCTCAGATACTTATCCTTCTTCTCAACCAAGAGCACTGGGGCTCCCCATGGTGATGAACTTCGTCAAATATAACCTTTCTCCAATAACTCCTTGATCTGCTTCTTAATCTCCTCCGGATCATTTGCGGGCATCCGGTATGGTCTCTTCAATATCGGTCCAGTGCCTGGCAATAACTCTATCAAAAACTCAATGTCTCGATCCAGGGGCATGCCTGGTAATTCCTCTGGAAATACATCCGGGTAATCCTTCACTACAGGCACTTCTTCTTGAACAACTCCCATGAGAGAATTTGCGTGGGTACTCTTAGGAGTATGCCGGGATACATACTTGATCCTTTTTCCCTCCTGGGTGGTGAGTAAAATTGACTTACTGGCGCAATCGATGTTTCATCCATACATTGGTAGCCAATCCATACCGAGTATCACATCCAATCCTTGGGATTCCAAAATTATCAAGTCTGAGGGGAAAACATGTCTACCTATGGTTAATGGCATATGAAAACATCCCTGACTAGCCATATACTCCGCTCCTAGTGAGCTTACTAACATGGGTGTCCTAAGTACATTGGTGGGAAACTTATATTTATCCACGAATCCCCTTGAAATGTATGAATGTGATGCACCAGTATCAAAAAGAACTATTGCGGTAGATGACTTAACCAAAAACTTACCGATAACTGCATCAGGCTACTCTTCAACCTCCTCGATGTTCACGTGGTTCACCTGTCCCTTGTTGAATGGGTTGGGCTTCTTCCTAGAGTTTCCATTGCCATTTCCAATCTTTGCTTCAGAACACTTGGTGGCGTAGTGTCTAGTGTTCCCGCACTTGAAACAAGTAATGTGACTCAGGTCCTTCTTGGTGGGTGTTGCTGGGTTAGGGCGGTTCTGATTATTGCCTGCTCCATTCCCACTTCCATTCCTAGGGCCATGATGGTTATGTGGAATTCCTCCATTATGGTTATGGCCTCCATGGTTATGGGTAAATCCTCCCGGGTTCGGGGTGAGACGGGGTTTCTGCTGAGCTCCTGAATTGTACCTCCCTTGTCCATACTTCCTCTTGCGGCTCTCAATCTGATGTTGCCTCCCTTCAATCATAAGAGCCTTATCTACCAACTCCTGGTAGTTGTTCAACGTTGCCAACATCAACTGCATGCTCATCTCATCATTCAACCCTTCCATAAACTTCTCCTGGTTCGCGGCATCGTGGCCACATCATCTGGGGCATAGTGGATAACTTACTAAACTCGTCCACGTGCTGGCCTACAGTACGATTCCCCTGGCGGAAGTTGCGAAACTCACACTTCTTCATGCTCATAGCTCCAGTTGAGACATGGGCTGTGTGGAAAGCTTGCTGAAACTGCTCCCAAGTGACATTGGCTATGGGAAAAGTGGATGTGTAATTCTCCCACCATGCGGCTGCGGGTCCATCCAGTTGGTGTGCGGCAAAACGCACCTTCTCAGCATATGTGCAACCGGCAGTGGTTAACTCCCTTCCGATCCTACATAGCCAGTCATCAGCAACTATGGGCTCGGTGCTACTGGAAAACACCGGTGGTTGTAACCTCAGAAAATGGGCTAACTTGTCAACTGGTGGTGGTGGCGGAGGGTTGTTGTTGTTGTTCCCCTGATTCTGTACTACCAACTGCATCAGTGTATTCTGCTGCTGGATCAACTGAGTGAGCTCCGGTGGGAAAGCAAATCCGGGGTCACGTCTCGGAGGCATCTGATGGTTTAGAGGGGAGAGATTAGAATAGAATGAGGTCTAATGAGAAAGCACGACCCATATGCACATGAGACAAACACAATCCTATCATATCACTCAATCAATCAAGCAAGGGCATACAATCGATCTAACTATCGTTACAGTGCTCGGAGTACTAATATTTACATGGGGGAACACTACTGATCATATGGTGGTCTACTAGAAATTTTGATCGGTGGAAGACTCCATGATATCCGCTCCAGCTTCGTCTTCATAGTCATCATTGCTAGGGAACGTAGTAATTTCAAAAAATTTCCTACGCACACGCAAGATCATGGTGATGCATAGCAACGAGAGGGGAGAGTGTAATCTACGTACCCTCGTAGACCGACAGCGGAAGCGTTATGATAACGCGGTTGATGTAGTCGTACGTCTTCACGGCCCGATCGATCAAGCACCGAAACTACGGCACCTCCGAGTTCTAGCACACGTTCAGCTCGATGATGATCCCCGGACTCCGATCCAGCAAAGTGTCGAGGAAGAGTTCTGTCAGCACGACGGCGTGGTGACGATCTTGATGTTCTACTGTCGCAGGGCTTCGCCTAAGCACCACTACAATATTATCGAGGACTATGGTGGAAGGGGGCACCGCACACGGCTAAGAGACCGATCTTGGAGATCAACTTGTGTGTCTAGGGGTGCCCCCTGCTCCCGTATATAAAGGAGCAGGGGGATGCGGCCGGCTCTAGGAGGAGGCGCGCCGGAGGAGTCCTACTCCTACCGGGAGTAGGACTCCCCCCCCTTTCCCTAGTTGGATTAGGACTTGAGGGGAAGGAGGAGAGGGAAGAAAGGAAAGGGGGGCGCTGCCCCCCCTCCTTGTCCAATTCGGACTTGGGGGGGGAGGGGCGCGCGGCAGCCCCTAGGCCTCCTCTCCTCTTCCTACACTAGGCCCATTAAGGCCCATTAGGTTACCGGGGGGGGGTCCGGTAACCTCCCGGTACTCCGGTAAAATGCCGATTTCACCCGGAACACTTCCAATGTCCAAACATAGGCTTCCAATATATCAATCTTTATGTCTCGAACATTTCGAGACTCCTCGTCATGTCCGTGATCACATCCGGGACTCCGAACAAACTTCAGTACATCAAAATATATAAACTCATAATGAAACTGTCATCGTAACGTTAAGCGTGCGGACCCTACGGGTTCGAGAACAATGTAGACATGACCGAGACATGTCTCCGGTCAATAACCAATAGCGGAACCTGGATGCTCATATTGGCTCCCACATATTCTACGAAGATCTTTTATTGGTCAGACCGCATAACAACATACTTTGTTCCCTTTGTCATCGGTATGTTACTTGCCCGAGATTCGATCGTCGGTATCTCATACCTAGTTCAATCTCGTTACCGGCAAGTCTCTTTACTCGTTTCGTAATACATCATCTCGCAACTAACTCATTAGTTGCAATGCTTGCAAGGATTATGTGATGTGCATTACCGAGAGGGCCCAGAGATACCTCTCCGACAATTGGAGTGACAAATCCTAATCTCGAAATATGCCAACCTAACATGTACCTTTGGAGACACCTATAGAGCTCCTTTATAATCACCCAGTTACGTTGTGACGTTTCGTAGCACACAAAGTGTTCCTCCGGCAAATGGGAGTTGCATAATCTCATAGTCATAGGAACATGTATAAGTCATGAAGAAAGCAATAGCAACATACTAAACGATCGGGTGCTAAGCTAATGGAATGGGTCATGTCAATCACATCATTCTCCTAATGATGTGATCCCGTTAATCAAATGACAACACATGTCTATGGTTAGGAAACATAACCATCTTTGATTAACGAGCTAGTCAAGTAGAGGCACACTAGTGACGTTTTAGTTTGTCTATGTATTCACACAAGTATTATGTTTCCGGATAATACAATTCTAGCATGAATAATAAACATTTATCATGATATAAGGAAATAAAATAATAACTTTATTATTGCCTCTAGGGCATATTTCCTTCAGTCTCCCACTTGCACTAGAGTCAATAATCTAGATTACACAGTAATGATTCTAACACCCATGGAGCTTTGGTGCTGATCATGTTTTGCTCGTGGAAGAGGCTTAGTCAACGGGTCTGCAACATTCAGATCCGTATGTATCTTGCAAATCTCTAGTCTCCCACCTGGACTAGATCCCGGATGGAATTGAAGCGTCTCTTGATGTGCTTGGTTCTCTTGTGAAATCTGGATTCCTTTGCCAAGGCAATTGCACCAGTATTGTCACAAAAGATTTTCAGTGGACCCGATGTACTAGGTATGACACCTAGATCGGATATGAACTCCTTCATCCAGACTCCTTCATTTGCTGCTTTCGAAGCAGCTATGTACTCCGCTTCACATGTAGATCCCGCCACAACGCTTTGTTTAGAACTGCACCAACTGACAGCTCCAACATTTAATGTAAACACGTATCCGGTTTGCGATTTAGAATCATCCGGATCAGTGTCAAAGCTTGCATCAACGTAACCATTTACGATGAGCTCTTTGTCACCTCCATATACGAGAAACATATCCTTAGTCCTTTTCAGGTATTTCAGGATGTTTTTGACCGCTGTCCAGTGATCCACTCCTGGATTACTTTGGTACCTCCCTGCTAGACTTATAGCAAGACACACATCAGGTCTGGTACACAGCATTGTATACATGATAGAGCCTATGGCTAAAGCAGAGGGAACATCTTTCATTTTCTCTCTATCTTCTGCATTGGTCGGGCATTGAGTCTTACTCAATTTCACACCTTGTAACACAGGCAAAAATCCTTTCTTTGCTTGATCCATTTTGAATTTCTTCAAAACTTTGTCAAGGTATGTGCTTTGTGAAAGTCCAATTAAGCGTTTTGATCTATCTCTATAGATCTTAATGCCCAATATGTAAGCAGCTTCACCGAGGTCTTTCATTGAAAAACTCTTATTCAAGTATCCCTTTATGCTATCCAGAAATTCTATATCATTTTCGATTAGTAATATGTCATCTACATATAATATCAGAAATGCTATAGAGCTCCCACTCACTTTCCTGTAAATACAGGCTTCTCCAAAAGTCTGTATAAAACCAAATGCTTTGATCACACTATCAAAGCGTTTATTCCAACTCCGAGAGGCTTGCACCAGTCCATAAATGGATCGCTGGAGCTTGCACACTTTGTTAGCTCCCTTTGGATCGACAAAACCTTCCGGCTGCATCATATACAACTCTTCTTCCAGAAATCCATTCAGGAATGCAGTTTTGATATCCATCTGCCAAATTTCATAATCATAAAATGCGGCAATTGCTAACATGATTCGGACAGACTTAAGCATCGCTACAGGTGAGAAGGTCTCATCGTAGTCAATCCCTTGAACTTGTCAAAAACCTTTTGCGACAAGTCGAGCTTTGTAGATAGTAACATTACCGTCAGCGTCAGTCTTCTTCTTGAAGATCCATTTATTTTCAATTGCTTGCCGATCATTGGGCAAGTCAACCAAAGTCCACACTTTGTTCTCATACATGGATCCCATCTCAGATTTCATGGCTTCAATCCATTTTGCAGAATCTGGGCTCACCATCGCTTCTTCATAGTTTGTAGGTTCATCATGATCTAGTAGCATGACTTCCAGAACAGGATTACCGTACCACTCTAGTGCGGATCTTACTCTGGTTGATCTACGAGGTTCAGTTGTATCTTGTTCTGAAGTTTCATGATCATCATCATTAGCTTCCTCACTAATTGGTGTAGGTGTCACAAAAACTACTACTTTCCAATAAGGGAGCAGGTACAATTACCTCATCAAGTTCTACTTTCCTCCCACTCACTTCTTTTGAGAGAAACTCCTTCTCTAGAAAGTTTCCGAATTTAGCAACAAAAGTCTTGCCTTCGGATCTGTGATAGAAGGTATATCCAATAGTTTCCTTTGGATATCCTATGAAGACACATTTGTCCGATTTGGGTTCGAGCTTATCAGGTTGAAGCTTTTTCACATAAGCATCGCAGCCCCAAACTTTCAGAAACGACAACTTTGGTTTCTTGCCAAACCACAGTTCATAAGGCGTCATCTCAACGGATTTTGATGGTGCCCTATTTAACGTGAATGCGGCCGTCTCTAAAGCATAACCCCAAAACGATAGCGGTAAATCAGTAAGAGACATCATAGATCGCACCATATCTAGTAAAGTACGATTACGACGTTCGGACACACCATTACGCTGTGGTGTTCCGGGTGGCGTGAGTTGCGAAACCATTCCGCATTGTTTCAAATGTACACCAAACTCATAACTCAAATATTCTCCTCCACGATCAGATCGTAGGAATTTTATTTTCTTGTTACGATGATTTTCAACATCACTCTGAAATTCTTTGAACTTTTCAAATGTTTCAGACTTATGTTTCATTAAGTAGATATACCCATATCTGCTTAACTCATATGTGAAGGTGAGAAAATAACGATATCTGCCACGAGCCTCAACATTCATCGGACCACATACATCTGTATGTATGATTTCCAACAAATCTGTTGCTCTCTCCATAGTACCAGAGAACGGTGTTTTTGTCATCTTGCCCATATGGCACGGTTCGCAAGTACCAAGTGATTCATAATCAAGTGGTTCCAAAAGTCCATCAGTATGGAGTTTCTTCATGCGCTTTACACCGATATGACCTAAACGGCAGTGCCACAAATAATTTGCACTATCATTATCAACTCTGCATCTTTTGGCTTCAACATTATGAATATGTGTGTTACTACTATCGAGATTTAATAAGAATAGACCACTCTTCAAGGGTGCATGACCATAAAAGATATTGCTCATATAAATAGAACAACCATTATTCTCTGATTTAAATGAATAATCGTCTCGCATCAAACAAGATCCAGATATAATGTTCATGCTCAACGCTGGCACCAAATAACAATTATTTAGGTTTAATAATAATCCCGAAGGTAGATGTAGAGGTAGCGTGCCGACCGTGATCACATCGACTTTGGAACCATTTCCCACGCGCATCATCACCTCGTCCTTAGCCAGTCTTCGCTTAATCCGTAGTCCCTGTTTCGAGTTGCAAATAATAGCAACAGAACCAGTATCAAATACCCAGGTGCTACTGCGAGCATTAGTAAGGTACACATCAATAACATGTATATCGTATATACCTTTGTTCACCTTGCCATCCTTCTTATCCGCCAAATACTTGGGGCAGTTCCGCTTCCAGTGACCAGTCTGCTTGCAATAGAAGCACTCAGTTTCAGGCTTAGGTCCAGATTTGGGTTTCTTCTCCTGAGTAGCAACTTGTTTGCTATTCTTTTTGAAGTTCCCCTTCTTCTTCCCTTTGCCCTTTTTCTTGAAACTAGTGGTCTTGCTGACCATCAACACTTGATGGTCCTTCTTGATTTCTACCTCCGCAGCTTTCAGCATTGCGAAGAGCTCGGGAATAGTCTTATTCATCCCTTGCATATTATAGTTCATCACGAAGCTCTTGTAGCTAGGTGGAAGTGATTGGAGAATTCTGTCAATGACGCAATCATCTAGAAGATTAACTCCCAATTGAATCAAGTGATTATTATACCCAGACATTTTGAGTATATGCTCACTGACATAACTATTCTCCTCCATCTTGCAGCTATAGAACTTATTGGAGACTTCATATCTCTCAATCCAGGCATTTGCTTGAAATATTAACTTCAACTCCTGGAACATCTCATATGCTCCATGACGTTCAAAACGTCGTTGAAGTCCCAATTCTAAGCCGTAAAGCATGGCACACTGAACTATCGAGTAGTCATCAGCTTTGCTCTGCCAGACGTTCATAACATCTGATGTTTCTCCAGCAGCAGGCCTGGCACCCAGTGGTGCTTCCAGGACGTAATTCTTCTGTGCAGCAATGAGGATAATCCTCAAGTTACGGACCCAGTCCGTGTAATTGCTACCATCATCTTTCAACTTTGCTTTCTCAAGGAACACATTAAAATTCAATGGAACAACAGCACGGGCCATCTATCTACAATCAAACATAGACAAGCAAGATACTATCAGGTACTAAGTTCATGATAAATTTAAGTTCAATTAATCATATTTCTAAAGAACTCCCACTTAGATAGACATCCCTCTAATCCTCTAAGTGATCACGTGATCCAAATCAACTAAACCATGTCCGATCATCACGTGAGATGGAGTAGTTTCATTGGTGAACATCACTATGTTGATCATATCTACTATATGATTCATGCTCGACCTTTCGGTCTCTGTGTTCCGAGGCCATATCTGTATATTCTTGGCTCGTCAAGTATAACCTGAGTATTCCGCGTGTGCAACTGTTTTGCACCCGTTGTATTTGAACGTAGAGCCTATCACACCCGATCATCACGTGGTGTCTCAGCACGAAGAACTTTCGCAACAGTGCATACTCAGGGAGAACACTTCTTGATAATTAGTGAGAGATCATCTTAAAATGCTACCGTCAATCAAAGCAAGATAAGATGCATAAAAGATAAACATCACATGCAATCAATATAAGTGATATGATATGGCCGTCATCGTCTTGTGCTTGTGATCTCCATCTTCGAAGCACTGTCATGATCACCATCGTCACCGGCGCGACACCTTGATCATCATCGTAGCATCGTTGTCGTCTCACCAATCTTATGCTTCCACGACTATCGCTACCGCTTAGTGATAAAGTAAAGCATTACAGCGCAATTGCATTGCATACAATAAAGAGACAACCATATGGCTCCTGCCAGTTGCCGATAACTTGGTTACAAAACATGATCATCTCATACAATAAAATTTAGCATCATGTCTTGACCATATCACATCACAACATACCTTGCAAAAACAAGTTAGACGTCCTCTACTTTGTTGTTGCAAGTTTTACGTGGCTGCTACGGGCTTAAGCAAGAACCAATCTTACCTACGCATCAAAACCACAACGATAGTTTGTCAAGTTGGTGCTGTTTTAACCTTCGCAAGGACCGGGCGTAGCCATACTCGGTTCAACTAAAGTTGGAGAAACTGACACCCGCCAGCCACCTATGTGCAAAGCACGTCGGTAGAACCAGTCTCGTGTAAGCGTACGCGTAATGTCGGTCCGGGCCGCTTCATCCAACAATACCGCCGAACCAAAGTATGACATGCTGGTAAGCAGTATGACTTATATCGCCCACAACTCGCTTGTGTTCTACTCATGCATATAACATCAACACATAAAACCTGGCTCGGATGCCACTGTTGGGGAACGTAGTAATTTAAAAAATTTGCCTACGCACACGCAAGATCATGATGATGCATAGCAACGAGAGGGGAGAGTGTAATCTACGTACCCTCATAGACCGACAGCGGAAGCGTTATGATAACGCGGTTGATGTAGTCGTATGTCTTCACGGCCCGATCGATCAAGCACCAAAACTACGACACCTCCGAGTTCTAGCACACGTTCAGCTAGATGACGATCCCCGGACTCTGATCCAGCAAAGTGTCGGGGAAGAGTTCCGTCAGCATGACGGCGTGGTGACGATCTTGATGTTCTACTATCGCAGGGCTTCGCCTAAGCACCACTACAATATTACCGAGGACTATGGTGGAAGGGGGCACCGCACATGGCTAAGAGAACAATCTTGGAGATCAACTTGTGTGTCTAGGGGTGCCCCCTGCCCCCGTATATAAAGGAGCAAGGGGGGTGCGACCGGCTCTAGGAGGAGGCACGCCGGAGGAGTCCTACTCCTACCGGGAGTAGGACTCCCCCCTTTCCCTAGTTGGATTAGGACTTGGGGGGGAGGAGGAGAGGGAAGAAAGGAAAGGGGGGGCGCTGCCCCCCCTCCTTGTCCAATTCGGACTTGGGGGGGAGGGGCGCGCGGCAGCCCCTAGGCCTCCTCTCCTCTTCCTCCACTAGGCCCATTAAGGCCCATTAGGTTACCGGGGGGGGGGGGTTCCGGTAACCTCCCGGTACTCCGGTAAAATGCCGATTTCACCCGTAACACTTTCGATGTCCAAACATAGGCTTCCAATATATCAATCTTTATGTCTCGAACATTTTGAGACTCCTCGTCATGTCCGTGATCACATCCGGGACTCTGAACAAACTTCGGTACATCAAAATATATAAACTCATAATGAACTGTCATCATAACATTAAGCGTGCGGACCCTACGGGTTCGAGAACAATGTAGACATGACCGAGACATGTCTCCGGTCAATAACCAATAGCGGAACTTGGATGCTCATATTGGCTCCCACATATTCTACGAAGATCTTTTATCGGTCAGACTGCATAACAACATACTTTGTTCCCTTTGTCATCGGTATGTTACTTGCCCGAGATTCGATCGTCGGTATCTCAATACCTAGTTCAATCTCGTTACCGGCAAGTCTCTTTACTCGTTTCGTAATACATCATCTCGCAACTGACTCATTAGTTGCAATGCTTGCAAGGCTTATGTGATGTGCATTACCGAGAGGGCCCAGAGATACCTCTCCGACAATCGGAGTGACAAATCCTAACCTCGAAATACGCCAACCCAACATGTACCTTTGGAGACACCTGTAGAGCTCCTTTATAACCACCCAGTTACGTTGTGACGTTTGGTAGCACACAAAGTATTCCTCCGGCAAACGGGAGTTGCATAATCTCATAGTCATAGGAACATGTATAAGTCATGAAGAAAGCAATAGAAACATACTAAACGATCGGGTGCTAAGCTAATGGAATGGGTCATGTCAATCACATCATTCTCCTAATGATGTGATCCCGTTAATCAAATGACAACACATGTCTATGGTTAGGAAACATAACCATCTTTGATTAACGAGCTAGTCAAGTAGAGGCACACTAGTGACGTTTTAGTTTGTCTATGTATTCACACAAGTATTATGTTTCCGGATAATACAATTCTAGCATGAATAATAAACATTTATCATGATATAAGGAAATAAAATAATAACTTTATTATTGCCTCTAGGGCATATCTCCTTCAATCATCACTACTACCGGGGTCGGAGTCGGTGTCGTCGATGATGATGTAGTCTTCAGAATGAATCTCCTTAGGTTCGTCGTCTTCACCTCCTAGCGCAGGGTCTCCCATGAAAACTCCTAGCTTCCTTGTCATGTCGTCATTCTTCTCCACAAGTATCATCATTTCCTTCTCATATCCATCGTGTGTAGACTTAAGCTCCTCTTCTAGCTCTGTGATCCTGGTCATTGCCTTCTTCAAATCTATCATGCTTGCACACATCTGGTTCTCCTGGCGACGAATGTGATGATTTAACTCCTGGATGAATGCTGCAATGGACCTGTCCTTCCTGGTGCTGATCATCTCCCATTGCTCATCTCGGCACCCACATATCTGGTAGATAGTGTCCTTAAGCTCCTTGTGGTAAACTTCGCTGATGCGTCGCATGGCAATGTGGGCTGCCATGCTGTTGCCTAGACTCTAGGTTGGGGCGTCAAAGGAAAACTCTATGCGTTCAGTGACTGGCGTGAATGTCCTTCCGGGAACTTGAACTCGAATCAACCAATGTTCCTCTTCTGGTAAAGTGGCGGTGTAGGTCCCGGTGAAGCTTGGTATTCCGATGTTTAGGTACTTAGTGACTTCCTTCAAGTGTCGTCCAAACGGGGTGTCTTCATCCGGCTGTGTAAACTTGTTCCTTGAGTCCGCCATCCTAAAGAGAAGAAAATGGAGAGGAGTAAGAAATGAGTAGAGAAGAGTGATCTATGGCTCATCTTAGTGGTCGTGTCCTACATTCAGCGTGTGCTCTGATACCATCTTGTAGCGACCCGACCTCAGACGGTCAAGTCTCTGTGCTTCAGTGTCATCCCTGGATCGGTAATGCTGATACACACAGTACTTCGAAGGATTTATAACAGAGTAGCAATCACACACTTATTACATCGAATGTATCAAAAGAGAACTTATTACAATAAGTATGGCTTAATGCCATCTAATTACGATAACAGCGGACGACTTGGACGATAAAGTGAGTCCATCAACTCCAATGGCATAGCTGAGTGCATGACAAATGACCTACGGCATCTTACTCATCGTCTGAAAAGTATGCAACACGATACGTTGCAGCCCGAGAACGGGTCAACACATGGAATATGCTGGCAAAGTAACACAAGAGAACAGTGAAGAGATAAATGCTATCACTACATGCATATATGGCTGGTGGAGGCATATGGTTATATTGTTTTTTGCGAAAATCCAATTTTCCCCCACAACAAAGGAATATATTTTATTTAACTATCATGGTAGTTGAAACATCATTGAGAAGGTTCCTCCAACTCAATCCTAATTAAAGTAGTCATTAACATCCCAACAAATTAATTTAGAGTGATGAGATCAAATCAATAATTCAAGTACCAGATACTCAAGATGTCCATAACCGGGGACACGGCTAACCATGATTAGTTTATACACTCTGCAGAGGTTTGCGCATTTTTCCCCACAAGACTCGATCTCCTCCGTTGGATTTCTCGCACTACATGGTGTTTGAGAAACAGATGACCGAGACACAGTCTTTCGAAAGCATTAACTCTTTATTCTGGGTGGACCGTTACACCTACTTTGCCCTACATCTGCTAGCCCACCACTTAAAGAGATCACACAACATACTCAACTATGCCAGAGCCCATAATGGCTTGTGGCTGCACACGGAAGTTTCTAGCATGAATAATCTTATGATCCCTTTGAGCCTGGGTGGCGGACCGTAGGATGATCACACGGGTACTCCGGGATATCCTTGGACAACGCTGGATTCTCCAGGTGCCCACAGGCAATCCACCCCGATGTGTATTAAAGTTGCCACCTTAAGTTGAACCATTAATTAACAACTCACATCTGTCATGGATACACTCAAACCCAAACCATGTCTACGAGCATAGCATAGCAATATAAGCATAACGTAGAAGTAACTCCCATGGGTTTGATAATAAAACAGGTAATAGGTTCTACCTCATCATCTACTTCCCAGACCCACATGTTAAGAGATCCTACTCATGCAATGTGTGAGGGTTGAAACTAATGCATAAAAACTGGGTGATAAAGGGGTATGATCAAAGTGTTACTTGCCTTGCCGATGATCTGCAAATCCTAGAGATTCATAGTAGCAAGCTTCACACTCCGGGTGTCCTATCGCAAACAAACAATAGCATACATAAGCAATCAAGCATAGATGCACGGGGAAAACTCAAATAAGAAGGTCTAACCAGAAAGTTCAACTGAAGAACTCCGGTTTGCAAAAAGAATCGATTCAAATGGAGCAACAAAACTCAAACTACGAAAGAGACAAGATCCGATTACTACTCTGGACTAAAGTAAAAATTTACAGTACCGAAATCTTGTTCAAGTTGGTTAAACGAAAAGAGGGCTTCGAGATGAATATCTAGGTGCTTGTTTCACCTGGTTCAGAAAAACGAGCGAAAAGATAAACTAGAACGAAGATTAGGGCAAAAATCGCGATCGAAAATAATCGCGGAAAAACCCTGGAAAAAGAAAACTGACAAACAGGCTAACAAACGAACGCTCAATGTCTGCGGCTAACGAGTGAACAGCTTTCATTAAAACGAACGTACGGATGAACGTCTGTGATTTAACTAAACCTAGAAAAACCGATCTAAAAATGAAATAGGGTTTCGAAAAAAACCGAACAGTTTTCTTGTGAAAACCGGCGGCGGCTACCTCGGCGAGGTCGGCGCCGTGCGGCGCGGAAGGCAGCGCGGCGGAGTGGCGGCGGCGGCAAGGTGGAGCGGCGGCGGCTTAGGGTTTCGGGCATGGCTGGCGGCTTGCTGGGTCTGGGGGGCGCGGCTTATAAGGCCGGCCCGGTCAAGTGTCCAGGCCGGCCCGGTAGGTCGGTTACCTTTTTTTAAAATAAATCCTGCCGCACAAAAACACATAAAAGAAATACTAAATGGACTCCAGAAATCCTGAAATAAATTTTCACGGTCCTCTAATAATATTGCGGACAAAGTGAACATTTATTTAGACCTCTAATGCAATTTTGAAAAACGCATTTTTTTCTAATTCAAATAAAATCGCAATAAAACCCAAATAAAATAACTTATTTGATTTTAATATTTTTCCTCTAATATTTTATTTATTTTGGAGAAGTCATATTATCTCCTCTAATATATTTTAGTATGAAATATTTTCGGGGAAGAAAATAATTAAAACCAAATGATCCTATTTTCAAAATTTGAGTAAACTCAAATATGAAAATAACGAAATTCCCAACTCTCTCCGCAGGTCCTTGAGTTGCTTAGAATTTCGAGGATCGCAAAGTAAAATGCAATAAAATATGATATGCATGAATGACCTATGTATAACATTCCAAATTAAAAATTTAGGATGTTACATACACGTGCCACCAATTATAAGAAAATATTAGTTAGAAGTAGCATCTTCGTGAGAGATTCATTGCTGCTTCTAAAGTTAAATTGTGATTAGTTAGACAGAATAGGTAGATTAAGAAGTAATCGAGGCAACAAGCAAGAACCAGATACAAAACTAACATGGGTGAACAATTGGAACGACGTCGGGGTGGAAGATCGCAGTGAAGATGAGACCAGGTTCTGCTATTTCCATCAACATTCGTGCGCCAACTTTCAGTCCGTAACACTTGAGAAAGTTTATCCAAGTTTAGCCATAAAAAAAGCAGTGATCTTCTTGATTCATGAACCCAACTCGGAACTTATATCCATGGCTTGTCTTCACTGTGACCATTAAACTGGTGTATTCAGTTATGGCAAGGCCGAGCATCTTGAGTACATGTGTTCTGGCAGAGCAAATAATGCACTGCAGGAAAAATAATATGAGAACACAATGTATTCCCTATCCAAATCTAGAAATAACTTCCTCCTTCACGTCAGTGTTGACCATCGTACTGGTAGTACCTTTTATCTAAATATAGCAATCCAAATTTCCAAATTAGTCGACAACATGTTCAAAAAAACCCCACCCTCCCGGATAGAAAGGAGGATTCTAAGAACATATTGTGCGCATTTTAAAATCCCGTGTTAGGATGAGAAGGAACAAGTGTGGTGTCTCGCCGAGGGCGCAGAAACTTGTAGGGTCCTCGCACTTTGGGCACTGCAAATGAAACACACTAGATTCAGTAGGAAGAAAAATGCATCAATGGCGGTGGCTACCATCCTAGGATTACCCGCGACCAAGGGACTTGGATTTATCGGGGATGAATGAAGAATTCGTACCTAGTTCTCCATGAGAAAACCCTATGCAATCGCCGAGAGGGGGTTTTCTCTGAACAAGCATACGAGGGAGAAGGGGATTCAGGCCCAGTGAAATATTGCCTCTTCGTCCGTCCAGCTTACTGCTAAAGCTGGAAAGGGGGGTTGTGATTTGACAGCTCATTGGGCATTACTGTGGCGCTACGACCGGGGTGTGTCTACCGTGCAGTTGTGTAACATCTCAAAATTCTAAATTTTGGAATGTTATAATAAATAGATAGATTTGATTGATTGTTTGATTGATTTTCTGAAAGTGAGTGAATTCGAAACTTTTTGAAAGTTAAATGAGAGGGAATAAAAGGACTTTCCCAAACTTTCATATTTGCTTTCTGGTCTCCATGAATTCAAATTCTTTTCAAATACAAAACCCTTGAGCGAAGATGATATGACTTCTTCCATTTAAATTAAATAAAAGGTATTTGAAAATAATTGAATTTCATTTGGAAATATTTCAATTAATAAACTTCATGCAGCTCAATGATTTTCATGAGAGAAGATAAAATGACTTCTTCAAATTATATGAAATATGAGTTGGGAGTTTCAAAGAATTAAATTCAAAGTTCTTTTGAATTTATTTTCAATTTGGAGTTATTTGAGTTTTATTCAAATTATTTTTCTCCAAAAATAAAATATAAGGAAATTAGGGTAACATGATTCCCTACAACAGAAAATTGGAGAGAAATAAATTTGAAATCATTTTGATATTTTTAAAATGATTTTTATTGGATTTTATTAGACCAGTAGCACTCTTTGAATTATCTGAATTTGTGTGAATTTTATTTAATGCTAGAAAAATGTTCATGTTCTAGAAAATCTTTTTCTAAAATTTTTGATATATAATATGCCTATATAAAATTTTTATTTTAATTTTGTTGTTCGGTTTTCCTTCTATTTCTATTAAAAAAACTGTACGTGCGGCCTATATTTATTTATCGCCTACATGCGCAATATAGTAGCTTCTGGCGCCCTATTGTTTTTTTCTCTTAAATGGGCCAGGCCCAGTCAGCCTTTTTATTTATTTTTTTAAGGCCGAATTTTGTAAAAAAAATCTGTGTTTTGTATATTTTCGTCTATGTTTAGTCTCACATTGCCTAGCCTTTGACCCCTAAGCCTCTTTTCACCCAATAAATATGGACCCATAGAGCCTTCAAAAATCATCCGATTCGGGTTAAATCAATATTTTGGTTTGACTAGATTCATTTAAGAAAAATATATGTCTCCTCTCCGGCGTGACTTCTAGAAATTTTCTCTTCTCTCGAAAGTCGTCTTTTCTCTGCCTTATAAAGGAATCCTTCTTTGTTTTTTTCTTATACTTTCGTAGTTTATTATTTTTAGACTAATACGATAGAATAATTAGATTATCAATTAGTCTACGAATTTATACGTTAGACCTTAACCGTAGCTATTTTTCTTTTGTAAAACAGCTTAGCCCCGATTTTTCAAATAGCCATAACTTTTCACTCGTTTATCCAAATTAGATGAAACCAGCGCCTATAGCTTCGTCTTGTTTTCACCTATCCAGTGAACATGTCACATCAACTTTTTGAAATTTTCAATTTTCAAATTTTGTTTAGATTCATATTCAAACTTCTTTTGAACATAACTTGAGTTTCGTAGCTCCGTTTGAGTTGATTCTTTTTGCAAATCGAAGCTCTTGACCTAAACCTTCTGATAAGGCCAAATTCATAAAATTTTGGTATGGTTAGAAATTGTTTTATGTTGCAAGAGTTATTTGCTTGGTTTTGATATTTACCAAATTGTTTTCTTCTTTCTCTCCGACTTTTTGAGTGATTGCTTATGTGTGGTTACTATTGCTTGCTTACGATAGATTGACCGGAGTGTGACGAGTAGAACTATCAAGAGTTTTGAGTGTGAATCATCTTCATCAACATTGCAGGCAAGTTCACACTTTGATCATATCCCTTTTCATACCCAGTTTTTATGCATTAGTTACAACCCTCAAACATTGCATGAATATGATTGATAACATGTGGGTATTGGGAAGTAGTTGATGAGGTAGGAACCTATTGCCCTGCATTCAAACCTTGGGAGTTACTATTACGTTATGCTTATAGTGCCATGCTATGCTCGTAGACGTGGATTGGGTTTTGAGAGTATTCCTGACAGATGTGAGATTGTTAATTAATGGTTTACTTAAGGTGGCAACTTTAACACACATCTGGGTGGATTGAGGTACCTGGGTATTCCAGGATTGCCTGTCTAGGCACCTGGGTAGACCAGGATTGCCTGTTTTTTTATGGACCGCCACCCAGGCTCAAAGGGATCATGAGATTTTTCATACTAGAAACTTCCGTGTGCAGCCACAAGCTATTATGGGCTCTAGCATAGTTGATTAAGTCGTGCGAACTCTTACAGGGCAGACTAGAAGATGTAGGGGAAAGTAGGTGTAACGGTCTATCAATCGTAAGGTGCTAGCGCTTCTGAAAGACTATGTCTCGGTCATCCGTTTCTCAAACACCGTGTAGTGCGAGAAACCAAACGGAGGCGATCGAGTCTTGTGGGGAAAAGTGCGCAAACCTCTGCAGAGTGTATAAACTAATCATGATTAGCCGTGTCCCCGGTTATGGACATCTTGAGTATCTAGTACCTGGATTATCATGTGAATCTCATCACATTACTTTAAATGAATATTGTTGGGTTTTAATGATAATGCTTAATTGGGATTGAGAATGCTGTCAACCATTCTCAATGTTTAACAACCACCATGATAGTTAAATAAAATTTATTCCTTTGCAGTAGGGAAAAATTGGCTTTTCGCAAAAACCTTATAACCGTAGAGCTTTTCCACCAGCCAAATATGCATGTAGTGATAGCCATTGTTCATCATTCTCTATGGTGTGAATTTGCCAGTACATTCAATGTACTGACCCTTTGTGGCTGCAACGTCTCATGTTGCAGGATTATCTTACGGCGAGTAAGTGATACGTTAGGGTTACGATTTCTACACTCAACTTTGCCGTTGGTGTTGATGGGAATCCACAACCTTGTTACTTTCGCTATTTTGGATTTGAGGTAATAGTATTTACGTTACTTTTACATGTGATTTACCTCTGTTATAAATCCTCGAGTATTGTGTGTGTCAGCATACCGATCCAGGGATGACACTTAAGCACAGAGACTTGATCCATTCGGGTCAGGTCGCTACAAGATGGTATTAGAGCACATGTTGACTGTAGGACGTGACCCTAGAAACTGGCAAGCCCATAGCAAAGATTTTTCTCTACAACTTTCCCTTTCAAAAAAGATCTTTTACCTCTCTTCTCTTCAGAGCTTATTCGAAAATTCCCTTTAGTGAGACCATACCCCTTTCCTCTCTTGACCACACGAAGATCCGACTGATGAGACCACACCAAGAAGTTAAGATGGACCTACAAGAAGCAATATTTTGACAAGGAAGTATTTCATGAGGAACTCAGGACCCTGAAGATGAGGGTAGCTAAGCTGGAGGAGCAAAACCTTGAGAAACCGGAGATTCGTCAGGAACTAGACCATGGTTCATGCCAAGGATGTCGAAACCTAGAAGTTTGAAATACAACTCCGGAATATTAAAGGATGTCACGAGAGATTTCACGTCAACAGAGATGATCTGGCAAAAGAACTTGAGAAGACAAGCATGATCGGGAAGCCATTGGAGGCATGAACAAGGCTTGAACAGTTTGGAGACGTTGAAGATTTATTGACCTTTAGAAGACCAAACCCCTGTTATATACCTACGTTAGATGCGACGTTTGTGGGTTGTCATTTGTTTGATGTTTTTCCCGACAACCAAAAATAAAATCTGTCTTTTCAAAACTTTTGTTTGTATTGTGTGTATCCCTCTATATCTCTCTTATCTCACCCCAAACCCATGGACCCAATAGAGGATGAATGAAGATGAGCTTATATTTTCTGGACCGATAAGTCAATTGGAGACGGACCGATGGATTCAGAACATGGAGGATCACATGAAGAATAGCCCTATAGTCGGAAAGGATATGACCCAGCATGCTCTTCAGTGCTTTGAAAGAGGTGCTGCTACTTGGTGGAGGATGTACCAAACCATCAATGGATGGCAAGGAGTAACCACTTGGAAAGAATTTAAGTTGACTCTGCCAAAGTCTTGGCTTGTTGAAAGTGCGTTATATCGACTAGAGGGGGGGTGAATAGGCGATTTTTATGAAAGTCTTCAAAACGTGGAAGTTATGAAGACAAACGATAGTAATAAACCTATTACCCTGCAGCGGAAGGTAGACTACACTAGGCAAGCCATAGTCAAGTATTCAATAGAGTGAAAGCACAATGACTAATAGAAACAATGTAGTAAGGATCAGGTAGGAAGATATTGTCAAGCCGCACAGAACACGCAGTCACTCAGTGAAGACAAAAGATAGTGCGAACATACAATGACTTCACAAGGAGTAACAGTAAGTAAAGGGAAGGGAAGATGAAACTAGTGACTCGCTAAAGACAATGATTTGTTGGACCAGTTCCAGTTGCTGTGACAACTGTACGTCTGGTTAGGGCGGCTATGTATTTAAACCTTAGGACACACAGTCCCGGACACCCAGTCCTGAACACGCAGCTCAGGACATCCAGTCCTCACCGTATTCCCCTTGAGCTAAGGTCACACAGACCTCGCCCAATCACTCTGGTAAGTCTTCAAGGTAGACTCCCAAACCTTCACAGACTTCGTTCACCGGCAATCCACAATGTCTCTTGGATGCTCAGAACGCGACGCCTAACCGGCTGGAGGATGCACGGTCCTCAAGTGTAATAAGTCTTCAGATCACACAGACAAGAAGACTTAAGTGATGCCTAATTCTCTTTGGCTTTGGGTGGTTAGGGCTTTATCCTCGCAAGGAATTCTCTCTCAAAGGCTTCGAGGTGGGTTGCTCTCAAACGACAAAAGCCGTACTCTGAATCTGAGCAGCCAGCCGTTTATGGTTGTAGGGGGTGGGCTATTTATAGCCATTTGGCAACCTAACCTGATTTGTCCGAAATGACCCTGGGTCACTAAGGAACTGACACGTGTTCCAACGGTCAGATTTCAAACTCACACGGCAACTTTACTTGGGCTACAAGCAAAGCTGACTTGTCCGACTCTGGACAAGATTCGCTCTCAAAGTCTTCACTCTAAGACATAGGTTTTGTTTAAGCATCACTTCAGTCATTCTGACTGGTTCTCTTGGACCCCACTTAACAGTACGGTGGTTCCTATGACTCAACACAGAAGAAAAAGAACTACGAAAGATCTAAGTCTTCGAGCTCCATAGGCTTCATGCGGTGTCTTCTCTTGTCATAGTCTTCAATGTGAATATCTTCTTATACCACCTTTGGCTTCAATGTCTTCATACATTTTTAGGGGTCATCTCTGGTAGGAAAACCGAATCAATGAGGGACTTCTACCTGTGTTATCCTGCAATTCTCACAAACACATTAGTCCCTCAACTAGGTTTGTCGTCAATACTCCAAAACCAACTAGGGGTGGCACTAGATGCACTTACAATCTCCCCCTTTTTGGTGATTGATGACAAACTAGTTGAAGTTTTCAACGAGGAATGTAATCTATGAAATTTTAAAGGATAAGGAATTGTCTTCATAAGTTGCAAGGGCTCCCCCTGAAGATGTGCATATAAGTAATTTGCTTTTGGAATGCAAATGCACATGGCAGGTTGTACTTGTGGAGATTCACTTCAACTTATGATGACAATCCACTATGCATGTGAAAGTATATGAAGATAATGACATGCATAATGGAAAATGGATGTCTGCAGAATGATCTTAGTGCGGAATTTATCGTCGCACATGCGGAATTTATCATCGCAACACAAGGTGGCAAATAAGTAGCAGACGACCATCGAGTTTAAGTGTTACAACTCAAAAAAACCAAATGTAGCAAAACGAGAGTTGTAAGCACGAAGCAAAATATAAAGCACCCGCCCATATGGACCCGCTTGAAGACTATCAACCTCATATGCTTCTCCCCCTTTTGTCAGTAAGGACCAAAAAGGTTTGAAGACATAGAGCATCTACTCGTTCCCATGAGGAGTAGGTGAAGCAGCAGGGTCATTGGTGGTGTTTGGCGGTGCTGAAGAGCTTGGAGCAGAGTCGAAGCGTGCTGAAGGAGGTGGCGGTGAAGTAGCATCGTCTTCATCCTCGATGACGCTGGCATTCACAGTTGCTGCAGAGGAAGAGAACTCAGAGTCTTCAAGGGATGGAGTTCGTCGCAGCACTGCCCTTCGAGGAGGTGCGGAGTCAAACTTGAATCGCTCAGTGAAGCCATCCTCTTGAAGATCATCTTCAGAACACATCAGTGTTAGCCCTTTCCATGTGCGGCGAGAGGTTTCATGGGCAACAAAAGCATTCTTGGTGGCAAGATTGCGAATGCGATTAACATCCACCAAGAGGCTTTGCATCTGACGCTTCAGCCAGTCATGATGCCTATCCTGTTTCTGATGAAGAGCCACAAGAAGCTCTTGGTCGTTGAGAACACGAGTGCGCTTCTTGGGTCGTGGAGCAGCTATACTGTCAGTGGCTTCAGTGAGAGCAGGATGCGGTGCACGTGTAGTGCCAGCCAAAGGATACACACGAGTTACGGCTTCAACGCCTTCAACGTTCTGAGAAAAACTTTGATGCTCTGCATTCTGAAGACTAAGAGGTTCTTTGGTAGGCTCAGGATAGATGGCTTCAATAGACATATCCACATCAGGCAAAAAGATCCGATGGTTGCGGGCCAAGGGCTGATATGAGATAGCGGAGTGAAGTTTGATCAGCCGCATCAGCCAAGGGGCGTAGAACTTCAAACCAAACAGATCAGAGCCAGATGCAGCAAGTTGGCGAATGAAGAAATCCTGTGTATTGAAGCATTTTCCATGAAGAATGTAGATGACCAAAGTCTTCATTGCACCTTCCAGCTTGGCATGGGGAGAATGTCCTTTGATTGGCCAGAGAGTTCGCCTTATGATGTGATAAATGGTTCTTGGCAGATACTCAAGGTCTTCAACGAATAACTCCGTGGGATAAGCAGCATCTTGGGGCAATGGCTTCATCATACTGAGCATCTGACTCATATTAGGTTCAGTCTTCTGAAAGATGCTCTCAATAGCTTCACTATGAAGCTGACAGCCATGCTCGTAGAGATCGCCAGGAGTGGGCAAACCAGTGAGCTCAATGATGTCAAAGGCTTTGGCTTCGTGATGAACGTTTCCTGTCATCCACTCCAGGACCCAAGTCTTCGGATCTCTGCTATACCCGCGGATGTGAAGTGTGGCATAGAATTGGAGCAGCAACTCTTCATTCCAATGCTCTTGGTCAGTGACGAACGGCAGCAGTCCAACCTCTTTGAAGCAATCCAGAGCTTCTTCCAGACAGGGCAAACCAGCTATTGCTTCAATGTCAAGGCGCTTGTGTGGGAAGATGCGACCTTGGTTGTAAAGAACACATGAGTAATAGCTTCGCTACGGATAACTCCATAACCGATCAGATGATATTCTTTCCCTGGAGTAGGGGTTCCTGGAGCTGTTGAAGAATGTGTTGTCTGCTCTGAAGCCATTGATATTGAAGGAGCCAGGTGCTGATGCAGGACCTGGGAACCTTGGCAATCTTGGGATTGGCTTCTGTACCTGAGGCCCGTGCTCAACATGATAGTCGAACTGGGGACCGGCAGCAGACTCAGGAACAGAAGCGGCGGGATCAGTGGCTTCGCTGACTTCTGGTGCTTTTGTTGGTGAGGGATCCACATTAGCTTCAGCCATGACAGCGTCAGTGGCTTTGGTGGTGTTGGTGGTGGCAGCCTCAAAATGTTCAACCTCCACTTGACGAGCAGGAGGGTCGGTCACGATCACGTTCTCCTCGAGAACCGCTTCTTGGTGGGACAGGGGAGTGGCAACTTGTGGGACTTCTTCTTCCGCGGCTGATGCAGCCGGATTGTCTTCAGCAGAGACTTGAGGCCTTGGACCTTTGCGAAGCCTGCGCTAGGCGGGCGACGCCTGTGGAGTTTGTGTTGGCTGGGCCTCAGAGTCTTCTTCCTCTTGTGGGAGAGCCACCCACGAAGCATCCTGTGCAATTGGCGTGAGTGGACGACCAATGCTGATGAGTTCGCTGTGCGTTAGCACAGGCGATGATACCTGTTGGTGTTCTAGCTGAGGAAGGGCTGCATCATCTTCAACATGGTCATGATGACCAATGTCTTCAGCAGCGTGGGATCAGCTACTGGAAAGTCTTCAGCTTCATGAGCCTCTGTGAAAGTAGGCTCATGGACAGTCAGTTGACGTTCTTGTGGATCGGCGTCGGGGTGAACCATGGAAATGGGTTCAACAATCAAGGGCTCTGTGTGAGCAGCCCGTTCCTTCTTGGTCTTTCTTTTCTTCTTGGCGGGGGCAGTAGCAGAGGCTTCAGGATGTTTTCTCTTCCTTGCTTCAGCCTCAGCAGTCCTGGTCTTCTTCAGTTCTGAAGCGGTTGACCTGGCCTTTGGCTTCAGGCCAGTCATGCTAGTTGGGAAGATAAGGGGATCTTCCTCCTGCCTTGGTGCTTCAGGTTCAGCCATAGCGGGCTTCTTCTGCTTCTTGGCAGCCATCCTGGGGTCGATGCCAGGACGCCCAAGGGCCTTGCGCTTCTCAGCCTCATTGTAGGCTTGCACACACCTATCAGCCAGGACCTTCATGCGCTCACGAGAACCCTGAGCTTCTGCACGTTTCTTTAGAAAGGCTTACTTGAGCTCGTGCAGCATAATCTTGAAATTCTTCACGTCTTGCACGCTGAGCTTGGCCGTATGCTTCTTGAACTGAGATTTCTCAAAGTCAATCTTCTGCTTCAGTTCAACAATGCGTTGGGCGATAGCTAACTCTGAAGCAATGGCGCCATGGAAGGCGACACTGAGGCCAATGGGTAGTTGGAGATCGTCGAAGCTGATGTTTGGCGTGTCAAACCATTCATCAATGAAGTTGTGAATGACTGTTACATCAAAGAGAGGCAGATCATTGAAGATTTCTGCTTCTTCTTTGCTCTTGATGAGTTGCTCAAGAGCGTCATCTGCAAGATCTTCATCACTTGACAGATCAATGGCATCATTGCGCAGAATGGCAGCAGCTGTTAGCTCTTGGCCGGTGTGTGGCAAAGGCATCTTGACCTTCTGGGGCTTGGAGATGCGTGATAAATCTTCGGACTGCACATTGTCTTCAGGAGGTGCAGTTGCCAGTGGCTTCGCCCGTGAGATTTTTGGTGAAGGGGCAGGCTTTGAAGCTTTAGGTTTCTTCAACTTCTTTGGCTTCGGCGCTGCAGGCACTTCATCTGACTCAGCGTCAGCTGCAGGCTCATTCACTGCAGTCCCTTGAACCAAGATATGGGTGATGAGGCCTTCAAGGTTGTAGAAAGGACCGACGACATTGGGTTCTGCATCTCGTGTGCCATCAGCCCTTGGAGCTGAGGGACCAGGGTTGAAGTCTAGTCCCAATGTCTTCTTGTTTTGCTTCGCTGAGTTTTGGGCAAACTGGAAGTTGCGCTTGAACAGAATGTCGTCACGACACCATAGTAGTGACGATGTGTGTGTATCAGCAGGCTGTGGCCCACGGACCATGCAGGGATAGAAGCCTTGTTCAATGGCTTCATCTCTGGACCTGGGTTGAAGATTCTTGTATAGGATGTCTCCCCACGGTATCTTGATGGCATTTTTCTCAGCATATTCCTGGGTTACAAATCGGTATTTGAACCATTGTTCTGCCCAATATCTTCGAATCCATTGGATTCGGGTCTTGCGCTGATTGTAATCCTCTTCAGGATCTGTCTTGTACAGTTCTGAGAGGTCATCTGGCAGATCTCTAGATGTTTCTCCATGACGCTTTCTACCACCCTTCCTTGCTGATTTCTCTGAAGCCATGAACTTTAAACTGAAAGGCTTCAACACGTTCAAAGGCTTCAAAGATTTTCACTTGCTGGACAAACAGGAACTTGCTTCGGGAGAATTTATATGATGTTGTAAGAATTCTGCAAATGAATGCAGACTATGAGAACCAAGGGATTCTCCCACGGACATGTACCTGTGATAGCATTAAGGTGCGAGGGAAGGGGAAGAGGTCATATGCATTCTCAGAAGATTTTGAATATAAATCAGTTTAGAAGACATTGACCTCATCGTGCGAAGACATTCACTCATAGATAAGGAGTTGGTTCCAGATTTGTACGAATCCAGAGATCAGTACAAGTGAGGAATCTAACTACTTTGTGAAGCATAAGTGAATATACTAGGCATGTTATGAGATGCAGTATGAGATAGATCTAACTTGTGTGAATAGAAACTGCTTGTGGTAGAAAGTAACAAAGCCATAGGATCAACGGTGCCGTAAAAAGGAAGTTTTATTTACCACACTAAGAACTGCAAGACGGAGTGGAAGATGAGGCCGAGCAGTTCGATCTTCCGTGCCCTAACTTGGCGACGGAGGACACCTACGGCGACGGCGGAGAGGACGATGTCCGCGGTCGGCGTGAAGACGGCGTCGGAGAGGTTGCGGCAGTGAAGCGCTTCGTCGCCGGCGTCGTCGAGGGCTAGCGGTGGCGCTAGGGTTCGTGCGAGAGTGGAAGAAGAGATAATGACCGCCGTGAAGTGTGTATTTATAGGTACTGGGGCGGCACTGCGTTATTACACAGGTGCCCCTGGCGATTCGCATCTGAGGAACACGTGGCCATCATGCAGAATTTTGGGGTTTGTTCCACGTCCCACGCACGCCTGGATTGTCGAGTGGTCGTTCCTACTTCTCCGGGTTTCATGTGGAGGAATGAGCATGGAAAGTGGACTTAAGGTTTGTCTTTGTATCTTCTGCTGACAAGGACGCAGAGAAGACATTCGACAGTTTCAATAGAATGCATATGATTTGGAGAGATAGAGTTTGAGATAGATAGCATAGAGAGGTTAGGGTCCGATCACATTCACTTAGTTCAAAAGATTCAACAAGAAGACATAGCTATAAGTGAATGCTATAGAGGACGAAACACTAGTATATATATATATAATCAACATAGTGAAGATAATCATGAAGACATGTTGACATTGAAGCCAAACCAAATGTGAAGACATAGCAAGGTAACGCCATGAGTGAAACACTTCAAATAGAACATTTGGTGGTGGCGTTACCCACCGTATAGGAAGTATTAGACCCAGACACGGCGCACAATTATCGTGGCGCTCCGAAGTCAAATTCCACATTAATGTATTCACACTTAGAATGTATGTCTTCATTGATTGAAGATATACTTTACTTCGTGTGTTGCACATCTAAGTCATCAATATGCATAAGGGTTAGGATGTGTGCCTGATCACAGGACATTTGAGGATTCCAGGATATTTAGCTCACACCGTAACTTGCAAAATCTCTTCTCATCCAAGGGCTTGGTGAAGATATCTGCCAATTGCTCTTCAGTGTTGACGTGTATGATATCAATATCTTCCTTCACAACATGATCTCTGAGAAAGTGATGACGAATTTCAATGTGCTTTGTCTTCGAGTGCTGAACTGGGTTGTTGGCAATCTTGATGGCGCTTTCGTTGTCGCAGTAGAGTGGCACTTGCTTCAGACGAATGCCATAGTCCTTGAGTGTTTGCTTCATCCACAGAAGCTGAGCGCAGCAAGATCCAGTAGCAATGTATTCAGATTCAGCAGTGGAGAGAGATACACAGTTCTGCTTCTTTGAAGACCAACATACAAGTGATCGTCCCATAAAATGACATGTGCCTGATGTAGACTTGCGATCCACCTTGTCACCAGCATAATCAGCATCCGAGAATCCAACCAGATCAAACTCTGAGCCCTTTGGATACCATAATCCTAGAGTTGGGGTGTGAGCCAAATATCGAAGAATTCACTTCACAGCTAAGTGATGCGACTCCTTTGGTGCCGCTTGGAATCGAGCACACATGCAAACACTAAGCATAATATCTGGCCTAGATGCACATAGATAAAGTAAAGAACCAATCATGGAGCGGTATACCTTCTGATCGAACTCTTTACCATTGTCGTCAGGACCCAGATGATGCTTGGCTGGCATTGGCGTTGTGAAGCCTTTGCAGTCTTGCATACCGAACTTCTTTAGGCAATCTTTGAGATACTTCTCTTGAGATATGAAGATGCCGTTGCGTTGTTGTCGTATTTGAAGACCGAGAAAGAACTTTAGCTCTCCCATCATAGACATTTCATATTGCTCTTGCATCATATATCCAAACTCTTCACTGTACTTCTGATTGGTGCAGCCGAAGATAATGCCATCCACATATATTTGGCACACAAACAGTTCACCATCATATGTCTTCATGAAGAGAGTGGGGTCGAGGGAACCAGGTATGAAGCCTTTGCTCTTCAGGAAGTATTTGAGTGTGTCATACCAGGCCCGAGGGGCTTGTTTGAGGCCATACAGTGCCTTGTTGAGCTTGTATACCATGTCAGGATGTTTTGGATCTTCAAAGCCAGGTGGTTGTGCAACATACACTTCTTCTTCCATCTTGCCATTGAGAAAGGCGCTCTTCACATCCATTTGATAAAGAAGTATGTTGTGATGATTTGCATAGGCCAGCAGTATGCGTATGGCTTCAAGTCTAGCCACAGGAGCAAATGTTTCATCGAAGTCAATGCCTTCCACTTGAGTATATCCTTGAGCAACGAGACGAGCTTTGTTTCTGACAACTTGACCGTGCTCATCTTGTTTGTTGCGGTATATCCATTTTGTGCCTATTATGTTGTGCTTCCGAGGATTGGGATGCTTGACCAGTTCCCATACATTATTCAGCTCAAACTGTTGAAGCTCTTCTTGCATAGCTTGAATCCATTCAGGTTCCATGAAGGCTTCTTCAACTTTCTTGGGTTCTGTTATTGAGATGAATGCGAAGTGCCCACAGAAATTTGCTAGCTGAGTTGCCCTTGAACGAGTGAGTGGACCGGGTGCATTGATGCTATCAATTATTCTTTCAATCTGCACTTCATTGGCAACACGAGGATGTACAAGGCGAAGATTTTGCTCTTGCTGATCATTGTCGTTGTTAGAAGGAATGTCTTCGGGCTAAGCATTGTCTTCAGGTTGATCAGGTGCTGAGATGATAAGTTCTTCTTCAGGATGAGCTTCAGAAGGTATAATTTCTCCAGTTCCCATTATCTTGATTGATTCACTGGATGGAACTTCATCTAGCACATTTGGCAGTTGCTCTCTTTGTGAACCGTTGGTCTCATCGAACCGCGCATCCACTGTTTCAACCACTTTGTAATGAAAGAGATTGAAGACTCTGTAGGAGTGAGAATCCTTTCCATATCCAAGCATAAAACCCTCATGTGCTTTTGGTGCAAACTTTGAGGTGTGATGTGGGTCCTTGATCCAGCACCTGGCGCCAAATACTCTGAAGTAACTGACATTTGGCTTCTTGCCAGTAAGGAGCTCATAAGATGTCTTGTTCAGAAGCTTGTGAAGATAAACACGATTGATTGTATGGCATGCAGTATCAGTGGCTTCAGGCCAGAATTTTCTTGGAGTCTTGTATTCATCTAGCATCGTTCTGGCCATCTCAATGAGTCTTCTGTTCTTGCGTTCGACGACGCCGTTCTGCTGTGGCGTGTACGGGGCTGAGAATTCATGCGTGATGCCCAAGGTATCAAGATATGTATCAAGGCCAGTGTTCTTGAATTCAGTGCCATTGTCACTTCTGATATGCTTTATCTTGGCGCCATAGTTGTTCATTGCTCGATTGGCGAAGCGTCTGAAGACATCCTGCACTTCAGTCTTGTAAAGGATTATGTGCACCCAAGTATATCTAGAGTAATCATCAACAATGAAAAAGCCATAGAGACAAGCAGCAGTAGTAAGAGTTGAGTAATGAGTGGGACCGAAAAGATCCATGTGAAGCAGTTCGAAGGGTTGAGAAGTAGTCATGATTTTCTTCGAGGGATGTTTGGCCCTCGTCATCTTTCCTGCCTCACAGCCACCGCATAAGTGATCTTTCTTGAACTTGACGCCCTCGATGCCTATGACATGCTTCTTCTTTGCCAGGGTGTGGAGGTTCCTCATGCCAGCATGCCTGTCGTGGTTTTGTCACGGCAGATGTCCTAGAGAAAGGACTTAGTCGTGGAGCCATCGCGACGGGTTAGCTTGAAGGGGTTAAAGCGGACACACGGATGCAAGAGAGTTTATACTAGTTCGGCCCCTTCGATGAAGGTAAAATCCTACGTCTAGTTGTGATGGGATTGATGGGGTTTCGATGACTAGGGAGCAAACAAGCTTCGCCTATGTCTCGAGTTGTTGTCTGTTGTCCTTGAACCGCCGCCGGGTCGTCCCCTTATATACACGGGTGACACCCGTCGGTTCACAGAGTCCCAACACCGGTCGATATTCGTATCCGGGTTGGTCTCTCTTTATTCCTAACTTACAATACAAGTTTATATACAAATTTCGGTTTACCGCTACAAGTCTTGAACCGGCTATGGGCCTTAGGCCCTCATCTGCCTTCTTGGGCTTTATCACTTCTGGAGCTACTGATGAAGTTGACCCGGCCCAGATAGGCCGGTTTATGCCCAGCACTAATATCCCGAACATTAGGCCCTAGATTGATTTGAACGGGTTCATGTCAATCCTTTAACAAAAACTTCATCTTCAATGTCTTCTCATAAATTGGTAAACCGCCATGATGTCATCTTCTCTGATTACTGTAAACCGGAGTGACGTCACCTGTCATGACGAAGATATCCGTTGTGCTTCTTTATTTAATATATTTGCGGAAATCGAGGCGACAACTCCGTTTCGTGGCCCCTTGATTATCGCACCTGACGCATGTCTTTTTGCCTTATAAATAGGACCGAATGGTCATTTCCTTTCTTCTTTCCCTTCTTCCCCTTCTGCTTCGTCTTCCTCGCATCGCCTGACTTCAGAGCTCCGCCGCCACCGTCGACCTCTGCCTCAACCTTGGCCGCTGCATCAACCTGGGCGCACCAGAGCATCGCGGCCATCTTCCGCGTCTTCCGCAGCTCCGGTAAACCTTCTATCCTTTCCCCCGCAGATCTGTTTTAGGGTTTCACAGTTCTTCCGTATTCATCGTCTGCTTCTTGCTCCTGCGACAGATCTATTAGATGAATCTGCAAATCTTTATTCTGTGCAATGATAGTTGTTTGACCTTCGCCTTCACTTATGCATCTCAAAATTGTAGATCTATATGAACGCTTTGCTTATAGGTTCGGTACTGCTCCTTTTGAACTTCTAAGTATTTATCCCTTTTCTGAACTTGCTTTAGATCCAATGCCGTAAAGAAATCTTGTAAAACCTGTTTCTGCGTACTTGTCCATCCGCAATCTCAGCTTTCCAATGCTTAGATCAGGCGGTTTAACCTTATAGAAATTTTTTCCAAAACGGTATATGCCATTAGTCCCCTTGTTGAACCGCCAAATGTTGGTTGCTTCATGAAACTCCAGTTCAGATAATTCTGTCTCCGGTTTAACAGTGCATATACCAACGTACCTTGATCAAATACATTTTTGAACCGGGATCTTCTACCTTGTAGATTCCATCATGGCCAAGCAAGTATATGAGTGCAATTGGGTTCCTTCTCGCGTCACAGAGGCTGAACTGGACGATTTAGTCCTGATTGGCACTTTAGGCAGCAAAGATACCATCCATTGGAGGGCTCCTGGCATAGAATGCCCTCTCCCACCTCGAGAAGGAGAGGTTGTTGTGTTCGTAGATCACTTAGCCCGGGGCTTTAAGCCGCCCGGTTCTAAATTTTATCGGGATGTTTTAGCCGATTTCCAACTCCATCCACAAGACACTGGCCCCAACTCTGTTACAAATATGTGTCACTTTCAAGTGCTCTGTGAGGTGTTCTTTCAAGAGGAGCCCACAGTGGAATTGTTCAGAGACCTTTTCCATTTAAACCGCCGTACTGAATTTACTGATGGCTCTAATATGGAGTTGGGTGGTGTGGCGATTCAGAAAAGGAAAGAGGTCACATACCCTCACGCCAAGCTGCACAGCCACCCTAAAGAATGGAATCAGACATGGTTCTACTGCAAAGACACCTCCCCTACTGGTGAGAATCCCTTGCCTGGCTTTCGTCCGGAGCGGCTCAGCAATACACACCCTTTTCCTCAAAGATTGACCGCCCAGGAGAGAAGCAAATATGCTCCCCAACTGTCAAAGCTCAGAGCCTTTATGGCCAACAGTTTAACAGGGGTTGACCTTGCTCGCTGTTGGATATCCTGGAGCATACTGCCCCTTAGTCAGTGCTCCGGTTTGATGTGCGAGTATACTGACAGTGTTGATGACCCACTGCGACATTCAAAAATCCAGCTCTCTGATGAAGAAATCACAGAGGCTGTGAATAAGATGCTGAATGAACTGGAACACGTCTGCGCTAAAACCGGCCTGCTTCCCTTCTACGCCACCAATAAACCGCCAGCTGTAAGACTTTGACTTTTCTCTTTGTTGAATCTGTTTATTGATATGTCTGGTCATTGTTTAATATCAGTGTATGTGTAATCAGGGCAATGATCCATTTTGGAGCAAAAAACTGCCGCAGGAGAAACCAGAAAAACTAGCCAAACCGGAAAGAGCAACTCGGCAAAAGACTAAAGCTGTGAAGAAGACTGCTCACAGGAAAAGAACCACGACATCTTCTAATCCGGCCCCTGATGATGATGTGGATAATCCGGACTTTGAGGTAGAGCTTGACTCACTTGGTTTATTTTTCATGCATCTTATTGATGATGATATTTGTTAGGATGATGCCGAAGCCAGCCACGCGGATGTTGCAGAGGTAATTATTCTCTCTTCTGATTCAGAAACTTTGCCTTCACAAAAAATCCGTCAGGCAAACCGGAAAGTTAAATTTTCTCATCCTCTTGCTTATCTGGATCCTAAATTTCTTATGAAGACCCAACAACACGAAGCCCGTCGCACAACCCGGCACAGCGGCCAGGTAGTTACCTCCGTCGGCTTACCGAACAGTGGTTCGGAAACGCCATTCAGAGGTCTCTAATTTGCTTGTCAGTGCTTGTCCTAAAGGGGGCTACTTTCGTCAACCTCTTAATCCGTCTGACTCCGATTACCAGGTTACTTCCCACTCATCTTCTGGCGAGTCATCGGCTACTCAGCTGCCACCGCTCAAAGCGGTGCTTGGGTAAGCTACACTTATTGTGATATTTGCAGTACATCGCCTTAGAACATATGCTGTATTTGATTTTGTTATTCTTCTCGGGGCCAAACCTAGGCCAAGAAAGAAGGCCCGCCTGGACAAAGCGGCCGAAGAAGATGCCGTTCTTGAGCCAGGCAAGACACCTGATCTTGAAGCGGCTATTCCTGAGGATATACCCAACGATCCACCGCAGCAAGACGACGATCTTATTGTTGAAGAGAGACCTGCTGATGCCTCAGGTCCTGTCAATCAGCCCACAGACTCCATCCGGATTGAAGGCTCCACCGGTCCAGCAAAACCTACTGACAAGCCAACAGCTCCAGTGCAAACCGGCGGTACCCAGGATGATGAGGTTGTCATTACTGGCACTGGCCATACTGAGCCAAGCAATCCTATCGCTTTGTCCAAACATTCTGCCAAGGAAGAATTTGCTGCCTGTGGCAAAAGCAAGTGGAATGCTGATCTGACGACTTATGCTGCTCTGAACGCCCAAGATATCCATTCCGGCTATTTGAACCGGTTGTATACGAGTCGCGACTATGAAGCCAGTCTGGTAAATACGATGAAAGATAAATATGAGGTAACTTCCATATGCTCCTTCCTGCTTGTATGCTTCCATTCTTGCTGACTCTCCTAGCCCCTAAGGGACGGTTTGTAATATTCTTTCAAACCGGGACTTACTAATATAAATCTTGATGCTTTGAAATTCGCTGATGTAGCCCCCAAGGGCCGGTTCAACTTAGCGTAGTTAAACCGGTACTTTAAGTAATTGAAATTGCCGCATCAGAATATATACGAGCAAATAGCCATTAGCCCTCAAGTGCCAAGTTGAATACTTATATTGATCTTGGGACTTTGTAAGCAATTGAAAGATGAAGATCGAATATGCATTAGCCCCCAAGTGCCAAGTGCATAACTTGTTATGTGGTTGGTACTTCAATCCTTGTACTGTTTTGTTGAAGCATCTAATTGTCTGCATGCAGGCTGAGCTGAAGACGAAAGAAAACCAAATCGCCGACCTCCAAGAAAACCTGAAAACCCAACAAGATGAAACCTCCAAAGCAAAAGAGGAATTGGCCAGCGCTTTAAGCGCCATGGAACAACTTAAGGAGAATTTCAAGAAGAAACGTGCGGATTGGGCCACTGAAAAATCCGCTTTGATCAAATGAGCAGAGGATGCCGAGGCTGCACTAAAACCAGTGACGGATGAACTGACCAGCATAAAGCGGCACGTGCATGCCATGACCACTGCTATCTTTGGTAAGCCAGCTTGCCTTCTGAATTGGCTCTGCCTCCTTATAGAGTCGCCGGTTTATTAACCCTTTATGGTATTTTAGGGACACGCATTGGTCACTTGGGGTCAGATGTGCGGAAGAAATTGAAAGCCGCCTATACATTGGTTGAACAATTGTATACTGGTGCCCAACGGATCATCTGTACCGCATCTTATAACAAACCGGCGCCCACTTTGATTCAAGATACTTTGATGAAACTGTCAGTGCTTCCTGCCCGGGTTGAAGAGCTGAAGAAATCTGCTGCTCGAACCGGTGCAATCAATGCCTTAATCCGGGCAAAAGCCTGGGTGCCGGATTTTGATCCTATTGAAGCGGATCAGGGCTATCCCAGCTTGAAGGAAGACGGGTCAGAATTTGGTGAAGCGGATCTGCGAGCAATAAACCGAGAGGTACGTCCGCTAGCTTGTCAGTTGGCTGAGGAAGCAGACTTGTCTCATTATCAAGCACAATATGACAGTCAGAACAAGCGAATAGCTCCACCAATCAATGAATCGGAAAATCTGATCCCTCCAATCCGTAAGCATACTTACGCTCCCGATATTGACCCGTCATTGCTGATCCATGATGAAGCTGTTTTTCAAGCATTAATGGGAATCGACTGGACAACTGTGGATTTCCAGCCACTGGGTAGAGAAACGGAGGCTGAAGCGGCGCAGTATGACCCACAACCATCAGGCCAGGCTCGTGACCAAGCTTGAACCGGAAGCCGGTTTTAAAACTGCCTCTCCTTTGTGAAAAACAATTATATTATTATGGGCACCATGTTGCCTTGTAATAGGCTAGCTGATACCTTTGATGTTGATATGCCTTCGTGCATAATTTGTTCTTCCTATGGTAATGAACTTTCCAAAACACTTTTTTGAAATGAGAAATTCGTCAAGTACCACCGCGGTTCTACCGTCAGGCGGAATATGATGTCTGTATATATGAAATCAAAACATCCAAAACAAAATTTTAAGTATATGATCAAATTTTTGAGATACATAATACCTGCCATCGTTGAGTATGAAGTTGGCTTGGCCAAGCTTGAAGCAGAGTTTTACAAACCCACACTGTTGGAGGAGATAACAACTCCTGTATATATATATGATGCTGGTTTACCATGTAAACCGTGCCGGGTTATAATAAACACCATGTTACTCCATAAGAGGATGTTAACAATAAGGATCAAACCGGGCAAATAGTCTCCGGATTGACGTGAACTGTGTTCCGTCAATTGATTGGTTAAAAAACTTTGTCGGTTTAAAAACACAATAAAAAGCAAAAAAAAACCTTCAAAGAAAAGTGTGAAGCAAAAGCAATGACAAAAACGTTTGCCAAAAAGGTTTATTTAAGCTGATCAAATGGTGTTACCATGGCCAAACACGACCAAGCTCCCGTTAGGTGTAACTATGGTTCTAGTCAGCCAGGTCCCCAAATGAAACCGTGGCATTTATGCCGACGAAATGGCATGGTCATGGTTCGGGTTCGACCAAGCCCCCAAGTGATTCTGTGGCCTTAGGCCGATCAAGAGGCATGACTGGTTCAGACATGACCAAGTCCCCAAGTGATCTGGTGGCTCTCGCCTATCAAGAGGCATGGTATTGGTTCGGACACGACCAATCCTCCAAGTGATATAACACGATGCTTTTAGCAAAGCGAACTCAAGGGGTAAACCGGAAGCCGCTTTAAAACAACTCCGTGTAACCACACATGATGTAAAAGAACAGATACCCCGCTTTAGCTGAGGTTCCGGTTTATTATAGTTAATATATACATCACTATAATATGTACATAAGTAGAACCAATGGCTCAGGTATAATAAGGCCGAAGATGAGCTACGTTCCATGGCCTGTTGGTCTCCTCTTCTGATGTACGTGAGTCCTTATGTTCTCGAATATCGATCAGATAGTATGACCCGTTGTGCAGATTCTTGCTGACCACAAAAGGCCCCTCCCAAGGTGGGGATAACTTATGCATATCAGTCTGATCTTGGATGAGCCGAAGCACCAAATCTCCCTCCTAAAAGGTTCTGGTTCTGACCCAGTGACTGTGATAACGACGAAGATCCTGCTGGTAAATCGCCGATCGGGCGGCTGCGATGTCACGCTCTTCATCCAACCGGTCCAAAGCATCTTGCCGTGCTGTCTCGTTGTCCGCTTCAATATAAGCCGTTACACGAGGTGAATCATGACGGATATCACTGGGGAGAACCACCTCCGCTCCATAAACCATGAAGAACGGTGTGTATCCTGTTGATCTGTTGGGTGTTGTATTGATGCTCCATAGCACAGATGGTAATTCTTCTACCCAACAACCCGGCGTTCTCTGCAAAGGAACCATGAGCCGGGGCTTGATGCCTCTCAAGATCTCTTGATTAGCTCTTTCTGCTTGACCATTGGACTGTGGATGTGCCACTGATGAAACATCGAGACGGATGTGCTCCCGTTCGCAGAACTCCTTCATAGCACCTTTGGACAAATTGGTACCATTATCTGTGATAATACTGTGCGGAAAGCCAAATCGGAAAATCACCTTTTTGATGAACTGAACCACCGTGGCCGCATCACACTTACTAACAGGTTCTGCCTCCACCCACTTTGTAAACTTGTCAACCGCCACCAGGAGGTGGGTCTTCTTATCTTTGGACCTTTTGAAAGGCCCAACCATATCCAGCCCCCAAGTCGCAAACGGCCAAGTAATTGGAATCATTCTCAATTCTTGAGCCGGTACATGAGCACGTCTTGAAAACCTTTGGCAACCATCACATCGTCTGACCAGATCCTCCGCATCAGCATGAGCGGTTAACCAATAGAAGCCATGGTGAAACGCTTTAGCCACTAGAGAGTTTGAACCGGCGTGGTGACCACAATCTCCTTCGTGGATCTCACGCAAAATTTCACGGCCTTCTTCAGGAGACACGCAGCATTGAAAAGCTCCTGATACACTGCAATGATGCAACTCTCCGTTGATGATGGCCATGGACTTGGATCACCGGATTATTTGCCGGGCCAGAATCTCATCCTCTGGCAATTCGCCCCGGTTCTTGTACGCCAGATAAGGAAGCGTCCAATCCGGAATAACATGAAGAGCTGCCACCAATTGAGCCTCCGGATCAGGAATAGCCAAATCCTCTTCACCAGGGATCTTGACCGACGGGTTGTGCAGCACATCCAGAAAAACATTGGGCGGGACCGGTTTGCGCTGAGAGCCCAGCCGGCTTAAAGCGTCCGCCGCTTCATTTTTCCGCCGGTCCACGTGGTCCACCTGATAGCCTTTGAAATAACCTGCAACAGTATCCACCTCCCGACGATATGCTGCCATGAGTGGGTCCTTGGAGTCCCAAGTGTCAGACACTTGCCGAGCCACAAGGTCCGAGTCACCGAAGCACTTAACTCGACTTAGATTCATCTCCTTAGCCATCCGGAGACCATGGAGCAAGGCTTCATACTCAGCTGCATTGTTAGTACAAGGGAACATTAAGCGAAGAACATAGCAAAACTTATCACCTCGTGGGGAAGTTAATACGACTCCAGCCCCCGAGCCTTCCAACTGCCTGGATCCGTCAAAATGGATGGTCCAATACGTGTGATCCGGCTTTTCTTCAGGTGCTTGCATTTCTGTCCAATCATTGATGAAATCAACTAGTGCTTGAGACTTAACCGCTGTCTGAGGCACATACTTCAAACCGTACGGCCCCAGCTCTATGGCCCACTTTGCAATCCGGCTAGTCGCTTCCCGGTTCTAGATGATATCTCCCAAAGGAGCAGAACTGACCACCGTAATTGGGTGCCCTTGGAAATATTGTTTAAGCTTCCGGCTTGCCATAAAAACTCCATACACCAGCTTCTGCCAATGCGGATACCTTTGCTTGGACTCGATTAGCACCTCGCTGATATAATAGACCGGTCGTTGAACCGGATGCTCCTTGCCTGCCTCCTTTCGCTCCACCACAATAGCCACGCTGACCGCCCGAGCATTGGCAGCAACATATAGCAGCAACGGCTCCTTGTCAATGGGAGCGGCGAGCACCGGCGGATTGGCCAATTGCCACTTTAAGTCCTCAAACGCTTCATCAGCGGCGGAACTCCAGGCAAACTGATCCGTCTTTTTCAACATCTGATACAAAGGGATTGCCTTCTCACCAAGACGACTAATAAACCGGCTTAATGCTGCAATCCGGCTGGCCAGTCGTTGAACATCATTGATACACTTTGGCTTAGCCAGAGAGGTGATGGCCGTGATCTTCTCCGGATTAGCCTCAATTCCCCTGTTGGACACCAGAAAACCCAATAGCTTGCCCGCCGGCACACCAAAGACACACTTGTCCGGATTAAGCATCATCTTGTATGTCCTCAGGTTATCAAAAGTTTCCTTCAAATCAGCAATCAAAGTCTCCTTCTCCCTAGACTTAACCACGATATCATCCACGTAAGCATGTACATTACGGCCGATTTGCTTGTGAAGACAATTTTGTACACACCGTTGATAAGTTGCCTGGGCACTCTTGAGCCCAAAGGGCATATACACATAGCAGAAGGCTCCAAAGGGAGTTATAAATGCTGTCTTCTCCTGGTCCTTAACTGCCATTTTGATCTGATGATAGCCAGAATACGCATCCAAAAAACTTAAACGCTCACAACCCGCCGTAGCATCAATAATTTGATCAATACGAGGGAGGGCAAAAGGATCTGCTGGACAAGCCTTATTAAGATCTGTGTAATCCATACACATGCGCTAGGTGCCGTTTTTCTTGAGGACCAGCACCGGATTGGCAAGCCACTCAGGGTGAAAAACTTCAACAATAAAGCCAGCTGCTAAGAGCCTGGCCACCTCTTCTCCAATCGCCTTGCGTCTTTCTTTGTTAAACCGGTGAAGGAACTGTTTCACCGGTTTATATTTAGGATCCACATTAAGTGTGTGCTCAGCGATTTGCCTCGGTACACCTGGCATGTCAGAGGGCTTCCATGCAAAAATGTCCCGATTCTCATGGATGAACTCGATGAGCGCGCTTTCCTATTTCGGATCCAAGTTGGCACTGATGCTGAACTGCTTGGACGAATCGCCAGGTACGAAGTCAACAAGCTTAGTTTCTGCTGCCGATTTGAACTTTAGGGCCGGATCATGCTCCGTAGTTGGCTTCTTCAATGGAGTCATGTCCACCGGATCAACATTGTCTTTATAGTACTTCAACTTCTCGGTGGCACAAACCGACTCTGCATAAGCTGCATCTCCTTCCTCGCATTCCAAAGAGATTTTGAGGCTTCCGTGAACCGTTATTGTCCCCTTGTGACCCGGCATCTTGAGCTGCAAATATACATAAAGGGTCGAGCCATAAACTTGGCGTAGGCCGGTCGCTCAAACAGGGCATGATATGGACTTTGGATTTTCACCACTTCAAACGTCAATATCTCTGACCTGGAATCATGATCATCCCCAAAGGCCACTTCGAGAGCTATCTTACCAACGGGATATGCTGATCTGCCAGGCACTACACCGTGGAATACTGTATTAGAAGGTTTGAGATTCTTATCTGTTAGTCCCATACGACGGAAGGTCTCATAGTACAGGATGTTAATACTGCTCCCTCCATCCATGAGCACCTTGGTGAACTTGTAACCTCCCACCTAAGGCGCCACCACCAGAGCCAACTGACCTGGATTATCGACCTGGGGAGGGTGATCTTCTCTGCTCCATATGATTGGCTGTTCAGACCAACGTAGATAACGGGGTATGGCCGGTTCAACAGAGTTGACCACCCGCCTCTGAACTTTCCGGTCTCGCTTGTCCAAGCTAGTGGTGAAGACATGGTACTGCCCATTACTCAACTGCTTTGGGTTGCTCTGGTAACCTGACTGTTGCTGCTGTTGGTTGTAACCACACTGGTTGTTCTGACTATTTTGACCATTATGTCTGCCCGGATTACCATTGAATCCTGAACCGGAACTTCCTCCTCCGTAACCCGGCCCGGATCCCGAGCCACCGCCAGATTCGTGATCATACCGGAAATTATTAGAATTCTTGAACTCCTGCATAATAAAGCAATCTTTCTAAAGGTGGTTTGCTGGCGCCTCCTTCGTCCCATGTTTTGGACAGGGCTGGCTTAGTAGATAATTTAGGCGGTTTGGGTTAGGGTTGGGCGCTCCATTACAATTTTTCGGCCTACCCTTGCGTCGCTGGCCATTGTCCTGTGCGTTGGTATTAGCCACAAAGTCCATGTTACCATCCGCTTTACGCTTGCCTCCTCCACCATTACCTGCCCAGTGATGCTGCTGACCTTTGGAGCTGCTGTTCTTCTTCCCTTTCCCTGTCTTGTCATCATCAGATTCGGGATCCTTGGTACTATCAGAATCAGCATATTTCACCAAAGCGGCCATGAGGGTCCCCATGTTGGTGCAATGACGCTTCATCCGTCCCAACTTCAGCTTCAGGGGTCCAAACCGGCAGTTGCCTTCTAGGGTTAATACTGCGGTGTCAGCATTGATGCGGTCTGAGGAGTGCAACACTTGTGAAACCCGGCGCACCCAATGAGTCGTTGATTCTCCTTCCTCCTCGATGCATGCAGCTAAGTCCACTATCGACATAGGCTGTTTACAGGTATCTTTGAAATTGCTGATAAACCGGGCTCGTAGTTGGGCCCATGAACTGATAGAATTAGCTGGCAAGCTTTTTAACCAAGTACGGGCCGTTCCTTCGAGCATCATGGTGAAGTATTTCGCACATGCCACGTCATCCACATCAAGCATCTCCATGGACATCTCATAGCTCTCCACCCATGTCTCTGGAGGTTGATCCGCCGTGTAATTTGGTACCTTGCGTTGGCCTTTGAAATCCTTGGGCAGGCGCACGTTGCGTAAAGCGGGGATAAGGCAAGGCACCCTCAAAGAGCTAGAAGTAACAACAGGTTCAGTCAAGGTGGTTGGACGAACCGGCGTGAGCTGCTGAGCCTGATGCTGTGTGGCTAACTCGGCCTCCCTGCACGCGCGGGCCCGGTCCACCACTCCCTGAGCGTCATCAGCACCACCCGCCGGGTTGTTGTCACGGGGTGCCCCACGTCGTTCATTACTCGACACTGCCGGTTCATCCATATGTCTACTATAGCTCCGGCTTGGACGGGGGGTCGAGTGGATCCGGTCGCGGCTGTACGAGTACGCTTCCTGTTGGGCCAAAGCTGTCCTCAGAAGTTCCTTGACCCGTCGCGTCTCTACTGCCTGCGGCGAGTCACCTTCAATTGGAATGGCCTCCAGCCGTGCAGCAGCGGCAACAAGATTGTCCATTGGGTTGGAGTAGTGACCCGGAGGTATTAAAACAGCCCGAGGTACAACGGTGTTTTGACGAGGCGGGTCCATCTGACGAGGCTGAACCGGTGCACCGATCCCAGGGGCTTCTACCCAGTTTCCCTCCAGCGGATTGCCGGCTCTCGGTCCTGGAGTGTTGAAAAGGTCTCTGGCCTCGAAAACCGGAGGTAAGCGGGATCGGTGCTTCCTCCTCATGACTTCATGCGACGCGCTCTGGTCCAACATAAGCCTGTACCTGTGCGTCTAAAGCGGCTCGCTCTGCGGCCATCCTGGTGTCCTCAGCCGCCAGATCCGCCTTAGCTTGGGTGATCTGTTCCTTTACCTTTGCAATCTCCGCGTTGTGAACGTCCTGATCCGGCGAATTATCTTCCGCTATAAGTACATCCAACGCATCAAATAGTTCTGATAGAACCTGAGCCGGCGGGCGCATAGGGCCTCCTACCCCGGCAGCCATCGCCGCTGCTGAACCGGAGATCGTTGCCGCAGCTGTCGAAGAATGAAGCGCTGCTTGTGTTCCGGCCATGAATATTCCAACCCGGTTGGGCAGATCAGAGGGGTCCGGAATACTGTCGCCATCGGAACAGCTCCCAATCTGGCCATCTTGCAGCTGATAAAGAGATTCGGTTTCTCCAGTCGAAGATTCGTCACCGGAACAAACGACGGTCGCGCCACGAAATTCCGATCCGTCCTCATAACTTCCTCCATGGATGACTCTACGAAGGCACGCTTCATGGCCGGTTTAACCCGGGCGGATCGCGCACGCTGAGCCGTCTCGACGAGGTCGGTGCAGATGTCCGGCTCAGGGCCCGATTCACCGATCTTGCCAATGAAAACGTGAATGCTACCAAAGGGGACCCGGTACCCGTACTCAATTGAGCCGGCCTCGGGGCCCCAGCCTGCGTCGTCGATGTAGAGCTTGCCGCGACGACTCTTAGTCATCCGGCCTACAGCGTAGCCCTCGAGTCCTTCAAAGCGGCCCTCCAAGAACCGGAAACCATCATGCGATAGCCCCACTGTGGCCGCCAACTGTCGTGGTTTTGTCACGACAGATGTCCTAGAGAAAGGACTTAGTCGTGGAGCCATCGCGACGGGTTAGCTTGAAGGGGTTAAAGCGGACACACGGACGCAAGAGAGTTTATACTAGTTTGGACCCTTCGATGAAGGTAAAAGCCTACGTCTAGTTGTGATGGAATTGATGGGGTTTCGATGACTAGGGAGCAAACAAGCTTCGCCTATGTCTCGAGTTGTTGTCTGTTGTCCTTGAACCGCCGCCGGGTCGTCCCCTTATATACACGGGTGACACCCATCGGTTCACAGAGTCCCAACACCGGTCGATATTCGTATCTGGGTTGGTCTCTCTTTATTCCTAACTTACAATACAAGTTTATATACAAATTCCGGTTTACCGCTACAAGTCTTGAACCGGCTACAGGCCTTAGGCCCTCATCTGCCTTCTTGGGCTTTATCACTTCTGGAGCTATTGATGAAGTTGACCCGGCCCAGATAGGCCGGTTTACGCCCAGCAGTAATATCCCCAACAATGCCCAAGCCTCCGATGCCAGAGCCAGCATTCTGAAGCTTTTGCTAGAAGACATACGGCAAGCTGAGGTCCTGCTGAGAAATCTACCACATACAAATCATCTTTTCGATACCCTTCAAATACTAGAGACTTGTCAGATTCCATTAGTACAAGGCAACAATATTTTCCAAATATTACGATCATGTTTAAATCGCAAAGCATTGAGATAGACATTAAGTTGAAGCCAAGGGATTCAACAAGCATGACTTTATCCATGTGTTGATCCCTTGAGATTGCAACTCTACCTAGACCCAATACCTTACTTTTACCAGTGTCAGCAAATGTGATGTGGCTCTTGTCGGATGGACGTAAGGTTGAGTCCATAAGAAGGCTTCTTTTGCCAGTCATGTGATTTGTACACCCACTATCAATAATCCATTCTGAAGACGCTGGTGTCGTACCCTACAGTGCAGTTAGGGGGATAGGCTTCACGAAGAGCATTGTGAAGCAAAAACATTTGACGAACCAGTGGGTTATGAAAGCTTAGATCCAGATTAGGACTAATAGGGAGAGTAGCAAGCGATTCAGGAACGAAGTACATAGTAAGACCATTCAGGCATTTGATCTTGCGACCTACAAGATGTTTAAGGTCCCCAGCAATAGCGTCAGACGATTTTGGTTTTCTGCTGGAGGCCTTTCCCTGCAAAAGAGAATTAAACTTTCTTAGCCACCCACATCTTCAAGGGTGGCTTAGAAGCAATAAGTCTAAGTGCAGCATCTGAGAACTTTGGCTTTGGAGCCCTAGCAAACAGTCTTGCAGGCGGACAATAGAACTCATACGAATAAGCAGAATAGTTCTTGGTCTTATGAACATGGCGGTTTGATGAACCGCTCTCATATTCATAGGCCTGAGTGTGGTTTCCCTGCAAAACATTTGCGTTAGTGCGACTCAGGTGAGTCCTCTGTCTGTATGAAGCCTTTGGACCGTATGAAGCCTTTGGTCTGAGGTTTGTCTTCTTCACGTGAGGTGTCATGATGACATTCACAGGAAGATTCTCCAGACACCTTTTCGGAACCCAGATCTTCTTCATAGGCGGTCCATTCCTGCAGTTAGTACCAATGTACCTGGCAAACACTTCACCATTCTGATTCTTAAACAGTTTATAGTTTGCATCAAAGGATTCATCAATGACAATGGGGTTAGCACAAGTGAACCCAGATAGAGTGGATGGATCTGCTGAAAATTCCTTTGCAGCAACCCATGTGGTTTTGGGGTACTGCTCAGGTTTCCAGTAAGAGCCATCAGCATTCATTTTCCTTACGAACCCAACACCCTCTTTCCTCGGGTTTCGGTTCAAAATCTGCTTTTTGAGGACATCACATAGTGTCTGATGCCCTTTAAGACTTTTGTACATCCCTGTTTCAAGCAATGTCTTCAACCTAGCATTCTCATCAGCAATAGCAGTGGAATCCTCAGCAGAGGGGTTAGTTCCCACATCAACAGTTGAAGATATTGCAACAGTAGCAGCAATAGAACATTCAGCAACAGTAGTAGCATTATCACGCTCAATGCATTTAAGACATGGTGGTTCAAATCCTTCCTGAGCGGAGCTGATTTGTTCGGCGCGAAGTGACTAGTTTTCCTTTTGAAGATCTTCATGAGCCGCTCTCAATTTCTCAAGATCTTGCTTCCTTTGAAGATAATCATAGGAAAGCTTTTCATGAGTTGTTGAGAGAGTTTCATGACGACTTTCAAGTTCCTCATACTTAACGTGAAGATTTTTATGTCTTCAATTAAGGATTCAGATCGAGTCATTTCAGCACCTAATAGATCATCGCTTCTGTCTAACAGTTTTTGAATATGTTCCATAGCTTTCTGTTGTTCAGTTGCAATTTTAGCAAGTGTTTTGTAGCTGGGTTTTGAACCACAATCAGAGTCATTGTCACTTGATGTTTGATAGTGAGTGGTGCATGTGTTTACCTTGGCACCACGTGCCATGAAGCAGTAGGTAGAAGCAGAGTAGTCCTTGTCATTTGCATCGGTGTCGGTGATGAAGTCATTGTCTTCAGTGTTGAAGATGGACTTGGCAACGTATGCTGTAGCCAGACTTGCGATGCCTGAATCGGACTCCTCCTCAGACTCCACCTCCGCCTCGTCAGAAGCGGACTCCTCCTCTGAATCCATTTCCTTGCCAACAAACGCACGTGCCTTGCCAGATGAGCTCTTCTTGTGTGATGAAGACTTTGAGGAAGACTTGGAAGAAGACTTTGAGTATTTCTTCTTCTTCTTATCGTCAGAGTCATATTCCTTGCTCTTCTTCTTCTTTTTGTTCTCATTGTCCCACTGTGGACATTCAGAGATGAAGTGGCCAGGTTTCTTGCACTTGTGACATGTTTTCTTCTTGTAGTCGTGACCAGAAGCTTCATCATTCCTTGAGCTTGATCGGGAAGACTTTCTGAAACCTTTCTTCTTGGTGAATTTTTGGAGCTTCTTCACAAGCATAGCAAGTTCCCTTCCAATGTCTTCAGGATCATCCGAACTGCTGTCAGATTCTTCTTCAGATGAGGAGACAGCTTTTGCCTTCAAGGCACGAGTTCGCCCATAGTTTGGACCGTAGATATTTCTTTTCTCAGAAAGCTGAAACTCATGTGTGTTGAGCCTCTCAAGTATGTCAGACGGATCGAGTGTCTTGAAATCAGGACGTTCTTGAATCATCAGGGCTAGGGTGTCAAACGAACTATCAAGTGATCTCAGTAGTGTCTTGACGACTTCATGTTTGGTGATCTCAGTAGCGCCGCGGGCTTGAAGCTCATTTGTGATGTCAGTGAGTCGGTCAAATGTGAGCTGGACATTCTCATTGTCATTTCGCTTGAAGCGGTTGAAGAGGTTGCGAAGGACACTGATTCTCTGATCTCTCTGGGTTGAGACGCCTTCATTGACCTTGGAGAGCCAGTCCTAGACCAGCTTAGATGTTTCCAAAGCACTCACACGGCCATACTGTCCTTTGGTCAGATGACCACAGATGATATTCTTGGCAGTAGAGTCCAGTTGAACGAACTTCTTGACATCAGTAGCAGTGACACCTTCTCCAGCCTTGGGAACGCCGTTCTTGACGACATACCATAGGTCGACATCAATGGCTTCAAGATGCATGCACATCTTATTCTTCCAGTAGGGATATTCATTTCCATCAAAGACAGGGCACGCAACGGAGACTTTAATTATCCCTGCAGTCGACATAGCTAAAACTCTAGGTGGTTAAACCGAATCACACAGAACAAGGGAGCACCTTGCGCTGATACCAATTGAAAGTGCGTTATATCGACTAGAGGGGGGGTGAATAGGCGATTTTTATGAAAGTCTTCAAAATGTGGAAGTTATGAAGACAAACGATAGTAATAAACCTATTACCCTGCAGCGGAAGGTAGACTACACTAGGCAAGCCATAGTCAAGTATTCAATAGAGTGAAAGCACAATGACTAATAGCAGCAATGTAGTAAGGATCAGGTAGGAAGATATTGTGAAGCCACATAGAACACGCAGTCACTCAGTGAAGACAAAAGATAGTGCGAACATACAATGACTTCACAAGGAGTAACAGTAAGTAAAGGGAAGGGAAGATGAAACCAGTGACTCGCTTAAGACAATTGATTTGTTGGACCAGTTCTAGTTGCTGTGACAACTGTACGTCTGGTTAGGGCGGCTAGGTATTTAAACCTTAGGACACATAGTCCCGGACACCCAGTCCTGAACACGCAGCTCAGGACACCCAGTCCTCACCGTATTCCCCTTAAGCTAAGGTCACACAGACCTCGCCCAATCCCTCTGGTAAGTCTTCAAGGTAGACTCCCAAACCTTCACAGACTTTGTTCACCGGCAATCCACAATGTCTCTTGGATGCTCAGAACGCGACGCCTAACCGGCTGGAGGATGCACAATCCTCAAGTGTAATAAGTCTTCAAATCACACAGACAAGAAGACTTAAGTGATGCCTAATTCTCTTTGGCTTTGGGTGGTTAGGGCTTTATCCTCGCAAGGAATTCTCTCTCAAAGGCTTCGAGGTGGGTTGCTCTCAAACGAAAAAAGCCGTACTCTGAATCTGAGCAGCCAGCCGTTTATGGTTGTAGGAGGTGGGCTATTTATAGCCACTTGGCAACCTAACCTGATTTGTCCGAAATGACCCTGGGTCACTAAGGAACTGACATGTGTTCCAACGGTCAGATTTCAAACTCACACGGCAACTTTACTTGGGCTACAAGCAAAGCTGACTTGTCCGACTCTGGACAAGATTCGCTCTCAAAGTCTTCACTCTAAGACATAGGTTTTGTTTAAGCATCACTTCAGTCATTCTGACTGGTTCTCTTGGACCCCACTTAACAGTATGGTGGTTCCTATGACTCAACACAGAAGAAAAAGAACTACGAAAGATCTAAGTCTTCGAGCTCCATAGGCTTCATGCGGTGTCTTCTCTTGTCATAGTCTTCAATGTGAATATCTTCTTATACCACCTTTGGCTTCAATGTCTTCATACATTTTTAGGGGTCATCTCTGGTAGGAAAACAGAATCAATGAGGGACTTCTACCTGTGTTATCCTGCAATTCTCACAAACACATTAGTCCCTCAACTAGGTTTGTCGTCAATACTCCAAAACCAACTAGGGGTGGCACTAGATGCACTTACACTTGTGTCCCAGAAGTTGAAGCCTTATGGAAATGATATGAAGAAACCTTGTGCATGCAAGATTAGTGGAGAAATAGGACACACCCATAAAGAACACAAGGATGAATGCCCTAATTGTGAAGGAAGTCACCCAGTTGAAGAATGCCCAATTAGGCAGATTACTTGTTTCTTGTGTGAAGGGACTACCCACTATCCTGCTCAGTGTCACATTTACCCCATGGTACAACGAACCATCCAGCAGAAGAAAGAAGTAATGAAAGGAGCCCTCATGGAAATTTTAGAAGAAGTTGTGATGAAGGAAGAGATGGAGGACACGCCTAAAGAAGACCCGAGAAAACCCTACACTAAGTCTTGCTATTCATGTGGAGAAGAAGGACACATCTCCCAAAATTGTTTGAATGGGGATTTAGTAGAATTCCCGACAGATGAAGTAGAATATGACCCACAAGAAATAGAAGCCATGATCGGCATGGAAAGGTCCAGGAAGAGAAGCAGATTGGATTCCAGGAAGGACCTGAGTCATATCACCTGTTACAGGTGCAAGGAGTCAGGGCACTACCTTAATAATTGCCCAAAAAGGAAACCTCGATACTTGTCAGAAGTAATATGTTTTAGTTGTAATGGAGCAGGGCACTTTGCCAGAGAATGCCCCAAGGAGAAGGAAACTTGTGCTAGATAGTTGAGTTTGCAACAAAAGAAATGGAGTAGTAGAAGTGAGAACATTTTCTTTTATATTGAGGTGTTGAGTTGAGACATGTAATGGAAAAGCGAGAGATTGTAATCAATGAATAAAGTTAGCATCGTTGGTACTGATATGGATTTTATGAGTTGTTACTCTACGAAGAAGGATTTTGACCATTTTGAGGATATGAGAAATGTGGTCTATGGAAGATTTGTTCATTTTAAGGGTGGTAGTACCCTGTAAGAACCCTTGACCCCGGGAAAAGATAAGGATACTCCACTGAGTGGATTCCGGATAAAATGAATACGAGTTTTGTCTCGATATGTGTGATGCCCCAAGAGTATGTGGGATGAAGTTGGAGACCGTCAGTTGTGTGGACCAGATTTGATCAAAGAGTCAGAAGAGAATGTTAAGTTGTTTCGAGATAGACTGAAGGTAGCTCAGTCCAGGCAGAAGAGTTATACAGACTCAAAAACGCAAGGAGGTAGTCTATGAAATTGGAGACAGAGCATGTCTTCGTGTGACCCCTCTGTGAGGAGTTAAACGATTTGGAGTTAAGGGACAGTTAGCCCCGAGATTTGTAGGACCATACCGAGTTTTGGAGCATATGGGAGAAGTGGCCAACAAGTTGGAGTCACCCGAAGGACTGTCAGGAGGTCATGAGGTGTTTCACGTTTCCCAGTTGAAGAAGTGCCATGCAGAGATGGCTAATATTCCCTTGTAAGGACGCTTGGCCCTGGAAAGGATAATAATGTTCCACGAAGTGGAATATGGACTCCATAAGTATAAGTTTATATCTCGGTATGTGGGATAACCCACGAGGATGAAGAGATGAATTACTATTGGATATAAAGGAGGTATGATGTTGGTATTATGGAACGATTGTAACTCCGTGATGAGTTTGAATAATCACGTCTTAGTTTGGTGCCAATAGAAGGAAGGAAGACAGTACAATTGGATGGGTTTAAGAATACTAGGAAGTTGGAAGTTGGAATAATGATCAGTTGCCCGAGGATGAGTTCAAGGATTACAAGTAATAAGATGGGCCATAACCCACAGGCCCAGGACCTGCCAAGAAGCAAGCACATTCTTGCTGAAGGAAAAACCCTGGAAGAGAGTACGACCTTACCCACCGACGATTTTAGAGGAGTAACGCAAAACCTGAGAGTTGTGAAGGAACGATAGATGTTTGTCTGGCTTGCAAAATCTATGGATATATCCGAACTTGGTTCGTCGACAAGAGAAATTCTGCAATGCATGTGAGGATAACCGAGTGTTAGAATGCGAGATTCGCTAAACTGTATACATGGTAATGATTTGGGTACGGGATGGATTGATCACCATACCGACTTACTCTTATTGTTCACCTTGCTATATGGGATGGTAAATCTGAGTGACTTACCTATATAGAGAGACGACGATCAAACCTTGTTTAAACCCTAGAATGGTATAAGTATTTTCCCTTGTACAAGGCAGCTTTTGCCAACCGTAGGTTATACGGTGAGGATCAACCCAGACCCATTTCCTGCAGGACAAACCATAAATTGTTGAACACCATGAGATATCGATTAGTTGTTTAGTACTGGCGCCAGACCCGTCAGGTAAGAAGACCCAGTCTCGAAATAACCTTACCAAGAGGAAAGGACAGAAGAATTGAGGAAAGGTTATGCCACTACCGGAAGAGCTCAGAGAAGGAATTTTCTCAAGGATCTGAGAAGACCGACACTGTCAAGAATATGGATGAAGTATATGAGTTTTGATGGAATCGTAACCATGCTTCTAAGGATGGTAGCACCCCAAACCCCCTCCTGCGACAATCAATGGATTTTGAGGAGACGCCAAACCTAACCTATTTCTTTCTAGCCTCTCTGAATCTCGAGGACGAGATTCATTTTAAGGGTGGTAGGTTTGTAACATCCCAAAATTCTAAATTTTGGAATGTTATAATAAATAGATAGATTTGATTGATTGTTTGATTGATTTTCTGAAAGAGTGAATTCAAAACTTTTTGAAAGTTAAATGAGAGGGAATAAAAGGACTTTCCCAAACTTTCATATTTGCTTTCTGGTCTCCATGAATTCAAATTCTTTTCAAATACAAAACCCTTGAGCGAAGATGATATGACTTCTTCCATTTAAATTAAATAAAAGGTATTTGAAAATAATTGAATTTCATTTGGAAATATTTCAATTCATAAACTTCATGCAGCTCAATGATTTTCATGAGAGAAGATAAAATGACTTCTTCAAATTATACGAAATATGAGTTGGGAGTTTCAAAGAATTAAATTCAAAGTTCTTTTGAATTTATTTTCAATTTGGAGTTATTTGAGTTTTATTCAAATTATTTTTCTCCAAAAATAAAATATAAGGAAATTAGGGTAACATGATTCCCTACAACAGAAAATTGGAGAGAAATAAATTTGAAATCATTTTGATATTTTTAAAATGATTTTATTGGATTTTATTAGACCAGTAGCACTCTTTGAATTATCTGAATTTGTGTGAATTTTCTTTAATGCTAGAAAAATGTTCATGTCATAGAAAATCTTTTTCTGAAAATTTTGGTATATAATATGCCTATATAAAATTTTTATTTTAATTTTGTTGTTCGGTTTTCCTTCTATTTCTATTAAAAAAACTGTACGTGTGGCCTATATTTATTTATCGCCTACATGCGCAATATAGTAGCTTCTGGCGCCCCATAGTTTTTTTTCTCTTAAATGGGCTAGGCCCGGTCAGCCTTTTTATTTATTTTTTTAAGGCCGAATTTTGTAAAAAAAAATCTGTGTTTTGTATATTTTCGTCTATGTTTAGTCTCACATTGCCTAGCCTTTGACCCCTAAGCCTCTTTTCTACTAATAAATATAGACCCATAGAGCCTTCAAAAATCATCCCATTCGGGTTAAATCAATATTTTGGTTTTACTAGATTCATTTAAGAAAAATATATTTCTCCTCTCCGGCGCGACTTCTAGAAATTTTCTCTTCTCTTCAAAGTTGTCTTTTCTCTGCCTTATAAAGGTATCTTTCTTTGTTTTTTTCTTATACTTCCGTAGTTTATTATTTTTAGACTAATACGATAGAATAATTAGATTATCAATTAGTCTACAAATTTATACGTTAGACCTTAACCGTAGCTATTTTTCTTTTGTAAAATAGCTTAGCCCCGATTTTTCAAATAGCCATAACTTTTCACTCGTTTATCCAAATTAGATGAAACCAGCGCCTATAGCTTCGTCTTGTTTTCACCTATCCAGTGAACCTGTCACATCAACTTTTTAAAATTTTCAATTTTCAAATTTTGTTCAGATTCATATTCAAACTTTTTTTGAACATAACTTGAGTTTCGTAGCTCCGTTTGAGTTGATTCTTTTTGCAAATCGAAGCTCTTGACCTAAACCTTCTGATAAGGCCAAATTCATAAAATTTTGGTATGGTTAGAAATTGTTTTATGTTGCAAGAGTTATTTGCTTGGTTTTGATGTTTACCGAATTGTTTTCTTCTTTCTCTCCGACCTTTTGAGTGGTTGCTTATGTGTGGTTACTATTGCTTGCTTACGATAGATTGACCGGAGTGTGACGAGTAGAACTATCAAGTGTTTTGAGTGTGAATCATCTTCATCAACATTGCAGGCAAGTTCACACTTTGATCATATCTCTTTTCATACCTAGTTTTTATGCATTAGTTACAACCCTCAAACATTGCATGAATATGACTGATAACATGTGGGTATTGGGAAATAGTTGATGAGGTAGGAACCTATTGCCCTGCATTCAAACCTTGGGAGTTACTATTACGTTATGCTTATAGTGCCATGCTATGCTCGTAGACGTGGATTGGGTTTTGAGAGTATTCCTGACAGATGTGAGATTGTTAATTAATGGTTTACTTAAGGTGGCAACTTTAACACACATCTGGGTGGATTGAGGTACCTGGGTATTCCAGGATTGCCTGTCTAGGCACCTGGGTAGACCAGGATTGCCTGTTTTTTTATGGACCGCCACCCAGGCTCAAAGGGATCATGAGATTTTTCATACTAGAAACTTCCGTGTGCAGCCACAAGCTATTATGGGCTCTAGCATAGTTGATTAAGTCGTGCGAACTCTTACAGGGCAGACTAGAAGATGTAGGGGAAAGTAGGTGTAACGGTCTATCAATCGTAAGGTGCTAGCGCTTCTGAAAGACTATGTCTCGGTCATCCGTTTCTCAAACACCGTGTAGTGCGAGAAACCAAACGGAGGCGATCGAGTCTTGTGGGGAAAAGTGCGCAAACCTCTGCAGAGTGTATAAACTAATCATGATTAGCCGTGTCCCCGGTGGACATCTTGAGTATCTAGTACCTGGATTATCATGTGAATCTCATCACATTACTTTAAATGAATATTGTTGAGTTTTAATGATGATGCTTAATTGGGATTGAGACTTTAATCCCAATGTTTAACAACCACCATGATAGTTAAATAAAATTTATTCCTTTGTAGTAGGGAAAATTTGGCTTTTCGCAAAAACCTTATAACCGTAGAGCTTTTCCACCAGCCAAATATGCATGTAGTGATAGCCATTGTTCATCATTCTCTATGGTGTGAATTTGCCAGTACATTCAATGTACTAACCCTTTGTGGCTGCAACGTCTCATGTTGCAGGATTATCTTACGGCGAGTAAGTGACACGTTAGGGTTACGATTTCTACACTCAACTATGCCGTTGGTGTTGATGGGAATCCACAACCTTGTTACTTCCGCTATTTTGGATTTGAGGTAATAGTATTTACGTTACTTTTACATGTGATTTACCTTTGTTATAAATCCTCGAGTACTGTGTGTGTCAGCATACCGATCTAGGGATGACACTTAAGCACAGAGACTTGATCCATTCGGGTCAGGTTGCTACAAGTTGTGCACTCTAATTTGTGCATATGGCATGTGGACCCCGTTGCCGGATGCCCCACATATCAGCGAAAGGAAGTAGAAAGACAAGAGCAACTAGTTATACATAAATGTATTTTTGACAGAGAGATACTCCCTCTGTAAAGAAATATACAAATCTTTTATATCGCAACTTTATACCTAAGAAAAATCAAGGGGAATATATATAACATATATAATTATAAAAAACATAGTTGTTTTTAACACAATATAGATGAGTTGGTGATGATGGTGTGCCAGCCATCCTGCAATATAGGCCATCCGATTTATATCTGACGGATAGGAAGGAAACTATGGCAATTTTGCAAAAAGGTACCCACACACCTCTCCACATTTGCAAATAAGGCCTTACCTTGTTCATCCTTTTCTCTCACAACATAAAATAATCATACAAATGCATCTTGATGTTACGTGCAACGCACGGGCATTATGGGGGTTCAGCTGAGAATATAATACTCAGACAGGCTCACGGTTCTGGACTTTGGGCCGCAGGCCCACCCTGCATGTTTGGGGGGCCATGTGTTCTACCTCAGCGCTTTTCATATTGCAAGCGATCGGTACGACGCTGGTTTTAGATGTTGTTGCAAGGCGAATACACAAAATTGAATAAAGCACGGCAGCTGTTGGAATGAAATCGAACGACAGTTCCTAACCAGCAATGAGAGTTGCAATTCTATCAACTGTAACATTCCAAATTTTCAATTTGGAATATTATACACTAGATCATCATGGCATATCATATTTATTGCATTTTAGTTGATCCTAGAAATTTCACGCAACTCAAGGACCCTCGGAGAGAGTTGGGATTTTGTTATTTTCATATTTGAGTTGTCTCAAATTTTGAAAATAGGATCATTTGATTTTATTTATTTTATCTTCAATTATTTCTATTATAAAAATTATGAGAGAGGGAATAAAATGACTTTCCCAAAATAAAGAAATATTGAGGATTTAATAAAAAAATCAAATAAGATTTTATTTGGTTTTATTTGCTATTTTATTTGAATTTAGGAAAAATTCACGTTTTTCGAAATTGCATTTAGGCCCCAAATAAATGTTCATCCTGTGCGGCTTGATTTTAGAAGTCGGGGAAAAAATCGGGATTTTTGGAGTCCGTTTAATAGTCCTTTTATTTTATTTTCCGAGCGTAATTATTAAAAAAACGTCCGAACCGACTTTGGGCCGTAACCGACCAGGACTCTCCTGACCGGGCCTCTTTTAAGCCGCGCCCCCACCCCGGCTGAAGCCCAAGCCGCCGCCCCACCAAACCCTAACCCTAGCCGGCCCAAGCCGCCGCAGCCGCCGCATCCCACCGCCGCCTCGCCGCCACCGCCACCGCCTCGCCACCCCGCCGTCGGACCACCGCCGCTGCCGCCGCCGTAGTTGCCGGAGGTATTTTTCGCCTCCGGGTTTTTCTCGAAAAACCGTTCGGTTTTTCCGACGGTTTTGTTGATTTTTTTAGTTTCTGTTATTTAAATAGATCGTTTTTCTGGTTTATTTAAATAGTGAGCGTTTGCCCGTTCGTTCGTTTTAACGAACGTTCGTCGTTTTTCTTTTTCTCGGATTAAATCCGCGGTTTTTTCTGATCGCGATCTCTGATCCGATTTTCGTTTTAGTCTAACTTTTCCCTCGTTTATCGAAATCAGGCGATTCAAGCGCCTAGAGTTTCGTCTCGAAACTCTCTTTCCGTTTAACCAACTCAAACAAAGGTTTTTCCACTGTAAAAATTGCCTTAGATCTAGAATAGTAAACGAAGTCTGTTTCTTTTGCCGTTTGTCTTTCGTTGCTTCATTCGATTTGATTCTTTTTGCCAACCGGAGTTCTTAAGTTGAACTTTTTGGTTAGATCTCTTATTTGAATTTTACCCGTGCATTAGTTGAGTACTTATTGTATGCTTGTTTGTTTGCGATAGAGTACCCGGAGTGCGCCGCTTGCTACTTCGAATCGCTAGGTTTCGCGGATCATCAGCAAGGCAAGTAACACTTTGATCATACCTCCTACTACCCAGTTTTATTGCATTAGATCAATCCTCACACATTGCATGATTAGGATCTAATCAAAATTGTGGGTTTGGGAAGTAGTTGAGGTAGTACCTATTACCTGTTTATTATCAAACCTTTGGGAGTTACTTCTACGTTTGCTTATTATGCCATGCTATGCTAGTAGACGTGGATTGGGTGAGTGTATCCATGACAGATGTGAGATTGTTAATTAATGGTTTATTTAAGGTGGAAACTTAAACACACATCTGGATGGATTGAGGTACCTGGGTATTCCAGGATTGCCTGTTTTTTTGGACCGCCACCCAGGCTCAAAGGGATCATGAGATTGTTCATGCTAGAAACTTCCGTGTGCAGCCACAAGCTATTATGGGCTCTAGCATAGTTGACTAAGTCGTGCGAACTCTTACAGTGGTAGACTAGCAGATGTAGGGGATGTAGGTGGTACGGTCTACCCATCGTAAGGTGCTAGCGCTTCTGAAAGACTATGTCTCGGTCATCCGTTTCTCAAACACCATGTAGTGCGAGAAATCCAACGGAGGAGATTGAGACTTGTGGGGAAAAGTGTGCAAACCTCTGCGGAGTGTATAAACTAATCATGGTTAGCCGTGTCCCCGGTTATGGACATCTTGAGTATCTAGTACCTGGATTATCATGTGAATCTCAACATGTTACTATAAAATTAATTTTGATGGATTTGTTTAATGATGATGCTTAATCGGGATTGAGAATGCTGTCAACCGTTCTCAATGTTTAACAACCACCATGATTGTTAAATAAAATTTATTCCTTTGTAGTAGGGAAAAATTGGCTTTACGCAAAAATGTAACCATAGAGCCTTCCACCAGCCAAATATGCATATAGAATAGCTGTTTTCATTCCATTATTCTCTATGTGTTATCTTGCGAGCATATTCCATGTGCTGACCCGTTTCGGGCTGCAACGTTAATGTTGCAGACTTTTCAGACGACGATTAAGGAGTTTTAGGTCGTGGTTCTATACTCAGTGATGCCGTTGGAGTTGATGGACTCACTTATCTTCCAAGCCTTCCGCTGTTCTTGTTATTAGATGGCCTTAAGCCATACATTTTTTGTAATAAGTTCTCTATTGAGACACTCGATGTAATAAGTGTGAGATTGCTACTCTGTTATAAATCCTTCAAGTACTGTGTGGTGTCAGCATTACTGATCCAGGGATGACACCAAAGCATAGAGATTGGACTGTTTGAGGTCTGGCCGCTACAAGATGGTATCAGAGCACACGCTGACTGTAGGACACGACCACTAAGCTAAAGACCTAGATCACTACTCACTCTCTTCTCTTTCTAACTTCTCATCTTTTCTACTCTTTTAGGATGGCGGATGCAAGGAACAAGTTCACTCAACCGGATGAAGATACACCTTTTGGACGTCATTTGAAGGAAGTCACTGGATACCTGAACATAGGAGTACCAAGCTTCACCGGCACCTACAACGCCACTTTACCTGAAGAAGAGCGATGGATGATTCAAGTTCAAGTTCCAGGAAGGACGTTCATGCCAGTCACTGAGCCCATAGAGTTTTCTTTTGATGCACCAACTTGGAGTCTAGGAAAGAGCATGGCAGCTCACATTGCCATGGGATGCATTGGAGAAGTCTACCGCAATGATATCAAGGATACTATCTACCAGATTTGTGGGCACCGAGATGAGCACTGGGAGATGATCAGCACCAGAAAGGATAGATCGGTCACAGCTTTTATCCAGGAGTTAAACCAGCACATTTGACGTCAGGAGAACCAGATGTGCGCCGACATGATAGACCTGAAGAAGGCAAAGACAAGGATCAAGGAACTGGAGGAAGAACTCAAGGCTACACATGAAGATTATGAAGAAGAAATTGAAGTATTAGTAGAGAAGAATGACGATCTGATCAAGAAGATCGGAATATTTATGGGAGGCCCTACACCGGTAGAAGAAGACGAAGAACCCAAGGAGATTCGCCCGGAAGACTACATCATCATCGACGACACCGACTCGGATCCGGATGATAGCGATGATGAATACGTTGATGAAGCTGGAGCTGATATCATGGAGTCTGCAACCGAAGAATATTTCTAGTAGACCACCTCATCAGTAGTAGTAGTCCACCATGTAAATATTATAGTTCGAGCACTTTTGCGATAGTTAGATCGATTGTATGCCCTTGTTCGATTGAATGAATGAAGTGAATTGTTTGCTTTTGCCTCATGTGCATATGGGTAGTGTTTTATCTTTAGACCCCCTCTATTCTTAAATCTCATCTTTTCTAAACCCTCAGATGCCTCTGAGACGTGACCCCGGATTTACCTTCCCACCGGAGCTCACCCAGTTGATCCAGCAGTAGAACACGTTGATGCAGTTACTAGTCCAGAATCACAATCAAGGGAACAACAACAACAACAACCCACCACCACCACCACCTGTTGATCACTTAGCTCGTTTTCTTAGGCTGAATCCGCCGGTGTTTTCCAGTAGCACCGAGCCGATAGAAGCAGATGATTGGTTCCGCAAGACAACTAGAGAGTTGACCACAGCAGGATGCACGGATGCGGAAAAGGTGAAGTTTGCCGCACATCAGCTTGAAGGATCCGCAGCATCATGGTGGGAGAATTTCACAGCCACTTTCCCTGTCGACACTGTCACGTGGGACCAGTTTCAGCAGGCTTTTCGAACCACCCATGTTTCAGCAGGAGCTATGGCCATGAAGAAGCGAGAGTTTCGCAACTTGTGCCAAGGAGGACGGACAGTTGGCCAGTATGTGGAGGACTTTAGTAAATTAGCACGTTATGCCCCAGATGACGTTGCTACGGATGCAGCAAAGCAGGAGAAGTTTCTGGAAGGACTGAATGATGAGTTGAGCATGCAGTTGATGGTAGAAACCTTCAACAACTACCAGGAGTTGGAAGATCGTGCTCTCATGATTGAAGGGAAGCAGCAACAAATTGAGAATCGCAAGAGGAAGTATGGACAAGGAAAGTACAATTCTAGAGCTCAGCAGAAGCCACGTTTTACCCCTAGACCGGGAGAACATTTCCAGCATACCCATGGAGGAGGTAGCTCGCACAATCACAATGGCCCCAAGACTGGTAATGGGAATGGAGGAAGCAACATCCAGAACCGCACCAACCCATCGTCCCCAGCCAAGAAAGACCTGAGCCATGTCACTTGCTTTAATTGCCAGAAGACCGGACATTATGCCAACGAATGTCCTGAATCACAGAATGGAAATGGCAATGGAAGCTCTGGGAAGAAGCCGAACCCTTTCAATAGGGGACGGGTGAACCACGTTAATGTGGATGAGGTTGAAGAGCAGCCGGATGCACTAATCGGTAAGTTTTTGGTTTAGTCATTTACTACACTCTTCTTTTCGATACCGGTGCATCGCATTCATACATATCAAGGGGATTTGTGGATAAGTATAAACTGCCAACCCAAGCCCTTAGGTCACCCATGTTAGTAACCTCGCCTGGAGCAGAATATATGGCTAGTCTATGGTGTGATCGGTTACCATTAAGGATTGGTAACTACGTATTTCCATCAGACCTAATAGTGTTGGAATCTCAAGGATTGGATGTGATATTAGGCATGGATTGGTTGTCAAAGTATGAAGGGAATATTGAATGTGCCAGTAAGTTGATCTTTCTTACCACCCCAGAAGGGAGAAGGATCAAGTATGTATCCTGGCATGTGCCGAAGAGGACTCAAGTAAATTGTTTAACGGGAGTTGTGCAGAAGGAAGTACCAGTAGTGAAGGATTTCCCCGATGTATTTCCAGAAGATTTGCCAGGCATGCCACCGGATAGAGATACTGAGCTTTTGATTGAGCTTTTACCAGGCATAGAGCCAATATCAAAGAGACCATATAGGATGCCCGCAAAGGATTTGGTGGAAATCAAGAAGTAGATTAAGGAGTTACTGGATAAAGGATATATTCGCCCAAGTTCATCACCTTGGGGATCGCCAGTACTTCTAGTAGAAAAGAAGGATGGATCATTAAGGACGGTTGTTGATTATCGAGGATTGAATGACGTAACCATCAAGAACAAGTACCCACTACCGATGATCAATGATCTGTTTGATCGATTGCAAGGAGCTAAGGTATTTTCCAAGATCAATCTGCGATCAGGATACCACCAGTTGAAGATTTGAGAACAGGATATACCTAAGACGGCTTTTACCACCAGGTATGGGCCGTACGAGCATACCGTTATGTCATTTGGTCTGACTAACGCACCTGCATATTTTATGAACATGATGAACAAAGTGTTTATGGATTTCTTGGATAAGTTCATCGTAGTGTTCATTGATGATATCCCGGTTTACTCGAAGAATGAAGAGGAGCATAAGGAGCATTTGCGTTTGGTTCTTGGAAAGCTCAAAGAACATCAGTTATATGCCAGGTTTAGCAAATGTGAGTTTTGGTTGAAAGAAGTTGGGTTTCTCGGACATGTTATATCCAGAGAAGGTATAGCAGTAGATCCCACTAAAGTTGATACCGTGACCAAGTGGGAAGCGCCAACCACAGTTGGAGAGATCCGGAGTTTTCTTGGACTCACAGGATACTACCGGAGGTTTATTGAGAATTTCTCAAAGATTGCGAAGCCTATGACGGAGTTGTTGAAGAAGGATACCAAGTTCATATGGACTGAGGAATGTGAGGCTAGTTTTCAGGAGTTGAAGAAACGTTTGGTTACCTCGCCAGTGTTGATTTTATCGCATCAGACCAAGGATTATGAGGTGTATTGTGACGCTTCACGTCAAGGACTTGGAGCAGTGCTTATGCAGGAAGGAAGAGTTGTTTCGTATGCCTCACGACAGCTTAAGCCCCATGAGTTGAATTATGCTACGCATGATTTGGAGTTAGCAGTCGTAGTGCATGCATTGAAGACTTGGAGACATTTTCTGATTGGAAACCATTGCGAGGTATACACGGATCACAAGAGCTCGAAGTATATTTTCACACAGAAGGAGTTGAACCTCAGACAAAGGAGATGGTTGGAGCTCATCAAGGATTATGATATGAGATTGCATTATCACCCTGGAAAGGCTAACATAGTAGCTGACGTGTTAAGCCGTAAGAGCCATGTCAACACCCTAATGATGGGAGATTTACCAAGGGAGTTAGCCGAAAACCTTCGAGAGCTATGTTTGGAAATAGTCCCGAGAGGCTATGTAGCATCATTGGAGATTCAGTCTACTTTGATGGATAAGATCAGAGAAGCTCAAAGGACTGACAAGGACATTGTTTCTATTAAGGAGAAAATGAGCAAAGAAAAAGCTAAGGGATTTCGTGAGGATGAGCACGACACCCTATAGTTTGAAGACCGTGTTTATGTGCTAAATGATCCGGAGATCAGGAAGTTAATTTTACAAGAGGCCCATGATTCACCGTATTCGATTCACCCAGGTAATACCAAGATGTATTTAGATTTGAAGGATATTTTCTGGTGGACCGGAATGAAGAAGGATATTGCGGAGTATGTAGCAGTTTGTGATGTATGTCAGAGAGTGAAGGCAGAGCATCAGAAGCCAACAGGATTGCTACAACCATTGCCGATACCCGCATGGAAGTGGGATAAGCTAGGCATGGATTTTATTACAGGATTGCCCAGAACACGTTCAGGCTATGACTCGATATGGGTTGTAGTCGACCGTTTGACAAAGGTAGCTCATTTCATTCCAGTGAAGACTACCTATACCAGTGCAAAGTTGGCAAAGATATACATGACCAGAATCGTATGTCTGCATGGAGTTCAAAGGAGCATTATATCAGACAGAGGAACCCAGTTTACCTCAAAGTTCTGGAATCAGTTGCATGAGACTTTGGGAACTAGACTGGAGTTTAGCACAGCTTTTCATCCGCAGACAAATGGACAGACTGAGAGAGTCAATCAGATTTTGGAGGATATGCTAAGAGCTTGTGCGCTAGATTACGGATCTAGTTGGAACGAGAATTTGCCGTATGCAGAGTTCTCTTACAACAACAGCTATCAATCCAGTTTGAAGATGGCCCCTTTCAAAGCCTTGTACGGAAGGAGATGCAGGACCCCATTGTCCTGGGATGAAGTTGGACATCCCCAGTTGTTTGGACCGGATCTAATAAAGGAGTCTGAACAGAAAGTGAAATTAATTTGCGACAGGCTGAAGGTAGCTCAATCCAGGCAGAAGAGTTATGCAGATTCTAAACGCAAGGAGATAGTTTACGAAGTCGGAGACTGAGTTTATCTTCGAGTATCGCCACTTCGAGGAGTTAAGCATTTTGGAGTTAAGGGAAAGTTAGCGCCACGTTTTGTAGGCCCATACAAAGTTTTGGAGCGCATGGGAGAAGTTGCCTATAAGTTGGAATTGCCCGAAGGATTGTCAGGAGTTCATGACGTGTTCCATATATCCCAGTTGAAGAAGTGCCACGCAGAGATGGCTGACATACCGCTGAGAGATACGGTACCACTGGAAGCGATTCAGTTGGATAGTGATTTGACCTATGAGGAGAAACCAATTAAGATTCTAGAGTATGCCAGTCGAGTCACCCGCAGCAAGGTTATCAAGTTTTGCAAGGTTCAGTGGAGCCACCACACGGAGGATGAAGCCACCTGGGAACGAGAGGAAGATTTGGTGAAGGACCATCCTCACCTATTTTCTAGCCAACCGGAATCTCGAGGGCGAGATTCATCTTAAGGGGGGTAGGTTTGTAACATCCTAAATTTTCAATTTGGAATGTTATATACTAGATCATCATGGCATATCATATTTATTGCATTTTGGTTGATCCTAGAAATTTCACGCAACTCAAGGACCCTCGGAGAGAGTTGGCGATTTCGTTATTTTCATATTTGAGTTGTCTCAAATTTTGAAAATAGGATCATTTGATTTTATTTATTTTATCTTCAATTATTTCTATCATAAAATTATGAGAGAGGGAATAAAATGACTTTCCCAAAATAAAGAAATATTGAGGATTTACTAAAAAAATCAAATAAGATTTTATTTGGTTTTATTTGCTATTTTATTTGAATTTAGGAAAAATGTGCGTTTTCCAAAATTACATTTAGGCTCCAAATAAATGTTCATCCTGTGCGGCTTGATTTTAGAAGCCGGGGAAAATTTGTTTCGGGATTTCTGGAGTCCGTTTAGTAGTCCTTTTGTTTTTTTCCGAGCGTAATTATTAAAAAAAACGTCTGAACCGACTTTGGGCCGTAACCGACCAGGACTCTCCTGGCCGGGCCTCTTTTAAGCCGCGCCCCCACCCCGGCCGAAGCCCAAGCCGCCGCCCCACCAAACCCTAACCCTAGCCGGCCCGAGCCACCGCCACCGCCGCACCCCGCCGCCGCTGCCCCACGCCGCGCCGCCGCTCGCCGCCGCCGCCCTGCCGTCGGACCACCGCCGCCGCCGTCGCCGGAGTTGCCGGAGGTATTTTTCGCCTCCGGTTTTTTCTCGAAAAACCGTTCGGTTTTTCCGACGGTTTTATTCTTTTTTTAGTTACGTTTTTTCAAAATAGATCGGTTTTTCCGGTTTATTTAAATAGTGAGCGTCCGCCCGTTCGTTCGTTTTAACGAACGTTCATCGTTTTTCTTTTTCTCGGATTAAATCCGCGATTTTTTCTGATCGCGATCTCTGATCCGATTTTCGTTTTAGTCTAACTTTTCGCTCGTTTATCGGAATCAGGCGATTCAAGCGCCTGGAGTTTCGTCTCGAAACTCTCTTTCCTTTTAACCAACTCAAACAAAGTTTTTGCCACTGTAAAAATTCCCTTAGATCCAGAATAGTAAATGAAGCCTGTTTCTTTTGCCGTTTGTCTTTCGTTGCTTCGTTCGATTTGATTCTTTTTGCCAACCGGAGTTCTTAAGTTGAACTTTCTGGTTAGATCTCTTATTTGAGTTTTACCCGTGCATTAGTTGAGTACTTATTGTATGCTTGTTTGTTTGCGATAGAGTACCTGTAGTGCGCCGCTTGCTACTTCGAATCGCTAGGTTTCGCGAATCATCAGCAAGGCAAGTAACACTTTGATCATACCTCCTACTACCCTGTTTTATTGCATTAGATCAATCCTCACACATTGCATGATTAGGATCTAATCAAAATTGTGGGTTTGGGAAGTAGTTGAGATAGTACCTATTACCTGTTTATTATCAAACCTTTGGGAGTTACTTTTACGTTTGCTTGTTATGCCATGCTATGCTAGTAGACGTGGATTGGGTGAGTGTATCCATGACAGATGTGAGATTGTTAATTAATGGTTTATTTAAGGTGGCAACTTAAACACACATCTGGGTGGATTGAGGTACCTGCGTATTCCAGGATTGCCTGTTTTTTTTCGGACCGCCACCCAGGCTCAAAGGGATCATGAGATTGTTCATGCTAGAAACTTCCGTGTGCAGCCACAAGCTATTATGGGCTCTAGCATAGTTGAGTAAGTCATGCGAACTCTTACAGTGGTAGACTAGCAGATGTAGGGGATGTAGGTGGTAGGGTCTACCCATCGTAAGGTGCTAGCGCTTCTGAAAGACTATGTCTCGGTCATCCGTTTCTCAAACACCATGTAGTGCGAGAAATCCAACGGAGGAGATTGAGACTTGTGGGGGAAAGTGCGCAAACCTCTGCAGAGTGTATAAACTAATCATGGTTAGCCGTGTCCCCGGTTATGGACATCTTGATTATCTAGTACCTGGATTATCATGTGAATCTCAACATGTTACTATAAAATTAATTTTGATGGGTTTGTTTAATGATGATGCTTAATTAGGATTGAGAATGCAGTCAAACGTTCTCAATGTTTAACAACCACCATGATAGTTAAATAAATTTATTCCTTTGCAGTAGGGAAAAATTGGCTTTATGCAAAACTGTAACCATAGAGCCTTCCACCAGCCAAATATGCATATAGAATAGTTGTTTTCATTCCATTATTCTCTATGTGTTATCTTGCCAGCATATTCCATGTGCTAACCCATTTCGGGCTGCGACATTAATGTTGCAGACTTTTCAGACGATGATTAGGGAGTTTTAGGTCGTGGTTCTATACTCAGTGATGCCATTGGAGTTTATGGACTCACTTATCTTCCAAGCCTTCCGCTGTTATCGTTATTAGATAGCCTTAAGCCATATTTTTTTGTAATAAGTTCTCTATTGAGACACTCGATGTAACAAGTGTGTGATTGCTACTCTGTTATAAATCCTTCAAGTACTGTGTGGTGTCAGCATTACTGATCCAGGGATGACACGGGAGCACAGAGATTGGACTGTTTGAGGTCTGGTCGCTACATCAACGATATACCATGTGATAAATAATACTGTCATATTAGTTATACACATAGGACACCTGTTTCACCATGCTAGATTCTTACATCAAAATCTCTCGGGGGATAGATCAGTTCGGCAGTTGCGTGCTGCTATTGAAGAATTTCAAAGTTGATTTGGACCAGCTCTCCTTGCCGAGAAAGTTCGATTTTGAGATCATCCCCTACCGCAAGATATGATTTAGATTTGAACCTTGACCATCCTTTAGCATCAATCCTCATGCGATCATCCTTTGTACTTACGGTATATTGAGCAGGTTCATTCACACCAAGGCTGCGCATGGTAAGAGAAACTTGGCCGTTGTCGCCCGGATTGTTGAACGACTCCCTCGTTGCTCTAGGAATTCTCTGTTTGCAAACAAGAAGACATACCCAAACAGTTAGATCAACAGAGTGAATCATGTGAAACACATGGAAAGAAAAAAGACCGAAGCACTTGGGTGGCCAATGCTTACCAAGAAGGTGGACATGTCGGTTTTTGTAAGGACTTTGGTATATGAATTGCGAACTGCAGCCCAGTCTGTTGTCGGTGCAACTGCTCGTTCGGTTGCCGCTGCACGGGCCGGAGCAGATGCAAGTGCAAGTGTTGGTGCAGGTGCCGAAGCCGCTGTTGCTGCCGGAGATGGTGCTCCTTGTAGAGCTGGTGCTGGTGTTGGAGCAGGTGCCGGTGTCGATGCCCGATCCTCCAGTAGATCAGCCTGATCCGCTGACGCGATCAGTGCCCAATCCTCAGCTGGATCAGACTGAGCTGCTGCCGCTGTTAGTGCTAGAGCAACTGCCGCTGCTCGATCTGTTGTTGAAGGTGGTACCACTGTGCGAGACAGCGGCGATCGTGTCTGGTCTTCTATGATCAGCTTTCTAACTTGACTAGGCTCGGTGACCGTGATCCAGTTTTTTCTTCATTTCTTTTATACGCGAGAAGGACTAATTGTGGTGTTTTTGTTAAACCAAACTGCAGTTCATCATAGGGATTAAGCTTGTACTCAGACAACACACTGATCCAATTTTTTCCAGTAATATTAGTGATGGACAGTGCCTTGGTTACTGACACGACATAAGAAGTGAAACCTGCAAAAATAGCCATCGTAGAGCAAACCAAACAGTTTATTCTGTGATGAATGTCACATGGCAAAACCTGCATCATAAAATTGCAGGAAAAGAAAGAAAACATGACATTAAATCAATAAGATTTAGACAGTAAATCAATAAGATTTACTTGATGTGACACGAGTGAATCCTTACCAGGAAATCACTATGTTGAAGTACTAAACAGAAGATTGATCGTCCAACTACGGGTGGCATGCAGGGGCCCCGCCTACTCCCACAAGCAGGACAGTCCAAAGGTCGTGACAAATCATTTGGACCGAACATCCATGGGACTGGAAATCCTGGTGGGTACGATAAACCCTGCAATGCATACAGATATTGGAGTCTAACCATAATTAATAAACCGTCCTCACAAAAAAGATGATCTGGATACTTCAAAATATACAGGCTGAATTGAGTGGACAGACATTAACATAGACCGTTCTTAGGACTGACCACACACCAAAAGGAACAGTACTAATAGACAATACAGGGTTCACAAACACAAATCAAGTACCGAACAATAGTACTTACTAAAAAAAAGAAAATTTGCACTAATTAAACTCTGGAGACTATTTCTTGCCACCGACCTACGGGATGAACCCCACATAACTGACTAGGCCATGGACTTCGTGAGAGATGTCTACATGCACCATCACCATCTCGTCAACCTTGGAGAACCTAACAGAGTGGTCTTTCCACTCATAAACATGATGATGAAGACAGGCTGCATCAGATTTGTTGGGAAGCTTTACAAGAACCACACCCTTCGTAATCAAAGGCACAACCAGGAAATTGTTGTGGTCAAGTACATCCTCGAGGACACGCCTGACAACAATGCTACAGGAAAGCACTAGTTCGGGACACGTGGCGACAAGGACACAACAGCTGGATAGTTTAGGAGTAGAACTCATCCTTGGGTCTTCCAGTTCACACGGCATGACTTTGAGAACTTCATCTCCACCGCGGACTTGGTTCTAATTCAAACAGAAACCATATTTTATTACTACCTCTGTTCAGAAATATAAGATGATTTTTGATATTATACTCCATATATAACTACATATACACATTGAAATTAGTGAACAGAGACACTAGAACATATGAGAGCAGAGGGATTACTTGCAATATCCATAACACAAGTTACAGAGGCAAATATACCCTCTTCAAAGGTAGCATTGATGTTCATAAAGTACTCTCTCCGTCCCAAAATTCTTGTCTTAGACTTGTCTAGATACGGATGTATCAAGTCACATTTTAGTATTAGCTACATCCGTATCTAGACAAATCTAAGACAAGAAATTTGGTACAGAGGGAGTAGTTGAAAGTAATCTATAATAAATCAGTGTCAACCTCTCGCATGTTTTGGTCAAAAGAGGAATTTAGAACCGTCAATTGACACACAAAAATCACATGCAAGATCACCCAGAAAGTTGTACTACTAGTACTAGTATTGCGTGTTAGATGAAAAAACACGATCAAGATCGAGAAAAAGATCGTCAAGAAGAGATATTACCTGGACTTGCTTAATGAGGGATCCCAGAGAGGGGGGCTTGGACAAGGCAATGGCTTTGAGCTTGTCTGCGGTAGTCTCGGTGGGGTGCTTGCGCTTCTTCGTACCATGAGCCTCGATGGTTTTGGCCAGAGCCATAGACATCACTTCCGCCGGTGCTCCAGCGTCCATCAAGAAACTGTCAAATAGAAATAAAAGAAAATAAACCATAATCACAAACCCAAAAGAAGAACAGAGAGGGAGTTATAGGATCAGTCTCGGGGTTGCAAGACCGGGCCTTGGCCAGAATCAACACCATTGATGCGCTCACCTTTCCTTCTTTGGGAGAGAAGAACAATGGCAGAAGCAGGTCGGGGTTTTCTTGAAGAAATGAGGAACAAGATGAGGGAGAAGCGAGTTGGTTAGAGAGGAAGATGAGAAAAAAGAGTGAAATTATGGTTGCGTCGTCCATCCAAGTTACTGCTAGAAAGGAGGGGGTTTTGTGATTTGACGGCTCATTGGGCATTACTGGGGCACTTCGATCGGGGTAGTCTACCGTCACTCTACTATGGAGTAATTTAGTGCATGGCTGGTGGACCCCGACGTTGGCTATCCCACACGTCGGCGAAAGTGGGTAATTTAGTGCATGGCTGGAGGAGGATCCGCACGGTAGAGCGTGTCCACTGTTTTTCTGAAGAAAAAAATTATTACAGCAAGCGTTTCCACTCTTACGACGGAGGAGTGCGAAACACGGCAGCCACTTGAACATACATAGTGCTCCTACTACTAGGCATGTGCAGTGGTTCATACGTCAGTACTACATAATCTTGTTGCTAGTGTAGTAAGATATGACGACAACAAATGATGTTGTGCGCATGTCAACTATATGAAGAGTAATGTAGTAACATAGTACCACTTTTTCGACTGTCCGGTCGAGAATGAACGGTGAGATCAATGTTAACAGAACTAGGTCTATAGCGCACGGAGAGTACGGTGCTACAGTACTCCACGAAACATGAACCATATGAAGCACAAATAGTGTTTGGCAGGGTGTATGAAGGGTGCATGGGATGGGAGCAAAAGTTCCATTCTCGACCCACTTTTGGGTGTTTGGCAGAGTGCATGAAGGGTGCATGAGTCCACACTAGTAGGTTAACACAAATACATGAAGAGGAAACAACTATATTGAGATGAGAATGCAACCAAACACACCCACACGCTTTGTGCTACAGTGACTGATCTGCACCGTCTGAGTTTGATCCAATGGTCATGTTGCGCCGAGACATGGACATGCCCATGAAGAGGGCGCCTAAGCACCACCGAAGTCCCTCTGCTTCTCGAGGCACACGACGTTGGTGATGCAGGGGGCGAAACGGCTGAAAGGTAATGCAATCTACGGGAAGGTGGAGGGAGCCAGCCGAGGAGCGGGGAATCTTTTAGTTTTCACCATGGTAAAACACCAGTCGACGACTTCACATCAGGGAGCAGTAGGTTTTACAGGTGGAGTCATCGTGACTAATTGCTGCCGCGCCTGCTCCCGTCAATAAAAAAATAAAAATCCTTCCATGCCTGCTCTTCAAAAAATTAAAAATCCTGCCGCACCCAAACACTAGAGCAACACTGCGGTGGATATTTAAATTTACCTACCGACGAGTAGATAAAAAAGGGGTGAAAAAACAATTGTGGCGGTGGCCTAGCTAATCGGTCGAACTAGCCCAACTAGCTAGCCACCGTGCTTCACTGATGTACTCGGCGGGAAAGGTGGTCTTTCGTGATTTGATGACTCATTTACTTGCTTCGGCGAAAACGCGCGGTAGGGCGTCCCACGTCAGGAAGAATATATGCGTGCACCACCCGGGAGGACCCCGAAACCACGCGGTAGGGTGTGCCATGTCTCGGCACGGAGGAAAAATGTGTGTGTAAAAATATATTGTATCAGACATAGTACCTATGGTTCGACCTCGGGACCCAGCCAGTCGGTCGAAAACACCCCACTAGCCACATAGCTTCATCATGCTAACGTGGCACGGAGGATAGGTGTGGTTAGCTCCGTCTTGACCAGCCACAACGTTTCTTGTTCTAGGCGATTCTTCTATTTTCCAAGATTTTTTTTAGTTGTAATAACACCACGGCAAGCTAGCGCCGCTCTTCGTGTGTGCCCGTGCAAAGGTTAGACGATGGAGAGAAGAGAGAGATTGCAGACCTGGGACCCACCAGTAAGTGAGTCAACGGTCATGCACGTGTTGACGAGGCACTCCCTCTACTCTACTCAAAGTAATACTGTATAAAATCAAGTTATGGGAAAAAGCCAACAACCGTTGTTGTTTCGGGCTATCGACTTACGCTTTGTAGTCCAGGTTGCCAGTTTGAATCTCGTCTTTCAGATTTGTTAGTTTTAGGTCCAAATTTGATTAATGACAAGTGGGACCCCCGTGTGTTGTTCCGATGTTTCAGTGTAGGGTGGTTTTTTTGAACAAACACTTTGCGCGGTTAGACAAGTAACAGCACGAGTTACACGTATTTTGCAAGTTTACGAACAAAAATGACAGCGGCATAGAATATCACATCCACCCCACAGCTTAGATGCTATGGTGATTCGAGTTTTTACACCGTTGGAAGTGAGATCCAATGGCTTGGGAGTAGTCTTTGTAATTATGCGCAATTTCCAAACTCTCCAAAGGTTTTTTTGCAAATAAAACATTCAGGCCTTGTGTGTGCCGCTGCATCTTGGGTCCAACGGCTCCCCGTTGCTCATATTAGGTGCTCCCGCAGCTTAATTACCTGCTACGGTGATATGAGCATCTAGGTCGTATGATCAGCGATCAGATGGCACATGCGTAGTACTTGTACTTTCCGTGCAATTCGCAAACTCTCTGAGTCGTATATTGCAAAAACATTCAAACCTCCTACTGTGGGCTGTTAGATCTCCATGAACTCGTATCACCATAGAATCTACGTTGCGGGAGCACCTCATATTCTCCCATGCGAGAAAACATAACGTGCTCTCGCAGCTCGGATGCTACGGTGATACAAGCTTCGAGGTCATTTGATCTGAGATCCAATGGCATCTGAGCAGTCTTTGTGCTTGTAAGCAGTGGCCGAACTCTTTGGGGTCTTTTCTGCAAAAAACCATTCAAACCACCGAGGAGGTGTTGGGTCACAAATCCAACGACTCCGAAGAGCTTGTATCACCAAAGCATCTAAGGTGTGGTAGCACATGATATTCTTACATACAGGAGAATATGATGTCCTCCTTCATCTTAGATGCTACGGTGATATGAGCTTCGAGGTCATTGGATATGGGATCCAAGGGCATCTGAGTAGTTTTTGTACAAATTGTGTGCAATTCTCAAACTCATCAAGGTTTCCTGTAAAAATATTAAGACATCATGTGAGCTGCTATATCTCAGATCTACAAGGTCCAAGCAACTCGTATCGGCATATAGCATCTAAGGTATGGGAGCACATGATATTCTCCCGGGGAGGAGGGGTGGGGGTGCACAACCAATCGGTGGTTGGGAGGGTGGGGACAAATATAATCTAAACAACCATAAACAGAGCTTCACAATTTTATCTAAGGTCGAGGGGTTGACCCCCAACAATCATAGCTCCGCCTAATTAAACACAACATTTGCATGTACTGTAGTACTAGACTTAATATTCATGTTTCAGTTTCATGTTCATTTCAAATATTGAATTGAGGACCATGCATGTCTTATATTTTACTCCCTTCGTTCCTAAATATTAGTCTTTTTAGAGATTTCAAATGGACAGGCACATACGGATGTATATAGACATATTTTAGAGTGTAGATTCACTCATTTTGCTCCGTATGTAGTCACTTGTTGAAATCTCTAAAAGACTAATATTTAGGAATAGAAGGGGTATTTTTGAATTCGTGTCATACATGCATGGTTTGGAAAAATAGATGCACTATACTTATTGGATTGTTGTTGTGTTCGTGTGTGTGTGGTCATATGCTTGATACATACAAAGTTTTCTCACCTCCATATTGGTCATCTTTTAAATTTGAATTTGCATTGAAAAACTTACTAGGGATACCATGAAATGTGAAATCCATGTTGAGATCACTATATCACAAACTCACTCTAATTCAACAACTCGTCATAAATCAATTACCACGTTGAGATTAGTATTTGCAAGGAAAATACGGGCATTGTAATACACATAGATTCGTTCGGCAATTTAAAAGGTTCCTTTCGTATTCTTGAATGGTAGGACCCAAAGGCATACCATCCAGACCTTGGCTCGTGTTGATCCTAAAAAAATAAAAAAAAACCAGGCTCATGCCCTTCTGGTGGCGTGCGTGGTACGCACATTAGGCAATCCCAACCAGTTGAGCCTCCGCATTTTGAGTCAAAATATCTGGCGGCCAGAATTCCAGCCCTAGGAAATTCCCCTCATGTCCCCGGTCCATAATGACTACCGATGAACAATGGAGGGATGCTTTAGTAACTAGACAACGTTACCTACCGTGTCGAGCACGGTTCAATTCCCTCGGTCGCTGCTCGCCAAGGTCACCTGTCAACTGCATTGCCTAGTACTACTACTACTACTACTACACCAGGATGAGCACAGAATTGAGCCCATTTGTTCATGCCTAGTACTTGAGTTAATATATCAGGTAATGCACTGGTACAGAGGGATTATCCTTTTACTCTGCATATATAACTTGTATGAAGTCTAACTAGCAAAATGTTTGACCAAATCCTTTCTTAAGAAATACAACAGGATAGATATATGGCTTGAAAATTTATTGCATGATGCAGGTTATGATATTGTTTCGAATCCTGGATCTTAAATTTCAGAAAATCCAAAAGTGACCATAAATTCTTGAAACTGAGCATGGTCACGTGATATGGCACAAATATTACTTCGTAAATTTTTTCTTCAATTTGAGACAAGCTGCTTATGACAAGTTGCACAAATGAAGAGCCAAGGTATTTTGGAACAAAGACATGTCACGTTAAGGTGAACGCTTTCACTATTGAAACTGTGGACATTTACGTGCCGCCACGAGTCCCGCTTCTCATCGGCAGGTGCCGTCCGAGCAAGTGTGTGAGTCGAAGGGAGGCGTGCGAGCAGACCGCTGCGCCGGCTGATAGGGAGGCGTGCGAGTAGACCGGTGTGCAGGCTCACCGGGAGGCGAGCCCTTTGATTAGGCTCCGCCGCCCACCTTCGTCCCAACTGCTCCCACTTTTAATGTCGCCGGCGGCACAGTTTAAAATCAACCCCACACTAGCCGGTATCGCTACAATCTTCTGTCTTCCTCTCCGATTCTCCTGTCATCTACCTCCAACCAGCCTGACCTAAACGTACGCCATGCCGCATCACGATGGTTTGCTCTTAGTCTTCTAGTTTCCTGAGGAAGACACCCAGCCGGAGTCTCAAGAACATAAGGCGCTTTGGGACGAGCTTGAACTGGCCTTGCGGGAAGACGCCGCGCCTGTCCCCGCTCCCATTCCGGCTCCCACCGCCCCGACTGTGCCAGTGCCCATCCCCGTGGCATTGATGGGCTGGGAGCCGCACATTGTCGCCGAGCTTGATGCCACGGGGTTCCACGAGGTCCCCGCCGACTTTTCACATGCCAGTGCACCTGCCTGCGCATGCACTAACGCGCACGCCCGTGCCGGTGCCCGTGAACCTGCCAGCGCATGCGCCCGTGCTGGTGCCCGTGCACACGAATGTCTCCGCCGCACCGTTGACAGCGCCTGTCCCCGCGCGGGTGCCAGTGCCCCCCTCAACGGCATGGATGGCCACCGTCGACCGCTTCCTTGCACCAGCGCCAGTCGCCTCCTCCCACCAGTTGACTCGCTCTGAAGTCCAGAACATTTTGGACTTCCTTGAAGCTAGTCCAACGTTCAGGAGTACGCCAACAACGGTGCAAGGCGTCGTCATCGGCGTTGGTCAGTGGCCCGACGACACACAGAGCACGAGAGAGGAGCCGCTTCCCACCACAAGACGCCCCCGCCGCTGCCGCGTAATCTAAATTTGCCATGAAAAACGTTCGGATTGCCATGCTTAAAATCCGAATCTTTATCATTTCTGTTTATTTTAGATCGATCGTCATATAATTTAAAGTCGGAGTCAGACTGAACGAAATCTATGGTTTGATCGATTGAACGTTCTACTAGAGCCATATCAAATTAAATATAAAACGTCATCAAGCCACATGTATTCCTTGTCATCCAACGACCTAGAATGCTTCAATGTCGAGCGCTCAACACGTTTAGCATATAGTTAATTTCATGCCAAAAATAGTGCTAATCACATAATAACACGCAAATAATATCCTACTTAATATCCGCATGCACTTAATATACTTCTAAATTAACGTGCATTGCACGTACACACTGACTAGTGCTGCTAGTACGTGAAACTGGTACCGTAACTTGTGAACGCTCCAGATATGGTCAACGGCAACATCGCCCGCGAGTTCTTCGTGTTTGCCCGTGCGTCTAAATGCAGAAGGGGAGGAGAGAGAGAGCACACATGGAACCCACCAGTAAGTGAAGGCGAATATTACTAAAAATAATATTACATGTTATCCATTAAATAGGTTGTGGTAACATAAAAAAATTATGTGAACAAAGGGAGGTACAACAAACATTGCTGTTCTACGTATGTTGCCTATTGACGTGCGGCTTGAAGGCCCTGGTAGCATGTTCGATCCTCGTCCTTTATTTTTTAATTTGTATATGGGTCCAAATTTGTTTCATGACATGTGGGCCCCTCGGTGTGTAGTTTGTAGCACTTTAATTTGTGGGTCGAAATTTGTTCCATTCCAAGTGGACTATCGGTCTCTAGTTTTGTAGCTTATTTATAATAATTAAAGAGAACAACAGAGTTTTTTGCAATAATACCATGGTGCGACGTTGAAGGAGAGAAAGGACGTGCGAGAGAGCGATGACCGAGCCAGAGGGAAATCAACTAGGGGAGTTGCGGGGGTTGCAACGGTGTTTGGAGTAGTTGTGGGCCGAATGCTACGAAAATATAATCTAAACCGACCAGAATAAATGCCTACACAAATTAATCCAAGGTTAGAGTGCCCCTCGCAATGTAAATAGCTCCGGCTTTGCGAGGGATGGCGAGGTAGCTTCAATGTGTGGAAGATACGGCGTGAGAAAGCGAGGTCAATCGAGAGACATATAGATAGAGAGACAAAGTGAGTGTGGTCCACATTCATTGGACAGATATATATGCTCTGGAGAGATATTGTGCGATTGAGCTTTTGGCAAGGGTGAGGGCTGTAAGATAGAGCTTGAGAGATGATCTAGTCACAGACGTGTAGATATATTTTATGTGTGGGAGGAATCAAGGTCAATCGATCACATAGGGTCGTCGTGCGATCGAAAGAGTGAGACGGGTTGGAGAGAGTGACCTAGATAGACAATGTGCGTGAGAGAGTATACAATGTGAATAGGTCGAATTGGGCTCAAACATGGTGATATATTGTTTTTGTCCAAGAAAGAGCGAGGTCAATCGAGACATACAAAGAGAGAGGGAGAGGGGGGGAGAGAGAGATTGAGCGAGCGTGGCCCGCCATGAGGTCGAAACAGTGGGAGGCTTGGATGGACTGACCTAGATAGACAATCTGCATGAGAGAGTATAGAGTGTGTCGATCGAGGCCCGAACAGGGAGATATATCATTTGTGTGTGAAAGAAAACGAGGTTAAACGAGACTCAGATAAAGAGAGCGAGATTGAGCGAGTGTGGCCCGCCGTGCGGAAGTAAGAGTGAGACAGTCTCGAGGGAGTGACCTTGACAGACAACGTGCGTGCGTGCGCACGAGAGGTTGGGGGGCTAGATAGGCAATGCATGTATTTAGCGTGAGAGGGTGAGAGGGAGAGGGAGAGAGAGAGAGAGATATAGCTCGGCATGGTGTGCAATGGCAGGTGTGTGAGGTAAATAAATTTGGTAACAGAGTGGAAAAGGGGGGTTGTGTAGTTGAGAGAGTTAGAGATCGAAACATGGAGAGAAAGAATGAATGTGTGTTGGAAATCGATAGCTTCCGAAGGTGGTTAGGAGAGGAAGATTGACCGATACAGGAAGTATGTAGCGTGTGTGCGGGGGGGGGGGGGGGGCTAAAAACAACATTTGAATGTAGATAGTATGAGACTTAATATCGATGTTTCAATTCCGTGTACATTGTAAGATTTGAACTGAGGACCATGCATATGGGTTTATTTCGAATTCGTGCCATACTAGGTTTCAAAAAGTTGACATTGAATTGATTTCTTGTGCTATTTTGTAGGTCATATGTTTGAATCCATCAAAAAAAAATTCTCACTACCATGGTGTTCATCATATACATATGAATTTGTATTAAAAAAGTAGCGTGGATACAGTGAAATGCAAAATCCACGTTAGAATTGGAGATCACTATGTGACACACACTCTAATTCAAATAACTAATTATGTGACACTCACTCTAATCCACGTTAGCGTGGATACCATTTCGTTTTTTTTCAAATAACTCCTCTTTAATTAATTTATAGTATCTCGTTTCGAATGACTAATTATTTGCAAGGAAAACACGGGCAAGGTAGTACATATAGATTCATTTGCAAATAAAAGAAGATTCATTTGCATTCTCAAATCTCCTCTCAAATGTAGGCGCACCAGGCAGACTAGGGTCGTGTCATGGTGGTCGCGTGTGTCGTACGGTGGCTTAGCACCCAGCCACCCACCCGGACGATGCTTCGGTGCCTTAAGGCACCTACCTTTGTGTCTATGACATGTGGGCCCAACAGATGGCTGGCCCACATGTCAGTGATCCAAAGGCGGGTGCCTTTAAGGCACCGAAGTTGCATCCCACCCACCATCCTCCCTCCCTCCCCCCCCCCAGAAAAAGGACGACAAAAAAATAAGTTCGCGCTTCCATGTTTCGGATTGAAATATCTGGTGGCTCCAATTCCAGCCCTGCAAAATCTCCCTTCTCCACCGTCCCCTTCCGCACCCAGATTACTCAAATCCCTAATTCGCTGCCAACCCAAGCAAAGTTCGAATCGCCCCTCGTCTCGTATCTTTCCCCACCTCTGTGCCGGACGACGACGACGTAGACGACGGTCACGCTTCACCACCGCACCGGAGATACCTCATCTACGCCCTGATCCATCGCACCAGGTGGTCCACCGACAACGTCGGCCGCCGCAACCGACGTGCCTCACAGACACCAACTTCCACCGCATCAGGTGCGATTCACCGATGCCATCTTCCAGCTCACCGGTCTACTTCATCGAGCACATCGTCGCACCTCCGCCCCCCGAGACCGCCAGGGCTTCACCAACGGTCTCGTCCACCGCATCATAGTGCTCCACTGCCACTCAAGATCTGCATCCGTGCGCGGCCAGCCAACGCCAGCGCATCACCCTCAACGGCTCTGAAGTGACCCGCACTCTAGCTAGGCGAGCGTGCCCAAACGCCGGCCCGAACTAGGTATCCACAAATCACTCCCTTGTGCACTGTTCCGACGATGATTGCATATCCTTTCATTACTCTCTTAGCTTACACGCCTATGCAACTTTGACTTTAACTCATATTTCTTTTGGAGATATCATATGAAACAAGCAAATCCATTTTTAGCGAAGCATGACGGCGCTACGGGATCTGGTACACATCCTGCACACCCGTATAACCTTGTAAGTATCCTTCCTCCGGTACAACAGCAAGGTCGATTCCTCTCATTTGATCAACCATTCCCCGTGTCAAAAATGCAGAGGGGGATGCAAGGAGCACAAGGCATGCACATCCAAGCAAGTGGTAACTTGGACTTGTACATGGAACATCCCAAGCGCAAGCAGAGCTGCAGTGAGCCTGTATAACGAACTAGCGTAAGTCCCTGTATTTCATTTAATTCGTACTGGCATTCGTGTATGATTTGTGTGCAGTGGCGGATCCACGAATTCAAGTTACCAGGGGCGAACATTTAACTTAAAAAATACGAAGGCACTTGCACTCCGGAAATCAACATAACTTGAGAAATGTGAAGCTGCATGCACTTTGAAAACCAGCTAATGATCCAAAGTAGTTCGGATTATAAACACTAAATGATGCAAGCACCAAAAACACAAAATGCAACATGGTGTACAAGGACTAAAAACATGGTCTGTACCTGCTTGAATATTTGTTCTCTGGCTGAAAATATCGAAGTGTAATTGCACCTATAACCAGTGCGCAAACTGCATATCAATATATCCATCCTGCACAAGTATGCCAATAGTTTCAAACAATAGATTAGAAAATTATATATGCTACGTTGTCATTATACGGGGACTTTCTGATAGATGGCCTCGTCGTTTCCTCAAGCCATGAAAATGCACTATACTTTTCTTGTCATCAATGCCTGCAAATCTCTATGTCTCTCTCAACATAGCAGATCATCATTAGATACTAAATCCTTCAATGGGAGCTTGCAAAATGCTTGCATTAGATCCCTCATTAGACACTATATGTTCATCACCAGGAGCATGTAAAATGTTTGCATCAAATCCTTCATTAGCAGTCTGTTCATTAGACACTCCAGGCTCAAGAACAACATGAGCTTGGATGTTTGCACCAGAAACTTGATTAGATACATCAAATTCAGTCAGTTCAGTATTGATTGGGGGAGTTATAAAATAAGTAGAAATTGGTTTCATTTTATCATAAATTCCCTACATACAAACAGTTTTTCAACACCGTCAGGTTTAACTATTGGCCAGAAATTGAAGAGTTGAATTAGATATAATCAGGGATGTGATGTACCTGCTCGTTGCGCATGCTACTCTTGCAAGCTGCGACTGTCCGTTTGTGCAAGCTCGATGCCATGCCCGTGTTGCCGCCGCTGCCTCCCACGTAGGCTACACCCAGGGTTGGATCTTCATCTTGTTGTCCTTCCGTTAGCTTGAAGCCCGGCGACCGCCCTCCAACAAGGGCGTGAGGAAGTGCTGTGTCGGTCTGTCCAGCGGCGGCTAGGTTAGGAGCGAACCAGACTGGAGGCTGGAGCGAATGAATTGGGATTTTTCCTGCTGTCGATTGATATGGGAGGCACTCGTTTGGGCCGCGAGCCTGCTATAGGGCCTGCCTTGCACTTATATTATTGGCCCATCCAAATTGAAACAATTTTCTTCATTTTTTACATTGCCTGCTCGTGCGTTGGGACGAACAAAACTAGCCTGGGCCAACCTGGACGACTCAAACTAGGTGCACACTTTCCAGCCACCCGAGGCGGCCGCCCATACCAGCCCCTATGGTGGCGTCGCCCCTTTTTGCGTGTATTATTGGGGTAGTGAAAATATTCCAGTGGCGCTTTTGATTTACCCACAGAATGGTTGAATTGCTTGTTTCTATGAACTGAGTTCGCCAATAATGTGAAGGATGCCAGTCTTTTCATCCTATTGTAGATTGCTTAGATCTCGATATGCCAAAAGTAATCGCATGAAATATACAGTAAAAGCCAGTGTGATGTGTGTGGCTACAACTAGTCTGACTACAATTCCTCATATAACATATCAAGGACACACCATCTTACCAGATTAACCATTCGACTTACCAATGCAGTGTGGGAACAAAGAAGTATTGGGACTGCGTATCCAAGCAATTGTTGCCCTGGACTCCTTCATACAACCTTGTAAGCGAAAAACAAGTTACAGTGTGCCTGTACAAAGAACTAGCGTAAGTTCAGTTACCTGCTTCTCAGAATTTTAGTTAGCCACTTATTGCAAAATTGTTCAATTACGTTGCTTGGCTTAATTTAGTTTGCTACCAATTACATAATGCCATAGCCTATTAATCCTACTATAGACTGTGCCTATCTATGCGTTTGATACTTATTGTTAAGAATTACCTGTTTGCCTGAACTTAAATAGCTACTTGTTTGTTTAACTGCTTTGCTGCTACAACAACAGGTTACAATGATGTTAATAACTACTTTGCATCATCCAACTGAAACTCTTTAATTCCTTGTTTGTTTAACTGGGTTACTGTTATAACTCCGAGTTGAGATGTTTTGCTAACTTCAACTTTTCTGAATACAATCGGAACTTTAATGGCAAAACAGGTTAGCCCAAGATCAAAGAGCGAGGTCCCCATGGACGTTGTATCATCCCACAGCACTGGCACCGGCCCAATTGTGCATTATGAATTGCCAACTGCTGATGCTCTAGAGCCTAAACTAGTGGTAGAAAGAGATTTTTCTTCTGCACTTAGAGATGAAGTTGACATGTTGAGGAAGCAAACCGCACAATCACAAGCAGTACTCAAGACAACCATTAAATATTTGGTGGATTTCAAAACGAAGCAAGCTGAGACTGACCACATTGTTAAGGTCCTGAAGGAAAAAAAGGAAATTAAATTCCCACTTGGTAAATCATAGGTGAAATGTTCTTTCCATCCTTGAATAACCTTTGTGTTGTTTGTTCATGTAATCAATCAAACCATTTGTTTTAGAGATCATGTAATAATTGTTTTTTGTTTTTTGTTTTTTGGTTTGTAATTTTATTTGAGCACAAGTCTGTATTAATTGATAAGACTCGGAGACATTTCATTTTGATTGTTGTGCCAGACCTACAAATATGCCAATCGGTCTGAATGTGCATTCAACAATAATAGTAGTATAGTTGTACCATAAGTGGCACGTATCGGAAAGGGCCAAGATGTTGTAGTAGCTTGGTAAAAAAAGGATGCTGTTGTAGCAAAAAAAAGTACAGCGGCCTGGCTTATCCATATACTCTATAAGTGTTTATATGTCTGTTAGTCATGTACATTCTTGGTTGATTGACTCGGTATTTGAATCTTGATACATCGCTTGTGTACATATCTAAATGGGAGTACACATTATGTTGCGTGTGACATTTGAGTTGGACATGAAGTGTTCCAAATATTCAAATTCACCTTAAACTGGATTCTAGCTTCTGAATTTGAGTATCGGCATTTGTAAACCATATTCATATATGACAATGGAATACATCTTTGTCATCCTTTTGAAGATATATAAAAACAAATAGAATGATTTATAAAGATTCGTATAGGAATACAAAATGGATTCGAATTTAGTTGCCAGGGTAAACATGGATGCTTATTGTACCAAAATTCGAAAATAAGCGGCAAAATGTCCACTCCCATGTTGGCTGCCCGAAGCCAAGTGTTTGGGAGATGGAAATTACTGTCTACCCATTACACGGACAATCCATTGACCCGATTTCCACTGCTCTAAATAGGGGTAGGTTAGTAACTTCAATTAGACGTGACACGGCCGCCTCTGAGCCCATTCCGACACGGTGGGTGCCAAACATGGGAGGCAAAACACATTTGATTCAAGCTCGTCCGAAAGACCTCTGTTTCTCCCTCCATTCCCCATTCATACACGATGGGCGGCAAAACAAACTCGACTCAACCAAAATCGATGTAGGCAAATATTTTCAATAGGGGCAGGTTTGTAACTTCACTCAGACGTGACACAACCACCCTACCTATCAGCCCCGTTCATACACCGTGGGCGCCAACCACCCTCTCCTCACCAGAAATCGCACTGCGAAATATTGGCGAGATGTGAGATTACCGTTGTATCCCCAACCGATGAGACGTCCAAATTTTAAACGGGGATAAGTTCGTAACTTTCCCATATTTCATACAGGCGTGTCCCAAAAACATGGTTCCCCATACCTCTCCCTCCATTTTCCCATTCATACACCGTCCGCGCTAGAACACCATCCCCACACCAGCCTTTGCCCGCCACCCCATCCATCGCCGCCGTCCTCCACCACATCCATCGCCATCGTCCTCCACCATGCCGGAGCGCCTACCAAGACCGTGTCGTCCACTACTAGAGATGGACGTTTCTCATCCACGGCGACGGACCAAGAGCCTTGCATCACGTCCTCTCGCTTCATCGGCGCCGTCGTCCTCTTTGCCGGGGCCGCTCACACGACCTTCTCTTCCACCGCAACGAGACTTATCCCCCGATGCACCTGTCTACCATCGCAGACCTGCTTCAATGCTACCGACAACCATCACACCCCCGATGCCTACACGGTGCCGCAAGAGAGGTGGTACTTCATATCTCTTCAACCTTTTGATCTCAACCAGAAAATAGATCTTAACTTGGTTACTCTACTTTATTTTCAGCTCTTAGAATTTAGTTCTTAGTTCGAAGCAAACAATGGCTGCTAAATATCATTTCTCCGGTTTGCAGCTTCAAATCTGCCATGGCACAATCATAATATGGTTTAATTGATCAAGTTCGTTCCGTGGTGGTTTCTTTAATAGAAATCGGAGGGTAAACCCTCTTTTGCCAAAAAAATATGCTTAGAGTTTCCCCCTTTTATGATCACTATAAGATCAGAATACGTGCTTCGTGTCATAATAGCACTTCTCCACCCATCAAGCTAAACAAGCTTAGTTGTTCAAATACGAATCTGATATTATTAAAAAAGAGTCATTTAATTAGTCAGCTAAATGTTCCTAAATTAATTTCAAAAATGCATGTTCGCCGCTCGGGTGTGTATATCTACAGGGTGCGCATGGTGGGCCGGCCCACTCTGGGATTTTGGGTCGTCCCAGGCCCCGATTCCCCTCTGTTCTGCTGCGCGCTTCCGATCTCTACTCGCCCCTAGCCGCCTGCCTCGCCGGCGACTTGCCGTCCCCGGACGGCATGACTCTAGGAGGATTTTGGACGGTCTCTTACTGCAGTTACAATTCTATATACTTGTCCTAGTAAGCTCACAAGTAAATGATTTATTCACTACATCTATGCTTGCCTTGTCATATTTGTTGTCAATATTCTTTTAGGGTGGACCACCCTGTTTCTAAATACTGGAACCGTAGACATGAGTGAATAGTATTTCTCTATGTGATATCTTCCATCATGTGTGGGCAACGAACACTACATTGTATAGAAAGAAAGTGTCATTTCCAGCTTTTACATAAGCTTCGATATTTTACATGGAATACAATCTGCCTACTTGCTTTGTGTTGCACTACCAACACTCCACCCTTGAAGCTAAACAGTATGCCACTTATAATTCCTTAGTTTATTTGTTCAAATACAAATTTCATATGATTCTAATGTTCCTACTTCAGTTTTGAAATGTGTGTCTGCCTGCTATAGAGACATAAGGGGTTTGTATTTCTGTGTGTGGTCTGGTCGGCACGGTTGGGGGGTGAACTTTGCATATGCAGGGGTTTATAGGAAGACACTCTTCGAGTTGAATCCGCAATGCATTCCATAAATAATATGACTACTTTTTATGTTTTCATGAATCTCAGATTCTGAACAGCATCTTAATGATTATGAGCTTGCACGCATGAAAATAAAAAAGTAGAACAATGCCATGGCTGTCAAACTTGCCATTAAGGGACTGAAATCAAGTCTGGATGCAATGCAATGTAAATGCTCTCCACCTAAAGATTCATGCTCAGAATATGATCCTAACAGTCATTCTGAGCTAGAGGGAGACCTAGGTCAATGTAGCTCCCTAGTGGAGGAGTCAGAGGAAGATGCCCTATCTTATTCACCCATCAAGGTGCTTGCTCTAACTTTCCATGGTTATATTGGTCGCACATATCTTGCAACTGATGCTTTGTATTGCTTCTACTTTGTTGAACTGCCATTAGCTTAGTTTACACATCGTGTATGTGAATACACCCTGCCTATCCATTTTCAGTACATATTCCATCTGTCATCATACCATATTTATCCATTCAAATGTTGTTCTTGTGTATCAGACATTCAAAAGGAAGAGGGCGATTGCTGATCGTGGAGGAGCACAAGCAAAGTATTTGGAAAAGGTAGTGTCACCTAATAAATCAAATAGCCCATTAGGTGTAGTTGCAATATCACCTGACCCACAAAACACCCCAACTCTAGCAGACTCTAGCCCTACTAAACTAGTCATTTCTGATTCCTCGACTCAGCAGACCCTAGCTGCAGCAAACAGTATGATTATGCTAGTTGACATAGCACCAACTCTACGACGCAAAACCCCCATTCCAGCAAAGAGTACACCAAATCCAGTTGCCAAATCCCTTTTCGAACCAGAGAGAGCCCCAAATTGCAGCAAATAGGACCCCTGTTCCATTTCTTCCCAGTTTAGAAGACGAAGCTTATATTGTTGTCAGGAACTCTGTGCGCATCTTTCCTTCATGGAAATATTATACCACAGACACAGAACAATTTCCAGTCTTCCTCCGCAACTTACGCGTAAGTAATGTACTAATGTTATTCATGGTCATTACTGCATATGTTTCTGCTGACAGAAGACACAAGATTTCATTCTTTTAAATAGGCGAGGACCAAACTGGATTGTGAAGACGAGCAAGGGTTGGTTGCGCTTTTCAAGCACTCGTTGATGAAGTATCGTTCCTACCTGAGGCAAGCGCACTTCGATGGCAAGCCTCTAAACAAAATTTCTGTAAAGTCTTCGGTGCTACATTTATCCGACAGTGACTGGAATAATCTTGTTACACATTGGTCTCGGCTGCAGCGTAAGATACTGTCTATGATATCACATCACAATTTGAACTACATTTCTGCATTTGCCTTAACGTCTCACTTGTACGAAAACTGTTAGCAGAAGAATATTCATTCTCAAGGGACCACAGAATCTCGCAACTATACTGCATACTGCATTGCTCTTGTGAGTACCTCTTGCCCTGTATGACCATACTTACTTTCATAGTTGTTTGATTATGTAGCATCACTGCACATGTTAGCCTCATTATCGTCCATTTGGTGGACATTATAAGATCCGTATGGACTCTTACATAAATTTAGAATCAACCCAATGCTTTTGAAGAGGTTTAGCTCTGCAGTCCTCTTGTAAGGACTGAACATCGTCTATCACTATACTTACATTAACAGCTACTCCCTCCGTCCCATAATATAAGAACGTTTTGTATAGTACACCAGTGTTCAAAACACTCTTGTATTATGGGAAGAGGGATTGGTCCGTTGTGTAGCATTCTGCATCTTATCTCCCTCGCCCACCATTTACTAAAAAAGATCAGATCTATATTTAATCTTACCAAAAAGTAGAATACAGAGACAATGTCAGTGCAGAAGTGTAGCCCATTGCTCTTGTCAGTACATTTTGTCCTGTAACGCTTGTACTTCCAGGGATTGGTAGTTGATTATGTAGCATCAATCTGCATCTTATCTTCATTATCCTCTATCCCTTCCAGTATTATCATATCTATAATTAGTCTCTAAAAATGTAGAGTACATGCAATGCTTATGGAGAAGATTATGTGTTGAAATTCTTGAGTTATCCTTCCCTTGACATGGAGAAGGGCATTATAAAGCCGGTGTTAACTGTTAATGTAAGTCAGTCCTTCTAAAGCCTTTATCCTCAACTGCTGTTTAATTTGCTCATACTCCCTATCGTTTACTGCTGTTTAGTTTGATGTTTCTACCAAAATGCATGTTCGCAAGAACCGTAAGTTCTAAGTTTTACTTGTAAAACCAAATTCCTTATTCATACCATGCACATTACTCAATACTCCCTATATGTATGCTTGTTTTTGTGGATCTATAATCCAATGTGTGGTGAAGCAGCCCACGTTTGCACCTTGTCATCTCCTGTTTTATCTTACTGATGTGGCTGATGATATGAACAACATGCCATGCACATTAACCAAAATAGATACAATGATTTTCTTTTCCCTTCGTCTATGCTTGTTATGTTGACATGGTAATCCAGTAGTGTGGTGAAGCTCCCCGCATTATGAACAATGCCAAATTATGCTATTGATATTTTGAACTTACTCTTTATTTTCTAATTTGAAATTGGATGGAAATGACAACACAGTTATCATCTTTGTTTATACACGTGCAAAACCTGTCATCTCTCTGCTTTGTTTCAGGGTGATATGCCTGATGGCATGCACAAGTCTGCTGAAGGCTGTGAGACAAACCCAACATATATTGCAGCAAAGAAGGCAAAACATCTTGAAGATAGCGAGACAACCCCAAAGTCTTGTCTTGATGCAGTGTTCAAGTTACTTGAGACTAGCAGTCAGACAAGCTCACAGAATTCGTTGTTTGAATCAGTTCGACTTCTTAAGTCCCAAGTTCTAGCAGAAAGGCATTCTGCAACTCAACTTCGACTAGAAGTCCTATCTCTAAGAAAGACTACGGAGAACACCAATGAGAACCTCATCGCTAAACAGCTACACCTGGAAGCTATGACCGACATGCTAGGCCGGTCTCATAGCCTTGCTCAGCAGCTTGCGCAGCACTTCCCGCGCAAGACTAACCTTTCTTGAACTGTCTTGGAAGTGGTCTCGATTCAGTATTATTTTGTTACGCTGCAATGGTGCCCAGTTTTTGTAATCTGCTTCTTCGTTGCGCTTTATGATCACTGGTGGCGAACTTCGATGCCCAGTGGATGTAATATACCATAAATCCTTTATTGTATAATGTAGGTTTATTCTTAGTTACTATGTCGTAATTTCTTTATTGTATAGAGTAGGTTTGTTCTTAATTCCTACTAGTTACTGCCATCATTCGCTATCTGAAAAAAATCAGATGTAGTCGACCGGGCCGAAACATTCGCCTCTAACGGGCTTGGTTTTTAGTGGGCCACAATTGGGTCGGCCTGCATCTTCTTGGGCCCCAATGATTGGGGCCTTCACACTTTGCGTGAGGCCCACAACTTACACTGGCCTATATTTTAGTTGGGCCTTTTGTGGACCCAGCGCTTAGTTTGCCCCAGGTAGCGTTGGGCCATTAACAAGCTCAATATTGTACTCGCCTGTTACAGCCCAGATGAAACCATGGGCCTTTAGCAGGCCGAAATGCATGCTGGGTCTCAATTTTCACTAGTTGTCGACGGGCCTTCAACAGGCTGAAATGTAGACCGGGCCTTTTTGGGCCCAGTTATATCACGGGCAGTTACCAGGCCGAAACATATCTCGGGCCTTAGTTGGCCCACTGATATCATGGGCCTTTAAGAGGCCGAAAGCTTAGTACATACATCAATAGGCCGAATTATGCGACAGGCCTTTAAGAGGTCCAAAGTCATGTTGGGCTTAACTGTTGCCACCTTTATCACGGGCCGTTAGTGGGCCTGATGTCCCGTCGGACCATATATGGCCCATGGGCAGCACGAGCCATTCCCAAGCTGAAAGTCACACCGGGCTGAAATGGGCCCATGTCTACATCGGGCCTCTAACAGGCCGAAAGTCATTGGGTTGTAATTGGGCCAAAATATTCGGCGAACAATTAACGGGCCAGATCTAGCTTCGGGCCGTAAATGGGCCCAAATATTCGGCGAACAATTAACACGCCAGATCTGCCTTCGGGCCGTAAATGGGCCTTTATTAAGCAGGCTGTTATTGGGCTGGCCCACTAGTACGTGAGTAAGTACTACATGCCTTTGACTGGGCCGGCCTTTTTAACCTATATGGGCCTTTGTTGGGCCCAGCAACGTGTCGACGTATCGTAGGCATGTATCCTCCAATGGACGGGCGACATCTGGCCCACTGACGAGCTGACAGGTGTTCCCTCTGGCCAATCAGAATTTTACACGTAGAAATTTCCCATTGGTCCCAGCTGTTAAAGGGTTATCGGATCCAAAACCGAACCCGATAGCTTAACGGTGTTCCGTTATGGTGGATGCCATGTGTCGGTCACCCTTGACGAAAGCACTTCTGTGACGCGCGATTTATCATCATGGAAGTGGACACTTCCGTGATGATAATTTTGGTAATGTCATGGAACACTTCTACGACAGCACAGGTATGACTATCTTGATTCTGTCATAAAATCGTCATGGATGTACATGCATGACAGAAAACGCGACCTACTATGACAAACAGTATCATCATAGAAGTGTATTTTTTTGTAGTGACCATTGGAGACACCTGTAAAGCATCTTTATAATCACCCAGTTACGTTGTGATGTTTGATAGCACACAAGGTGTTCCTGCGGTATTCGGGAGTTGCATAATCTCATGGTCTGAGGAACATGTATAAGTCATGAAGAAAGCAATAGCAGAAAAACTAAATGATCATTATACTAAGCTAACAGATGGGTCTTGTCCATCACAACATTCTCTAATGAATCGATCCCGTTCATCAAATGACAACACATGAATATGGCTAGGAAACTTAACCATCTTTGATTAACGAGCTAGTCAACTAGAGGCACACTAGGGACACTCTGGTTGTCTATGTATCCACACATGTACTAAGTTTCCAGTTAATACAATTCTAGCATGAATAATAAACATTTATCATGATATAAGGAAAGAGAAATAACAACTTTATTATTGCCTCTAGGGAATATTTCCTTCAGTCTCCCACTTGCACTAGAGCCAATAATCTAGATTACATAGTAATGATTCTAACACCCATGGAGTCTTGGTGCTGATCATGTTTTGCTCGTGAGAGAGGCTTAGTCAATGGGTCTGCAACATTCAGATCCATATGTATCTTGCAAATCTCTATGTATCCCTCCTTGACTTAATCGCGGACGGAATTGAATGTAGTTTTGACATCCATTTGCCAAATTTCATAATCACAAAATGCGACAATTGCTAACATGATTTAGACACACTTAAGCATCACTACGGGTGAGAAGGTCTCATCGTAGTCAACTCCTTGAACTTGTCAAAAACCTTTCGCAACAAGTCGGGCTTTGTAGACAGTAACATTACCGTCAGCGTCAGTCTTCTTCTTGAAGATCCATTTATTCTCTATTGCTTGCTGATCATCGGGCAAGTCAACCAAAGTCCATACTTTGTTCTCATACATGGATCCCATCTCAGATTTCATGGCCTCAAGCCATTTTGCGGAATCTGGGCTCATCATCGCTTCCTCATAGTTCGTAGGTTCATCATGGTCAAGTAACATGACCTCCAGAACAAGATAACCGTACCACTCTGGTGCAGATCTTACTTTGGTTGACCTACGAGGTTTGGTAGTAACTTGATCAGAAGTTTCATGATCATCATCATTAGCTTCCTAACTAATTGGTGTAGGAATCACTGGAACTGATCTGTGATGAACTACTTTCCAATAAGGGAGAAGGTACAGTTACCTCATCAAGTTCTACTTTCCTCCCACTCACTTCTTTCGAGAGAAACTCCTTCTCTAGAAAGGATCCATTCTTAGCAACGGATGTCTTGCCTTCGGATCTGTGATAGAAGGTGTACCCAACAGTCTCCTTTGGGTATCCTATGAAGGCACATTTCTCCGATTTGGGTTCGAGCTTATCAGGTTGAAGCTTTTTCACATAAGCATCGCAGCCCCAAACTTTAAGAAACGACAACTTGGGTTTCTTGCCAAACCACAGTTCATATGGTGTCGTCTCAACGGATTTCGATGGTGCCCTATTTAACATGAATGCAGCCATCTAAAGCATAACACCAAAACGATAGCGGTAAATGAGTAAGAGACATCATAGATCGCACCATATCTAATAAAGTGCGGTTATGACGTTTGGACACACCATTACGCTGTGGTGTTCTAGGTGGCATGAGTTGCGAAAATATTCCATATTATTTCAAATGAAGGCCAAATTCATAAATCAAATATTCACCTCCACGATCAGATCGTAGAAACTTTATTTTCTTTTTACGATGATTTTCTATTTCACTCTGAAATTCTTTGAACTTTTCAAATGTTTCGGACTTATGTTTCATTAAGTAGATATACCCATATCTGCTCAAATCATATGTGAAGGTCAGAAAATAACGATACCCACCGCGAGCATTGATGACCCACAAGTATAGGGGATCTATCGAAGTCCTTTCGATAAGTAAGAGTGTCAAACCCAACGAGGAGCAGAAGGAAATGATAAGCGGTTTTCAGCAAGGTATTCTCTGCAAGTACTGAAATAAGTGGTAACAGATAGTTTTGTGATAAGATAATTTTTAACGAGCAACAAGTAACAAAAGTAAATAAAGTGCAGCAAGGTGGCCCAATCCTTTTTATAGCAAAGGACAAGCCTGGACAAACTCTTATATAATTAAAAGTACTCCCGAGGACACATGGGAATATCGTCAAGCTAGTTTTCATCACGTTCATATGATTTGCGTTCGGTACTTTGATAATTTGACATGTGGGTGGACCGGTGCTTGGGTGCTGTTCTTACTTGAACAAGCATCCCACTTATGATTAACCTCTATTGCAAGCATCCGCAACTACAACAAAAGTATTAAGGTAAACCTAACCATAGCATGAAACATATGAATCCAAATCAGCCCCTTACGAAGCAACACATAAACTAGGGTTTAAGCTTCTGTCACTCTAGCAACCCATCATCTACTTATTACTTCCAAATGCCTTCCTCTAGGCCCAAATAATGGTGAAGTGTTATGTAGTCGACGTTCACATAACGCCACTAGAGGCTAGACAACATACATCTCATCAAAATATCGAACGAATACCAAATTCACATGACTACTAATAGCAAGACTTCTCCCTTGTCCTCAGGAACAAACGTAACTACTCACAAAGCATATTCATGTTCATAATCAAAGGGGTAATAATATGCATAAAGGATCTGAACATATGATCTTCAACCAATTAAACCAACTAGCATCAACTACAAGGAGTAATTAACACTACTAGCAACCTACTAGCACCAATCCCGGACAGAGACAAGAATTGGATACAAGAGATGAACTAGGGCTTTGAGATGAGATGGTGCTGATGAAGATGTTGATGGAGATTACCCTCTCCTGATGAGAGGAGCATTGGTGATGACGATGGCGATGATTTCCCCCTCCGGGAGAGAAGTTTCCCTGGCAGAACAGCTCTGCCGGAGCTCTAGATTGGATCCGCCAAGGTTCCGCCTCGTGGCGGCGGAGTTTCATCCCGAAAGGTTGCCTCCCATTTTTTTTCTCGACGAAAGACTTCATATAGCAGAAGATGGTCATCAGAGAGCCACCAGGGGGCCCACGAGGTAGGGGGCGCGCCCTAGGGGGGCGCCCCCACCCTCGTGGACAGTGTGTGGGCCCCCTGGTCTTCATCTTTAGCGAGGATTTTTCATTATTTATTATAAGGTATTCCGTGGAGTTTGAGGACTTTTGGAGTTGTGCAGAATAGGTCTCTAATGTTTGCTCCTTTTCCAGCCCAGAATTCCAGCTGCCGGCATTCTCCCTCCTTATGTAAACCTTGTAAAATAAGAGAGAATAGCCATAAGTATTGTGACATAATGTGAAATAACAGCCCATAATGCAATAAATATTGATATAAAAGCATGATGCAAAATGGATGTATCAACTCCCCCAAGCTTAGACCTCGCTTGTCCTCAAGCGAAAGCCGATAACAATAAATATGTCCCCATGTTTAGAGGTAGAGGCGTCGATAAAAATAAAATACAGACATGAAGGCATCATGATTATTCTCATAACAACAACATATATTGTCATATGATTACTTATGTTCAAGTGATGATCTATTCACAATGCAAAAGTATGAATCAGAAACCTTATTGAGAACCAACAAACTATAACCTCAGTCATTGAAGCAATTGCAATTTATCATAACATCAAAAAGAGTCTATGTCAGAGCTAAAAGCAAGTCCACATACTCAACTATCATCTAGTCCTTCATAGTTGCTAACACTCACGCAATACTTGTGGTTACGGAGTTTTAATCGGACACAGAGAAAGATAGGGGCTTATAGTCTCGCCCCACAACCTTTTACCTTGAGGGTAATGTCAACAATAATAACTCGTGCCCCCTACATCTAATTAGATATATATATCAGGTTCTTTCCAACATGCTGGGCTTGCCAAAGGATAAAATGAAAAAGGAAAGGTGAAGATCACCATGACACTTGCATAAGGTAGAAGCTAATAATAAAAGATAGGCCCTTCGCAGAGGGAAGCAGAGGTTGCCATGCGCTTTTATGGTTGGATGCACAAAATCTTAATACGAAAGAACATCACTTTATATTGCCCCTTGTGATATGAACCTTTATTATGCAGTCCATCGCTTTTATTATTTCCACATCACAAGATCATATAAAGCTTATTTCTCCCACACTAATCATACATATTTAGAGCAATTCTTATTGATTTGCACCGATGACAACTTACTTGAAGGATCTTACTCAATCCATAGGTAGATATGGTGGACTCTCATGGAAAATTTGGTTTAAGGGTATTTGGAAGCACAAGTAGTATCTCTACTTGGTGCTGAGAATTTGGCTAGCAAGAGGGGAAAGGCAAGCTCAACATGTTGGATGATCCATGACAACATACTTTATCTCAGATATAAGAAAATATAACCCATTACGTTATCTTCCTTGTCCAACATCAACTCTTTAGCATGTCATATTTTGATGAGTGCTCCCAATCCTAAAAGATGCCGATAATAGTATATTTATATGTGAAACCTCTCTTTCCTTATTACTTCCTATTAATTGCAACGATGACCAAAGCTATGTCTGCCAACTCCCAACAACTTTTAATCGTCACACTCTTTCTATGTGAAGTCATTACTATCAATAAGATCAATCTGAACTTTTGTTTCTTCTTATTCTTTTTCTCTTTTCTTTTGTTCACCAAAGATCATAGCAAGAAAATCAAGCCCTTGACTCAACACTAATCTTTATTATATAGCTCACGGACTCGATTACATAGAAAGATCATAAGGCAAAACTCAAAACTAGATCATGCCATAAACTTTATTCTACTAGATCAAAATACTACTAATAAGATCGAACTAAGGAAAACGGTAAAGATATGAGTTGTGATTGTGATACGATACCGGGGCACCTCCCCCAAGCTTGGCAGTTGCCAAGGGGAGTGCCCATACCCATGTTATTATATATCCTTGGTTGGTGAAGATGGAGGTGATGGATAGTCGCACATCAAGCGTAAGAGGTCCTCTAGCTTGCTAATAATGCCCTTGAGTGCAAAGATATGCTCCTTCAACAAAATATTTTCACTTCTGAGATACTTGTTTTGAATACGAGTTAACTCAATCATCTGGAAAGCTTCGATCTCAGTTGGGGTAAGAAGGTTGTGATCAAGTGGAAGGATGTCTTCTATTGCCGGAGCTTGGTTCTCCGTGGCCTTCTTGATCCCTTCGTCCTTGTTAATCTCCATGGGTTCTTCCTTCTTCAGCTCTATCTTCATTAGCCAGGAATATTTGTCACCGTTGTTGGAGGAGGGGGACGACATGATGCCTGGCCTTGACAACCCTGACAGAGAACAACCCAAAACAAGAACAGAGGATATTTGCGTGATACGTGAGTCAAAACCTTCGGGAGAATATATAGTGAATTTTTACCGACCAAAATACGTATCATTCAAGAAAACGGAGTCCGGAAGGCACACGAGGTGCTCACGAGGTAGGGGGGCGCGCCCAAGGGGGTAGGGCGCGCCCTCCACCATCGTGGGGCCCTCGTGTCCTTCCCGGACTGCTACTTAATTTTCTATTTTTCTAAATATTCCAAAACGGAGAAATATTGCCTTAAAAATTGTTTTGCAATCGATTTACTTACCGTACCACATACCTATTCCCTTTCGGAGTTTGAAACGTTCTGGAAAGTATCCCTTATGTATTCCTCCGGGGTTACGGTTTCAATAATATTGGTTTCAACATTTATGGGATTACCTGAGATATAATGTTTGATTCTTTGACCGTTTACCACCTTCGGATTTATGCCTTCGAAGTTTTTGATTTTTATGGCACCGGAACGATAGACCTCCTCGATAACATAGGGGCCTTCCCATTTAGAGAGAAGTTTACCTGCAAAAAATCTTAAACGAGAGTTGTATAGCAATACATAATCACCTACATTAAACTCACGCTTTTGTATCCTTTTGTCATGCCATCTTTTAACCTTTTCTTTAAACAACTTGGCATTTTCATAAGCTTGGGTTCTCCATTCATCTAGAGAGCTAATATCAAATAACCTCTTTTCACCAGCAAGTTTGAAATCATAATTGAGCTCTTTAATAGCCCAATATGCCTTATGTTCTAGTTCGAGAGGTAAGTGACATGATTTTCCATATACCATTTTATACGGAGACATACCCATAGGATTTTTATATGCAGTTATATAGGCCCATAATGCATCATCAAGTTTCTTGGACTAATTCTTTCTAGACCTATTGACAGCCTTTTGCAAAATTAATTTGAGTTCTCTATTACTCAATTCTACTTGACCACTAGACTGTGGGTGATACGGAGATGCAATTCTATGATTGACGTCATATTTAGCAAGCATTTTACGGAAAGCACCATGAATAAAATGTGAACCACCATCAGTCATTAAATATCTAGGGACTCCAAACCTCGGAAAAATAACTTCTTTAAGCATTTTAATAGAAGTGTTATGATCAACACTACTAGTTGGAATAGCTTCTACCCACTTAGTAATGTAATCAACATCAACTAAAATATGTGTATATCCATTAGAGGCAGGAAAAGGTCCCATATAATCAAAGCCCCAAACATCAAACGGTTCAATAACAAGTGAATAATTCATAGGCATTTCTTGACGTCTACTAATATTACCAATTCTTTGACATTCATCACAAGATAGGACAAACTTACGGGCATCCTTGAAGAGAGTAGGCCAATAAAAACCTGATTGCAGTACCTTATGTGCAGTTCTATCTCCCGCGTGGTGTCCTCCATAAGTTTCAGAGTGGCACTTGCGTAGGATCTGTTCCTGTTCATGCTCAGGTACACAACGTCTAATAACACCATCTACTCCTTCTTTATAAAGATGTGTGTCGGTGTCAAAACCGACGGATCTCGGGTAGGGGGTCCCGAACTGTGCGTTTAGGCCGGATGGTAACAGGAGGCAATGGACACGAAGTTTTACCCAGGTTCGGGCCCTCTCGATGGAGGTAAAACCCTACATCCTGCTTGATTAATATTGATGATATGGGTAGTACAAGAGTAGATCTACCACGAGATCAGAGAGGCTAAACCCTAGAAGCTAGCCTATGGTATGATTGTTGATGTGTATGTTGTCCTACGGACTAAAACCCTCCGGTTTATATAGACACCGGAGAGGGTTAGGGTTACATAGAGTCGGTTACAATGGTAGGAGATTTGAACATCCGTATCGCCAAGCTTGCCTTCCACGCCAAGGAAAGTCCCTTCCGGACATGGGACGGAGTCTTCAATCTTGTATCTTCATAGTCCAGGAGTCCGGCTTGAAGGTATAGTTCGGCTATCCGAACACCCCCTAATCCAGGACTCCCTTAGTAGCCCCTGAACCAGGCTTCAATGACGATGAGTCCGGCGCGCAGATTGTCTTCGGCATTGCAAGGCGGGTTCCTCCTCCAAGTACTTTATAGAAGATTTTAAACACAAAGATAGTGTCCGGCTCTGCAAAATAAGTTTTCCACATATTTCCATAGAGAGAATAATATTTACGCAAATCTAATCTGCTGACGTATTCCGTAGCGTGACACACCACGGCCAAGCCTTTATCCGAGTCATTTCATTATCCCACCTCAGCGCGTTATGCAAGGCAGTTTCCTTGGCACGTCTTGTCAAAGCAGAGATCGTGTCCCCTTATTCCGGGATTCTCGTCAATACGGGTGTGGGTAACCCAACCACGCCTTTGATTACGGTGCTTGGAGATAAGCGAGTTTCACCAGGCTAGTGGGGACATGTAGTTGCGTCCTGCCATATAAGGGGATAAGGATCCACCTTTTCACCCACGCCTTCTTCCTCCTTCGCCTATCCATTCTTGCGCACTCGAGCTCCAGCGCCCAAGTCCGCACTACCACCTCAACCTCCTCCAGTCATGTCCGGAGCGGGAGGCAAGTGGATGGTCTCCTCCATCACGGAGGAACACATCAAAAAGCTGAGGAAGGCCGGATATCTGGCTAGCGACATCGCGCACCGGCTTCCTGAAAAGGGGCAGCTCATCCCCACTCCTAGGCCCCATGAGAGGGTGGTATTCCTCCCCCATTTCCTCCGCGGACTGGGCTTCCCTCTGCATCCATTTGTGCGGGGGCTCATGTTCTACTATGGCCTGGATTTCCACGATCTGGCCCCGAACTTCGTCCTCAACATCTCGGTGTTTATCATCATGTGCGAGGCGTTCCTCCGCATCCGCCCCCATTTCGTCCTATGGCTTAAGACTTTCAACGTCAAGCCAAAGGTGGTGCGCGGCAGCCAGGCGGAGTGCGGCGGTGCCATGGTTGGCAAGATGGCCAACGTCTTGTGGCTCGAGGGCTCCTTTGTGGAGACCCTGAAGGGGTGGCAATCAGGGTGGTTTTACGTCACCGAGCCGTGCAACGCCGCATGGGTCGCACCCCCTGAGTTTCGATCCGGCCCCCTACACGGCTCACCTCCTGGAAGGAGACAGGCCTGTCTTGGGGTAAAAAAGGAGAGCTGACCGGACTCCAAACAAGCATCCAAACCCTGGTGGACAAGAAGCTCAAGCTTGTCAACGTAGTCCCGGTTATGCTCATCCGCCTGATCCTCCCGTGTCAACGACGGGCCTTCAACCTGTGGGAGTTCGACCCGGCGCAGCATCGAACTCTAAACTGGCTCTTCGACACGACGTACGAAGATGCCTGGAGGATGCTTTTCAAGGGCGCCGAGGCTCCCGCATCCGCTGCCGAGGATCGCGGATTCAGTACTCAGCATCACGCTCATGCGGTAAGCTGTCTTTGTCCTTTTACAGGGTATCAGTTTTTCATAGTTTGACTCTATGCGGGATCTAAGTTCCCTTATCTTTGATAGGATTGGGAGGTGACGCCCGGACAGATCAACTGTCCGGCTCCTTTTCCCGAAGGCCCAGCGGACGCTCGCTTGGTGAAGCTGCTGGTTCCGGCGCCCTATGTGGTGCCGGAGAAGAAGGCCACGAAAAGGGCCACGGGGACTCGAAAGAGTGCCCGGCGCCAGGAGGTGTCAGATTCATCATCCGACGGTCCCGAAGCGCCTTCCTCTCGTGAAGACGAGGAGGAAGAAGAAGAGACCTCTCCCCCTCCAGCGGGAGGAGAGAAGAAAAGGAAGGCCGCCCTCTCTGAGGAGGCCGAAGGGTCCAAGAAGGGGGAAACCCTTCCTCCGGACTACTCCAATGACGCCGACGACGGTGAAGAGGAGTGGCAGCCCAGGGCCAAGCCCCTGGCAAAATCGTAAGTATCCGGATATCGGAGTAATTCATAGTATTCGTTTATTGCACAGCTTTCCCTTATGTTGAATATACTTATGCAGCCCACCCAAAGACCGGCTCGACGCGTCGTCGAGTGGCTCACTGGACTCGTCGGAGGTGAACTCGCTTCCGACGGCTTCCTCCCCCCACCCTATGGATGACACCGAGGTGTTGTCCCAACAGGTTCCAAGCAGGGAGGAGGTGGCCCCGGAGGCGCCGCAAGGCGACCTCCCGGACTCCAGGAGTAAAGGGGATGAAACCCCCTAGGGCTCCAAGTCCGGCTTTAGGCCGGACACCGCTCCAGAACCTTCAAGGGTTCCGGAGTCCGGCGGGGGACCTCCTTCCAAGAGGAGCAAGTCCACCGTGCCAGCGACCCCCATCCATCCGGAGGCGCCGGACAATATGTTGGAGGCGCTCCAAGGCGCTTCCATCGACAAGGAGCACCGCGCTATTATGAGTGCGGTGGTCCAGAAGGTTCAGTCCGCCAAGAGCAGACTGACTGAAGCTTGTACTAGCCTTTTGACAGGCTTTGAGGTAAGTAAGTAATGTGTAAACAATATTACCGCATAGACAGTAGCCCCTGATGCTCTGTTGGGCGTTCGGGAAGAAAAGCCGAATAGAGGATCAAAAAATTCGCAGGAGTCTAACAAAAGGAGTTAATATGCGTGTGTAGGCTTCTCTGCTGGCGTCCGCCGTACTCACTACGGAAGTGGACACACTGAAGCAGAGCCTCGAGAAGTCCGAGCAAGAGCTCGGGCGTGCCAAGAAGCAGCTCGAGGAGAAGGAAGGTAAGAAATACCTTGGTTGAATATGTATATAAAAAGGTGCAATTACAAGAAATGACAGGATTAACATGGCTATTGTAGGGGCCACATCGGAGGTTGCGACCCTTAAGCAAGCGTTGCTTGAGGCCGAGAAGAGGGCGGCCGCGGAGCGCACCGAGCGGGAGAGGTATGAGGCCGAGGTTGGCAAGGTGCGGCAAGAGCTCCAGGTTCTCATGAAGAAACATGAGAGTTTGTAGCTTGACTCGAAGACGCGAGCGTCCGAGCTCGCGGCGGCTATTGAAAATGCCAAGTCTGCCAAGGCCGAATCCCAGAAGACCCTCCAGGAGTTGGATGAGGTGAAGAAAATAGCAGCGGGTAAGGCATTCTTTATGCAAAGTAAACACATAAACGCGAGTTACTTGATACTTACCCGAATCCGGAGCTCTCCAGGGGCATTTGCAGATCTTCCCCGAAGTGTATCCGATGCCGCCGCATTCTATCGAGCCGAGGAGGGCAGCCCGACGGAGAAGGTGTTCTGGTCTCAGTATGCTGAGGCCGGACACCCCGTGCCCCTGAGCGACCAGCTGAAGCAACTGGTCGAGCTCCACAAGGCGGCCGAACAGGCCATGAAGGGCCTCCTAGTTTGGCTGTGGCCTGGAGAGGCTCTGCCTGGGAGCTATTTCGGGCTAGTGCAGCGGCTGGTGGAGGCCTGTCCAAGGCTCGAAGTCATCAAGTGCTCCATCTGTATTGAAGGTGCCCGTAGGGCCTTTGCCCGTGCTAAGGTGCACTGGGGCAGGCTGGATGCGGAGAAGCTTGTGAAGGACGGGCCGCCAGCGGGGAAGGAGCATCGCAAGCCCGAAAATTATTATAAGGATGTTCTGAAGGGTGCCCGCCTTGTGGCGGATGAATGTACTAGGGATGTAATTTTTGAGTAAAACTCGCTCGTTTTTTTCCTGTGCGCTGAAAACTTGTTCATATGCACTGCACAATGCTGCTTGAATTTAAAATATTACCTTCTGTGCAGCTGTTTATCAATACTGACAGATGGCGAGTCGTCGGCTTCTGCCCCCTTGCCACTAGTGCTGGGGTGTTCGGGGATAAATCTGGGCGCTCTGTTTCCCATGTTTGGGTCCTTCGAGGGAGGCGCTCAGCCCGACAAACGACGCAATCGGACTATAATGCGTGAACACTCTCACTTAGCCATAGAATTCTATAATTTTAAATTTCGGCGAAGCCCCTAGTATTCGGAAGACCGAGCTCGGGGTGCTATCCACGCCTTGGCCGGACAGAGCCGACTCGTCGCCCTAAGCGGCATAAGTCTTTAGGGACTCGAAAAAACCTCTCAAACAGCGACCAGCTCTCGCTTCATCATGACAGTCAGTTTTAGCTTTCTCCACTGAGGTACTCGGCCCAGCTCAACTAGGGCACAATCGCAGTGGTTCTCCTAGTGCTACCTTAGCCGATATAGCGGAACGTAAGGCACCAAAACATAGGAGCCGGGCAAACCCAACTATTGACCCAAGACATGATTCAGAGCCGATGCATATAATGCTATAAGTTCGGGGTGCCGCACTTGTGTAAGTGTTCGGACTTCTCACACCATATTGAGGGGTGCTAAAAGCCCCTGGCGTATTTTGGCCGTACCAAGTTGTACGGGTGCAACATGTCATTAAGAACATTTATTTATAAAAAGATAGTGCAAAAATAGACAAAAGCTATGCATTGTTTATTAAAAATAGCTGCGATCAAAGCAGAATGATACAAGTAATGCGATAAACGAAAAGTTGGACTATTTAACATGTCTGCTTCGGGGGCAAGCTGTGGAATAGTATGCGAAACAGGTATACTGCTCGTGATAGAGACCACCTGGGATTTCCGTAATGCGGCATGGCTTGTCTGCTTCCCTAGTTCTTGCATCGTTTGTGCCGCAATTGAACTGCCGAACAGGCCTTCCGAAGAGTAGAGTCCTGGAAGTAAGAGAAAAGTAAAAAATCGGCAGCCCCTGGTGCGGTTTAAGCCGTGTTTTGGGCGTGCCGTGATGGTGCCCCTCCCCCTATGCCCATGGTATTTCTAAAGCGTAATTATGTACGCGAAGTACTAGCGTCACCTTTTTGCTAGGGTTGGGGTTGGGGCCGCCTAGCTACGCCTGCTCGGAACGTGCCAGGCGATCTTGTTGTAGGTTACTCCGGGCACGCTTGACGGTGTTCGGACGTTTAATGGCCGGACTGGAGAACTGCCTGGAGAGGCTGCTTTGTACTTCCGCTGCAAGGGCCGCCGTGTGCTCCTCCGTTCGGAGGGAGCATTCGGTGTTTCCATTGACCGTAATTACTCCACGAGGGCCTGGCATCTTGAGCTTGAGGTATGCGTAGTGCGGTACCACATTGAATTTGGCGAACGCGGTTCGTCCGAGCAATGCATGATAGCCACTGCGGAATGGGACTATGTCGAAGACCAATTCCTCGCTTCGGAAATTATCCGGGGATCCGAAGACCACTTCAAGTGTGACTGAGCCTGTACAGTTGGCCTCTACACCTGGTATTACGCCTTTAAAGGTCGTTTTGGTGGGCTTAATCCTCGAGGGATCGATGCCCATTTTTCGCACTGTATCCTGGTAAAGCAGGTTCAGGCTGCTGCCGCCGTCCATGAGGACTCTAGTGAGATGAAATCCGTCAATAATTGGGTCTAGAACCAATGCGGCAAATCCGCCATGACGGATGCTGGTGGGATGGTCTCTTCGATCAAAGGTGATCGGGCAGGAGGACCATGGGTTGAACTTTGGGGCGACTGGCTCTACCGCGTATACGTCCCATAACGCGCGCTTCCGCTCCCTTTTTGGGACGTGGGTGGCGTATATCATGTTCACCGTCTGCACTTGTGGGGGAAAACCCTTCTGTCCATTGTTGTTCGGCGGCCGGGGCTCCTCGTCGTCATCGCTATGCAGCCCCTTGTCTTCATTGTTGGCGCTTAACTTGCCTGCCTGCTTGAACACCCAACAATCCTTGTTGGTGTGATTGGCCGGCTTTTCGGGGGTGCCATGTATTTGGCACAAGCGGTCAAGTATTCGGTCCAAGCTGGATGGGCCCCTAGGATTCCTTTTGAATGGCTTTTTCCGCTGACCGGATTTAGAGCCTCTGAAACCGGCATTAACTGTCGTATCCTCAGCATTGTTGCCATTAATGCGGTGCTTCTGCTTGTTGCGACGCGACCTGCCACTAATGTCCCTGGTATCCGAACTACCAGGGTTCTTGGTCATATTGTTGCTGCGAGCAAGCCAGCTGTCTTCTCCCGTGCAAAAGCGGGTCATGAGTGTCGTGAGTGCTGCCATGGATTTCGGCCTTTCCTGTCCAAGGTGCCGGGCCAGCCACTCGTCACGGATATTGTGCTTGAAGGCTGATAGGGCCTCAGCGTCCGGACAGTCGACTATTTTATTTTTCTTTGTTAGGAACCGTGTCCAGAATTGCCTGGCCGATTCCTCTGGCTGCTGAATTACATGACTTAGGTCATCGGCGTCTGGGGGTCGCACATAAGTGCCCTAGGAATTGTCGAGGAATGCGGCTTCCAGGTCCTCCCAACAACTGATTGATCGTGTTGGCAAGCTGTTGAGCCAATGCCGAGCTGGTCCTTTAAGCTTGTGTGGGAGGTATTTGATGGTGTGAAAATCGTCGCCGCAGGCCATGTGGATATGAAGGAGATAATCCTCGATCCATACCGCAGGGTCTGTTGTGCCATCATATGATTCGATGTTTACGGGTTTGAAACCCTCGAGGATTTGATGATCCATTATTTCGTCTGTAAAGCACAGTGGGTGTGCGGCGCCTCTGTACTGGGCAATATCATGACGTAGCTCCAATGAGTTTTGTCTATTGTGTTCGGCCCTGCCGAATTTGTGGCCGGCGTGACGGTTACTGTCTCGAGCCGTGGGGTGCCCACGCGATCTGTAGATCGATCGTGTTTGCCTTGCCTTATGCTCCAGCATGTCTTGTAAGTCCGGCGCATATTCCCGTGCCTTGGTACGGGGTGCGGCTTGAGTGGAGGGCCGGGAGGCCTCTCTGTCGCGGCCATGAGGTGGCCGTTCGGCCGCATCAAGTGCTTCCTCCTCTAATTGGGGTAGCAACCTGTGCTTTGGGTAACTCTTGGAGGGGCGTTCGAGGTTATGCTCTTCGGCCGCAAGGCTTCGGTCCATCTATCAACCAGCAAATCTTGATCAGCTCGGAGCTGTTGCTGTTTTTTCTTGAGGCTTCTTGCCGTGGCCATAAGCCTGTGTTGGAAACGCTTTTGCTCGACGGGATCCTCTGGCACGACGAATTGGTCGTCGTTGAGGCTTGCCTCGTCTTTGGAGGGAGGCATATAATTATCACCCTCGACCTCTCTGTCTGCCGCTCTCTCATGAGGGCTGGTTTCTCCATCCTGCTGTGCTAAACCCTGCTGGAGGGGGTTTTCTTCGGCACTTTCCAGAGTATTATTATCTCCTGTGCTAGAATCACCGTTTTTGTGTTGGCGGGATTTTGAGCGGCGCCGCTGACACCGGCGCTTGGGCTGTTTCTTGGAGGGGTCATCCTCCGCTGTTCCATCGCCCTCTCCCTCTTTTGGGGTGTCCACCATGTATATGTCATATGACGAGGTGGCTTTCCAGGGCCTAGTAGGCACTGGTTCTTCATCATCTCCTTCATCGGCGTCCATACCATCGATGTCTTCGGAGTCGAAGTCGAGCATGTCGGTTAAGTCGTCGATAGTGGCTACGAAGTGGGTGGTGGGTGGGTTTTGAATTTATTCATCGTCCGTACCCCAACCTTGCTGACCGTAGTCCGGCCAGGGCTCTCCTGATAAAGAGAGAGACTTCAGTGACTTCAGGATATCGCTGAAAGGCGAGTGCTGAAAGACGTCCGCGGCCGTGAACTCCATGATCGGCGCCCAATCGGATTCGATCGGCAGGGGCGCGAAGGGTTCGGAGTTCGGAGAAGAATCCGGATCCATGGAGTCACGAGTCTCGCAGAGTACGGGGCTGGTGTTCGGCTCAACCACCGTTGGGATCACAGCCCCCAAGGTGGCGTCCAACCGCCCATCCTCGATCGGCGTGGTTGGCTCCGAACTAAGGGTCGGAGCCGATGCGGGTGCGGCCTCCAGGGCACTGTTCGGCGGCAGAGCTAGATCATGCTCGTCGTGACAGTGCGGCGCGCTCGGCGGTGGTTCGAGTCCGTCGAAAATCAAGTCCCCGCGGATGTCAGCCGTGTAGTTTAAATTTCCGAATCTGACCTGACGGCCAGGGGCGTAGCTTTCGATCTGCTCTAGATGGCCAAGTGAATTGGCCCGCAGTGCGAAGCCGCCAAAGACGAACATCTGTTCGGGGAGGAAGGTCTCACCTTGGACTGCATCGCCATTGATGATTGTAGGAGCCATCGGTCCTGACAGCGACGGCACAGAGGAACTCTCAATGAAAGCACCAATGTCGGTGTCAAAATCAGCGGATCTCGGGTAGGGGGTCCCGAACTGTGCGTCTAGGCCGGATGGTAACAGGAGGCAAGGGACACGAAGTTTTACCCAGGTTCGGGCCCTCTCGATGGAGGTAAAACCCTACGTCATGCTTGATTAATATTGATGATATGGGTAGTACAAGAGTAGATCTACCACGAGATCAGAGAGGCTAAACCCTAGAAGCTAGCCTATGGTATGATTGTTGATGTGTATGTTGTCCTACGGACTAAAACCCTCGGGTTTATATAGACACCGGAGAGGGTTAGGGTTACATAGAGTCGGTTACAATGGTAGGAGATCTGAACATCCGTATCGCCAAGCTTGCCTTCCACGCCAAGGAAAGTCCCTTCCGGACACGGGACGGAGTCTTCAATCTTGTATCTTCATAGTCCAGGAGTCCGGCTTGAAGGTATAGTTCGGCTATCCGAACACCCCCTAATCCAAGACTCCCTCAATGTGGGTCATCCCAAAATTAATGTCTCAAATCATAGAAGAACTTTTTCTTTTGTTGGTATGTGAAGCTAGGTGGTATAAATTTAGCAACTATGTAATTAGCATAATCAGCATACCAAGGGGTACTACGAGAAGTACTTATGACATTTAATTGTTCATCAAGAAAGCTATCATCAATAGGTAGTGGGTCATCAAGAACATTCTCTAACCTAGATAAGTTATCCGCAATGGGGTTCTCAGCTCCTTTTCTATCAACAATATGCAAATCAAATTCTTGTAGCAAGAGAACCCATCTAATTAGTCTAGGTTTAGCATCTTTCTTCTCCGTAAGATATTTAATAGCAGCATGATCAGTGTGGATAGTTACTTTAGAATCAACAATATAAGGTCTGAACTTATCACAAGCAAATACAACTGCTAAAAGTTCTTTTTCAGTAGTAGCATAATTTATTTGAGCATTGTCTAGAGTCTTACTAGCATAATGGATAACATTTAATTTCTTATCAACTCTTTGCCCTAAAACAACACCTACAGCATAATCGCTAGCATCACACATAATTTCAAAGGGTAAATTCCAATCAGGTGGTTGAACAATAGGTGCAGATATTAATGCTTTCTTAAGTATTTCAAATGCTTCTACACAATCATCATCAAACACAAATGGTATATCTTTTTGTAATAAATTACTCAGAGGCCGAGAAATTTTTGAGAAGTCCTTAATGAACCTCCTATAAATCTGGTGTGACCAAGGAAACTTCTTATACCTTTGATGTCCTTGGGACATGGCATCTTTTCAATAGCATCAACCTTGGCTTTATCAACTTCAATACCTCTTTCAAAAACTTTATGCCCCAAGACAATACTGTAACGCCCCGTGACCGATGTGCCAGGTGTCCGCCAGTTATTCGCTGTTGTTGCCTTGTCATTTGCTTGCGTGTTGCATTTTATCATGTCATCATGTGCATTGCATCATCATGTTTTTCAAAACTTGCATCCGTCCGGGTTCCCCCGTTCTTTCCGTTGTCCGTTCTGAGCCCAGACACACTTGCACGCGCCCGCGGCACGTCCGTAATAGTATTTTATAAGTGGTCGGAAAATGTTCTCAGAATGGGATGAGATTTGACGTGTGGTCTTTTTATAGTGTAGACAGACCGCCTGTCAAGTTTCATCGCAATCGGAGTTCGTTTGACGCCCCAACAGATAAATATAGCGGCAATAGTAGCCGGTCAAAACGTCGGGCGTTTTCGGTCTCCGGAAATAGTCGCCGGGCCTCCCTCTCTTCTCTTCTCTCAGCTCGAGACCGTCTACACAGCCCACTACTCACCGCCAGGCCCTACCTAACCTCTCTCGTCAGCCCGCGACCCTCCTCGAGCGCGCCCGAAAGTTGTCCCGGACCCAAACCGAGCTGTCGCCACCGTTGTATCCGGATCATCCCCAAACGTCTACAAAACGTCACCATTTTCTTATTTGGACTTCCTACCTATTTTATTCACGATCGTCCAATTGTGATCGGAGGGTCCTAATAGCCCCTAACCAAAAATCTAGCGCTCTATATACAGACCAATCCCCTAGGCAGCAACCCTGAATTCTAGCCCTCTTGTCCCATCGCGCCGCCACCTACCTTTCTTCCTCGGGTTCTTCCCTGATCCTGATCCAGATCCACCTCGTTTCCTGCAGCCTCCTCCCTCCTCGGATCAGCCGCCGCCACCCATCAAATCCGTGCATCCGCAGCGCCACCCACCTCCCTCGTTTTCTTCACTGGACCAATCCCGCAGCCTCCTCCCGATTCACCAGTCAGCCACCACCATAATCTCAAATCCATCGATCCACCCAACCACGCATCTTGCTCCTCCTGTGCACCCCGCCTTCGCCCGCCGTGCCTTGTCGGACCGGCCTTGCCGGAGACCAGCGCAGCTCACGCCTCCAGCCATCCCCGTCGAGCTGTCGGCGTCCTCCAGCAGAGCCGCGCCCTTCCTCTCCAACCTCCCCTCGTCCAGGAGCCGAGCGCCTCGATCCATCCTCACGCCCGAGGCCTCCCTGCCGACCTCGCCGACCCAGCAAGCCATGGGCGCCCGAAGCATGGACTCCCGCTGCCTCGGCCCGATCTAGACCGGATCCCCTCTCCTCCGCCGCCCTTGACCGCTCCTGCCGGATCCCGCCGGCTGAGCCCCGTCCCCGGCCACCGGTGCCCTCGCCGGAGACCACCTGCATCGCCAGCCGCTGCCCCTGCTTCCTCTCGTTGGGGACAGACGAGCGCCACGACCGCTTCAGCCGCTGCTCTGCTTCCGTTGACCGCAGCCGCCCAAGGCCCAGCTCGCGCGCCTCCTCTCTGCTGGGCCGCCGTGCCAGATCCGGCCCAGCCCCGCAGCCCCAAGCCGGCCTCCTCCCCACCGAATCGGGCCAAGCCCATGGGTGAGCCACCCCCCAGCGCCCCCCTGTTGTTTTTTCCCTTCCCTGCTGATGGGCTTGCCCCAGATTCGGCCCGCATTGTTTTTTTTTCCTGCCAGGACGATTTTATCTAATTTCCAGGAGATTACAGTTTTGCAGAAACCCCCTAGACTACATGCATATAATAACTCACAATTGGTGCATCGGATTAAAATGAATTATATATGAAACTTGCTCAGAATTTTGTGTAGATTAATATTATCCAACTTTCATCTATGTTTGAAATGTTTAAAATGTTGTTTGGTTAAATTTGCTTCTATGTCATGTTAAAATGATTTAATTCATAACTAATTAACCGTAGCTCCGTTTTTAATAAACTTTATATGTAAATGGGGTAGAAAAATGCATAGATTAACATGTTGCACTTTATTTTCCTGTTTAACAACAATATAATATGGTTTTAGGAAGAACAGCACCAAACCTAAATTATGCACATGAGGAGTTTCCGGACTTGTTGTTTTGTTGTTTCGGCCTCATTTAAACTTGCCTAGATTAGATAGTCTCATCATGCTTCCCCTCTTACCATGCTAACAACATTTAACATTGTTGGGTACATAAACAAGAGAGAACTAAATAATTGATGTGGTGCTCCGTCAATATGCAACTCGTTGCATATTGAGATCCACTTAATTTGTAGTATTGTTTGTGCATATTGCCATGCCATGCCTCATTTAACCGGACATGCATCATACTTGGTTGTGCATCGTGCCTTGATTATGTGGTGGTTGTTTACTATGTTGTTTGCTTCTTTCCGGGTTGCCTTTCTCGTGAGCTTCGGTTCCGTTTCTGGAGTTGTGAGGATCCGTTCGACTTCGTCCGTTTGTCTTCTTCATGGACTCGTTCTTCTTCCTTGCGGGATTTTAGGCAAGATGATCATACCCTCGAAATCACTACTATCTTTGCTGTGCTAGTTTGCTCGCTCCTTTGCTATGACAATGCTACGATGCCTACCATTTGCTTGTCAGCCTCCTAAATTGCCATGTCAAGCCTCTAACCCACCATGTCCTAGCAAACCGTTGCTTGGCTATGTTACCGCTTTGCTCAGCCCCTCTTATAGCGTTGTTAGTTGCAGGTGAAGATTGAAGTTTGTTCCTTGCTGGAACATGGAGATGTTGTTCCTTGTTGGAATTTTTATTTACTTGTTGGGATATCACGTTATATCTTATTTAATTAATGCATCTATATACTTGGTGAAGGGTGGAAGGCTCGGCCTTATGCCTGGTGTTTTGTTCCACTCTTGCCGCCCTAGTTTCCGTCATATCGGTGTTATGTTCCCGGATTTTGCGTCCCTTACGCGGTTGGGCTATAATGGGAACCCCTTGACAGTTCGCCTTAAGTAAAGCTCTTCCAGCAATGCCCAACATTGGTTTTACCATTCGCCACCTAGCCTCTTTTTCCCTTCGGTTTCGCGGACTCAAGGGTCATCATTATTTTAACCCCCCCCCCCCCCCCGGGCCAGTGCTCCTCTGAGTGTTGGTCCAACTGTCAGCTACCGGTGACCACCAGGGGCAACTCTGGGCTGGCCTACCCGTACCTAGGACAATCTGAGTGTGCCCTGAGAAAGAGATATGTGCAGCTCCTATCGGGATTTGTCGGCACATTCGGGCGGTGTTGCTGGTTTAGTTTTACCCTGCCAAAATGTCTTGTTGTACCGGGATACCGAATCTGATCAGAACGTCTCGGGAGGAGGTCTATTCCTTCGTTGACCGTGAGAGCTTGTGATGGGCTAAGTTGGGACACCCCTGCAGGGATTTGAACTTTCGAAAGCCGTGCCCGCGGTTATGGGCAGATGGGAATTTGTTAACGTCCGGTTGTAGAAAACCTGAAGTCGACCTTAATTAAAATGAATCAACCGCATGTGTAACCGTGATGGTCTCTTTCCGGCGGAGTCCGGGAAGTGAACACGGTTGTTGGAGCTATGCTTGACGTAGGTAGTCCAGGATCACTTCTTGATCATACTTTTATCGACCGTGCTTTGCCTTCTCTTCTCTCTCTCATTTGCGTATGTTAGCCACCATATATGCTAGTCGCTTGCTGCAACTCCACCTCATACCTTTACCTTACCCATGAGCTTAAATAGTCTTGATCGCGAGGGTGCGAGATTGCTGAGTCCCCGTGGCTCACAGATACTTCCAAAACCAGCTTGCAGGTGCCGATGGGTCCGTGCAGATGATGCAACCAAGCTCAGGAGGAGCTCGATGAAGATCTTGTCCTTTGTGTTGTTTCGTTCTAGTTGATCAGTAGTGGAGCCCAGTTGGGGTCGATCGGGACCTTTGTCGCATTTGGGGTTCTTCTTTTATTTTCGTTCCGTAGTCGGACCATGAGTGTATTTGGTTGATGTAATGTTTATTCATGTAATTGTGTGAAGTGGCGATTGTAAGCCAACTATGTAATCTCTTTCCCTTATGATATTACACGGGTTGTGTGAATATTACCTCACTTGCGACATATGCCTTCAATGCGATTATGCCTCTAAGTCGTGCCTCGACACGTGGGAGATATAGTCACATCGAGGGTGTTACAAATACCCTCATTAACCATAAAGTGGCACTTTTCCCAATTCAAGACACGATTAGTTTCTTCACATCTCTGCAAAACTCGATCAAGATTTCTCAAGCAATCATCAAAAGAAGATCCATAGACGGAAAAGTCGTCAATGAAAACCTCACAAATCTTTTCACAAAAGTCAGAGAATATAGCCATCATGCATTTTTGAAAGGTAGCAGGTGCATTACATAAACCAAAAGGCATACGTCTATAAGCAAAAGTACCAAAAGGGCATGTAAAAGTAGTCTTTGATTGATCTTTAGCCGACACAGGTATTTGAGAGAAACCAGAATAACCATCTAGAAAGCAGTAATGTGTATGTTTGCATAATCTTTCTAGCATTTGACCGATAAAAGGTAAGGGGTAATGATCTTTCTTAGTAGCCTTATTTAATTTGCAGAAATCAATTACCATCCTATAACCTGCAATAATTCTTTGTGGAATCAATTCATATTTATCATTAGGAACAACAGTAATACCTCCCTTCTTAGGGACACAATGAAGGGACTTACCCACTGACTATCAGCAACGGGGTAAATTATACCTGCCTCCAGAAGCTTTAGTATTTCTTTTCTTACCACTTCTTTCATTTTAGGATTTAGACGCCATTGAGGATCACGAACTGGTTTGGCATCTGCTTCCAAATTTATTTTATGTTGACATAGAGTGGGACTAATGCCCCTAAGATCATCAAGAGTATATCCAATAGCAGCACGATGCTTCTTCAGAGTTTTAAATAATCTTTCTTCTTCATGCTCTGAAAGGTTAGCACTAATAATAACAGGATATATCTTCTTTTCATCAAGATAAGCATATTTAAGATTATCAGGCAACGGTTTAAGCTCAGACACGGGATCACCCTTAGGTGGAGGGGTATCCCCTAGGATTTCAACAGGCAAACTGTGTTTCAGAATAGGTTCCTGTTTAAAGAATACTTCATCTATTTCCCTTCTTTCATTCATAAACATATCATTCTCATGGTCTAGCAAATATTGTTCTAAAGGGTCACTAGGAGGTACGGCAATAGAAGCAAGACCAATAATTTCATCCTTACTAGGCAATTCTTCTTCACGCTGTTGTTTACTAAATTTAGAGAAATTAAATTCATGAGTCATATCATCCAAGCCAATAGTAACAACATTCTTTTCGCAGTCTATCTTAGCATTAACAGTGTTCAAGAAGGGTCTACCAAATATAATGGGACAAAATCTATCTTGTGGGGAACTAAGAACAAGAAAATCAGTAGGATATTTAGTTTTCCCGCACAAGACTTCAACATCTCTAACAATTCCCACTGCTGAAATAGTATCTCTATTAGCAAGTTTAATTGTGACATCAATATCTTCTAACTCAGCAGGTGCAATTTCATGCTTGATTTCTTTATACAAGTCATAAGGTATAATACTAGCACTAGCACCCATATCACATAAGCCATGATAACAATGTTCTCCTATTTTAACATAAATAACAGGCACGCCTACCACAGGTCTATGTTTATCTTTAGCACAAGGTTTAGCAATTCTAGCAGTTTCACCGCAGAACTGAATAACATGCTCATCAATATTATCAGACGAGAGATCTTTAACAATAGCAATATTAGGTTCTACTTTAACTTGCTCAGGTGGTGTATATGTTTTAATATTGCTTTTACGAACCACAGTTGAAGCTTTAGCATGATCCTTTATCCTAACAGGGAAAGGTGGTTTCTCCACATAACAAGTAGGAACAATAGGATCATTATAAGTGACAGTCTTTTCTTCAACTTTAATTGGTGCAGCTACTTTTACTTCTATGGGAGGATGATATTTAAACCACTTCTCCTTAGGGAGATCAACATAAGTAGCAAAAGATTCACAGAAAGAAGCTACTATATCAGAATCAAGTCCATATTTAGTGCTAAACTTATGGAAAATATCGGTATCCATAAAAGATTTAACACAATCAAACTTAGGTGTCATACCTGACTCCTTACCTTTGTCGAGATCCCAATCTTCAAAGTTGCGTTTAATTCTATCAAATAAATCCCATCTAAATCCAATAGTCTTCATCATAAAAGAGCCAGCACAAGAAGTATCGAGCATGGTGTGATTATTTTTAGAAAGTCGAGCATAAAAATTTTGAAGGATTGTTTCTCTTGGGAGCTCATGATTGGGGCATGAATATAACATGGATTTAAGCCTCCCCCAAGCTTGAGCGATGCTTTCTCCTTCGCGAGGCCAAAAATTATATATATATAATTGTGGTCACGATGAACAAGATGCATAGGGTAATACTTTTGATGAAATTCCAATTTCAATCTTCTATAGTTCCATGATCTCGTATCATCACATAGCCTGTACGATGTCAATGTGTCTCCCTTCAAAGATAAAGGGAAGACCTTCTTCTTAGCAACATCATCGGGTACACCTGCAAGCTTAAATAATCCACAAAGTTCATCCACATATATTAGGTGTTCATCAGGATGCTTTGTTCCATCTCCTGTAAAAGGATTAGCTAGCAGTTTTTCTATCATACCCGAAGGATACTCACAAGGAATTTCATTTTCAATAGGTTCAGTAGGTTGAGGAGCAACTCTTTTCTCTACTGGTCGGGGTGAAGATACCCCGAAGAAGCCCCTCAGAGGATTACTTTCCATAGTAACAAGTGACAGTAAATTTCAGCACACTATATAAATTTTTCCTTACCAAATTCCACCTACCAAAGGCGCTTCACTACCCGGCAACGGCGCCAGAAAAGAGTCTTGATGACCCACAAGTATAGGGGATCTATTGTAGTCCTTTCGATAAGTAAGAGTGTCGAACCCAACGAGGAGCAGAAGGAAATGATAAGCGGTTTTCAGCAAGGTATTCTCTGCAAGTACTGAAATAAGTGGTAACAGATAGTTTTGTGATAAGATAATTTGTAACGAGCAACAACTAAAAAAAGTAAATAAAGTGCAGCAAGGTGGCCCAATCCTTTTTGTAGCAAAGGACAAGCCTGGACAAACTTTTATATAAGTAAAAGCGCTCCTGAGGACACATGGGAATATCTCAAGCTAGTTTTCATCACGTTCATATGATTTGCGTTTGGTACTTTGATAATTTGACATGTGGGTGGACCGGTGCTTGGGTGCTGTTCTTACTTGAACAAGAATCCCACTTATGATTAACCTCTATTGCAAGCATCCGCAACTACAAGAAAAGAATTAAGGTAAACCTAACCATAGCATGAAACATATGGATCTAAATCAGCCCCTTACGAAGCAACGCATAAACTAGGGTTTAACCTTCTGTCACTCTAGCAACCCATCATCTACATATTACTTCCCAATGCCTTCCTCCAGGCCCAAATAATGGTGAAGTGTTATCTAGTCGACGTTCACATAACACCACTAGAGGCTAGACAACATACATCTCATCAAAATATCGAACGAATACCAAATTCACATGACTACTAATAGCAAGACTTCTCCCTTGTCCTCAGGAACAAACGTAACTACTCACAAAGCATATTCATGTTCATAATCAGAGGGGTGATAATATGCATAAAGGATCTGAACATATGATCTTCAACCAATTAAACCAACTAGCATCAACTACAAGGAGTAATTAACACTACTAGCAACCTACTAGCACCAATCCCGGACTTGGAGACAAGAATTGGATACAAGAGATGAACTAGGGTTTTGAGATGAGATGGTGCTGATGAAGATGTTGATGGAGATTGCCCTTTCCCGATGAGAGGAGCATTAGTGATGACGATGGCGATGATTTCCCCCTCCGAGAGAGAAGTTTCCCTGGCAGAACAGCTCTGCCGAAGCTCTAGATTGGATCCGCCAAGGTTCCGCCTCGTGGCGGCGGAGTTTCATCCTGAAAGGTTGCCTCCTGTTTTTTTCTCGACGAAAGACTTCATATAGCAGAAGATGGTCATCAGAGAGCCACCAGGGGGCCCACGAGGTAGGGGGCACGCCCTAGGGGGGCGCCCCCACCCTCGTGGACAGTCTTCATCTTTGGCGAGGATTTTTCATTATTTATTATAAGGTATTCCATGGAGTTTCAGGACTTTTGGAGTTGTGCAGAATAGGTCTCTAATATTTGCTCCTTTTCCAGCCCAGAATTCTAGCTGCCGGCATTCTCCCTCCTTATGTAAACCTTGTAAAATAAGAGAGAATAGCCATAAGTATTTTGACATAATGTGAAATAATAGCCCATAATGCAATAAATATCGATATAAAAGCATGATGCAAAATGGACGTATCAAGCATCAACACTCATTGGACTGACTACATCAGTATGTATTATTTCCAATAAGTTTGTTGCTCGCTCCATTGTTTCGGAGAACGGAGTCTTAGTCATCTTGTCCATGAGGCATGGTTCGTAAGCATCAAGTGATTCATAATCAAGTGATTCCAAAATCCCATAGCATGAAGTTTCGTCATGCGCTTTACACCAATATTACCAAAATGGCAGTGCCACAAATAAGTTGCACTATCATTATTAAACTTGTATCTTTTGGTTTCAATACCATGAATATGTGTATCACTACTATCGAGATTCAATAAAAATAGACCACTCATCAAGGGCGCATGACCATAAAAGATATTACTCATATAAATAGAACAACCATTATTCTCTGATTTAAATGAATAATTGTCTCGCATCAACAAGATCCAGATATAATGTTCATGCTTAACGCTGGCACCAAATAATAATTATTCAGGTCTAAAACTAATCCCGAAGATAGATGTAGAGGTAGCGTGCCGACGGCGATCACATCGACTTTGGAACGATTTCCCACGCGCATCGTGATACGTCTCCAACGTATCTACTTTTCCAAACACTTTTGACCTTATTTTGGACTCTAACTTGCATGATTTGAATGGAACTAACCCGGACTGACGCTGTTTTCAGCAGAATTGCCATGGTGTTATTTTTGTGCAGAAATAAAAGTTCTTGGAATGACCTGGAAATTTACGGAGACATGTTTTGGAATAAATAAAAATACTGGCGAAAGAATCAACACTAGGGGGCCCACACCCTGTCCACGAGGGTGCAGGGCGCGCCCCCCTGGGGCGTGCCCCCTGCCTCGTGGGCCCCCTGAGGCTCCACCGATGTTAACTCCAACTCTATATATTCACGTTCGGGGAGAAAAAAATCAAGGAGAAGGATTCATCGCCTTTTACGATACGGAGCCACTGCCAAGTCCTAATCTCTCTCGGGAGGGCTGATCTAGAGTCCGTTCGGGGCTCCGGAGAGGGGAATCCATCGCCATCGTCATCATCAACCTTCCTTCGTCACCAATTTCATGATGCTCACCGTAGTGCGTGAGTAATTCCATCGTAGGCTTGCTGGACGGTGATGGGTTGGATGAGATTTACCATGTAATCGAGTTAGTTTTGTTAGAGTATGATCCCTAGTATCCATTATGTTCTAAGATTGATGTTGCTATGACTTTACTATGCTTAATGCCTGTCACTAGGGCCCGAATGCCATGATTTCAGATCTGAACCTATTATGTTTTCATGAATATATGTGAGTTCTTGATCCTATTTTGCAAGTCAATAGTCACCTACTATGTGTTATGGTCCGGTAACCCCAAAGTGACAATAATCGGGACCACTCCCGGTGATGACTATAGTTTGAGGAGTTCATGTATTCACTAAGTGTTAATGCTTTGTTCTGGTACTCTATTAAAAGGAGGCCTTAATATCCCTTAGTTTCCAATAGGACCCCGCTGCCACGGGAGGGTAGAACAAAAGATGGCATGCAAGTTCTTTTCCATAAGCACGTATGACTATATTCGGAATGCATGCCTACATTGCATTGATGAACTGGAGCTTGTTTTGTGTCACCCTATGTTATAACTGTTGCATGAGGAATTGCATCCTACATAATTATCCATCAGTGATCCATTGCCTACGAGCTTTTCACATATTGATCTTTGCTTAGTTACTTTTCTGTTGCCACTGTTACAATCACCACAAAACAAATACTATTACTTTTGTCACTGTTACCGCTGCTTCCATATTACTTTGCTACTAAATACTTTGCTGCAGATATTAAGTCTTCCAGGTGCGGTTGAATTGACAACTCAACTGTTAATACTTGAGAATATTCTTTGGCTCCCCTTGTGTCGAATCAATAAATTTGGGATGAATACTCTACCCTCAAAAACTATTGTGATACCCTATACTTGCGGGTTATCAAGACTATTTTCTGGCGCCGCTGCCGGGGAGCATAGCTCTATTCTTTGAGTCACTTGGGATTTATATCTGTTGATCACTATGAGGAACTTGAAAGATGAAAGAACCAAGATTTTTCCCTCAACTTCGAGGGGAGGTAAGGAACTGCCATCTAGCTCTGCACTTGATTCACCTTCTGTTTTGAGTAAACTTGCGACACCTACACTTGCTATTGATTCTGATATGTCGCGTGTTATTGATGATGCCACTTCTGCTATGCATGATGCTTATGATGAAACTACTTCTGTGCTTTATAATACTGTGCCATTAGGTGAATTTCTTGATGAACAACTTGCTAGGGTTAGAGAGAATGAAATTATTGAAACTGATAATATTGATGAAAGTGATGATGAAGATTCTCCCCCTAGATATGAATTGCCTGATGTTCTTGAGGGTTATGTTATGGATGAAGAAACGGCTAGAGATCTTTTTGCTTGCAAAGATAGATATGATCTTAAGAAATTGTTAGCTAAGCTGAAAGAAAAATCTTTGAATGCTAGAATGAAATATGACCCTGCTTTTGCTACTTCACCTATCTGTATTTCTGATAAGGATTATGATTTCACTGTCGATCCTGAGATAATTACTTTGGTTGAATCTGATCCATTTTATGGCTATGAATCTGAAACTATTGTGGCACATCTTACAAAATTGAATGATATAGCCACCCTATTCACTAATAAGGAAAAAAGTCGTTACTACTATATCCTTAAGTTATTTTCGTTCTCATTAAAGGGTGATGCTAAAATATGGTTTAATTCTATTGATCCTGGTTGTGTGCGTAGTCCCCAGGATATGATTTATTACTTCTCTGCTAAATATTTCCCTGCTCATAAGAAACAAGCTGCCTTAAGGGAAATATATAGTTTTGTGCAAATTGAAGAAGAGAGTCTCCCACAAGCTTGGGGGAGGCTTCTCTGATTACTTAATGCTTTGCCTGATCATCCTCTCAAGAAAAATGAAATACATGATATCTTTTATAATGGACTAACCGATGCTTCCAGAGACCACCTGGATAGTTGTGTTGGTTGTGTTTTTAGGGAAAGAACCGTTGATCAAGCTGAATTGCTATTGAATAATATGTTGAGTAATGATAACGATTGGACACTTCTTGAACCAACTCCTAATCCAACTTCGAAGAAAAGGGGTATTCTATTTCTTAGTCCTCAAGATATGCAAGAGGGAAAGAAATCTATGAAAGAAAAAGGTAATAAAGCTAAAGATGTTAAGAATTTACCACCTATTGAAGAAATACATGATCTTGATAACCCGACACCGGTAGTGAAGGTAAATTCTCTCTATAGATTTAATAAGGTTGAAATCCCATCTACTAAGTTTGCTAGCCAATGCTTGGATGAGTTTGATAATTTTATTGTTAAATGCTACCTCTTGAGCACTGCGTTCGTTTTCCCCGAAGAGGAAGGGATGATGCAGCAAAGTAGCGTAAGTATTTCGCTCAGTTTTTGAGAACCAAGGTATCAATCCAGTAGGAGGCTACGCGCGAGTCCCTCGTACCTGCACAAAACAAATAAATCCTCGCAACCAACGCAAATAGGGGTTGTCAATCCCTATGAGGCCACTTACAAGAGTGAGATCTGATAGATATGATAAAGATAATATTTTTGGTATTTTTATGATAAAGATGCAAAGTAAAATAAAGGCAAAGTAAATAGCAAAGTAGTAGGAGAACAATATGATAAAGATAGACCCGGGGGCCATAGGTTTCACTAGTGGCTTCTCTCGAGAGCATAAATATTCTATGGTGGGTGAACAAATTACTGTTGAGCAATTGACAGAATTGAGCATAATTATGAGAATATCTAGGAATGATCATGTATATAGGCATCACGTCCGAGACAAGTAGACCGACTCCTACCTGCATCTACTACTATTACTCCACTCATCGACCGCTATCCAGCATGCGTCTAGAGTATTAAGTTAAAAACAGAGTAACGCCTTAAGCAAGATGACATGATGTAGAGGGATAGACTCATGCAATATGAATAAAACCCCATCTTGTTATCCTTGATGGCAACAATACAATACGTGCCTTGCTGCCCTTACTGTCACCGGGAAAGGACACCGCAAGATTGAACCCAAAGCTAAGCACTTCTCCCGTTGCAAGAAAGATCAATCTAGTAGGCCAAACCAAACTGATAATTCGAAGAGACTTGCAAAGATAACCAGTCATACATAAAATAATTCAGAGAAGAATCAAATATTGTTCATAGATAGACTTGATCATAAACCCACAATTCATCGGTCTCAACAAACACACCGCAAAAATAAGATTACATCAAATAGATCTCCACAAGAGAGGGGGAGAACATTGTATTGAGATCCAAAAAGAGAGAAGAAGCCATCTAGCTACTAGCTATGGACCCGTAGGTCTGAGATAAACTACTCACACTTCATGGCTATGGTGTTGATGTAGAAGCCCTCCGTGATCGATGCCCCCTCCGGCGGAGCTCCGGAACAGGCCCCAAGATGGGATCTCGTGGATACAGAAAGTTACGGCGGTGGAATTAGGGTTTTGACTCCTCTTCTGATCGTTTGAGGCTTAGGTCCAGACTTGGGCTTCTTCACTTGAGCAGCAACTTGCTTGCCACTTTTCTTGAAGTTCCCCTTCTTCCCTTTTCCGTTCTTCTTGAAACTAGTGGTCTTGTTCACCATCAACACTTGATGCTCCTTCTTGATTTCTACCTCCGCAAGCTTTAGCATTGCGAAGAGCTCGGGAATTGTCTTATCCATCCCTTGCATATTATAGTTCATCATGAAGATTTTGTAGCTTGGTGGCAGTGATTGAAGAACTCTGTCAATGACACTATCATCAGGAAGATTAACTCCAAGTTGAGTCAAGTGGTTGTGGTACCCAGACATTCTAAGTATATGTTCACTGACGGAACTATTCTCCTCCATTTTGCAGCTATAGAACTCATTGGAGACTTCATATCTCTCAATTCGGGTATTTGCTTGAAATATTAACTTCAACTCCTAGAACATCTCATATGCTCCATGATGTTTAAAATGTCGTTGAAGTCCCGATTCTAAGCCATAAATAATGGCACACTGAACTATAGAGTAGTCATCAGCTTTGCTCTGCCAAACGTTCATAACATCTGGAGTTGCTCCTACAGCGGGCTTTGCACCTAGCGGTGCTTCCAGGACGTAATTCTTCTGTACAACAATGAGGATAATCCTCAAGTTATGGACCCAGTACGTGTAATTTCTACCATCATCTTTCAACTTAGCTTTCTCTAGGAACGCATTAGAATTCAAAGGAACAGTAGCACCGGCCATTTATCTACAACAACATAGACATGCAAAATGCTATCAAGTACTAAGTTCATGATAAATTAAAGTTCAATTAATCATATTACTTAAGAACTCCCACTTAGATAGACATCCCTCTAGTCATCTAAATCATCACGTGATCCATATCAACTAAACCATGTCCGATCATCACGTGAGATGGAGTAGCTTTCAATGGTGAACATCACTATGTTGATCATATCTACTATATGGTTCATGCTCGACCTTTCGGTCTCAGTGTTCTGAGGCCACATCTGCATATGTTAGGCTCATCAAGTTTAACCCAAGTATTCTGCGTGTGCAAAACTAGCTTGCACCCGTTGTATGTGAACGTAGAGCTTATCACACTTGATCATCATGTGGTGTCTCGTCATGACAAATTGTAGCAACGATGCATACACAGGGAGAACACTTGTACCTTGAAATTTAGTGAGAGAACATCTTATAATGCTACCGTCGAACTAAGCAAAATAAGATGCATAAAGGATAAACATCACATGCAATCAAAATAAGTGATATGATATGGCCATCATCATCTTGTGCCTTTGATCTCCATCTCCAAACCACCGTCATGATCACCATCGTCACTGGCTTGACACCTTGATCTCCATCGTAGCATCATTGTCGTCTCGCCAACTATTGCTTCTCCGACTATTGCTACCGCTTAGTGATAAAGTAAAGCAATTACATGGCGATTGTATTTCATACAATAAAGCGACAACCATATGGCTCCTGCTAGTTGCCGATAACTGTTACACAACATGATCATCTCATACAACAATTTATATTATCACGTCTTGACCATATCACAACACAACATGCCCTGCAAAAACAAGTTAGACGCCCTCTACTTTGTTGTTGCAAGTTTTATGTGGCTGCTACGGGCTTCTAGCAAGAACCGTTCTTACCTACTCATCAAAACCACAACGATTTTTTCGTCAAGTGTGCTATTTTAACCATCAACAAGGACCGGGCGTAGTCAAACTCGATTCAACTAATGTGTGCGAAGCATGTCGGTAGAACCAGTCTCATGAACGTGGTCATGTAATGTCGGCCCGGGTCGCTTCATCCAACAATACCGCCGAATCAAAGTAAGACGTTGCCGGTAAGCAGTATGACTATTATCGCCCACAACTCATTGTGTACTACTCGTGCATATAACATCTATGCATAGACCTGGCTCGGATGCCACTGTTGGGGAACGCAGTATTTCAAAAAGAAATCCTACGACCACGCAAGATCTATCTAGGAGATGCATAGCAACGAGAGGGGAGAGTGTGTCTATGTACCCTCATAGACCGAAGGTGGAAGCATTTAGTAACGCAGTTGATGTAGTCGAACGTCTTGGAGATCCAACCGATCCAAGTACCGAACGTACGGCACCTCCGCGTTCAGCACACGTTCAGACCGATGACGTCCCTCGAGCTCTTGATCCAGTTGAGGCCGAGGGAGAGTTCCATCAGCACGACAGCGTGGTGACGGTGATGATGAAGTTACCGGCGTAGGGCTTCGCCTAAGCACTACGACGATATGACCGAGGTCTGTAACTATGGAGGAGGGCACCACACACGGCTAAGAGAAACTTTGGTGTGTCTTTGGGGTGCCCCCTCCCACGTATATTAAGGGGGGAGGAGAGGTGGCCGGCCCTAGAGGGGGCGCGCCATGGGGTGAGTCCTACTTGGACTCCCGGTCCAAGTAGGATTCGTCCCCCCCCCTTTCCTAGTCCAAGTAGGAGAAGAAGGGAAGGAGGAAAGGAAGAGAAGGAAGGAGGGGGGGCGCCGCCCCCTCCCCTTGTCCGATTCAGACTGGGCAAGGGGGGCACCACCTCTGGCTGGCCCTCTCTCTTCTCCATTAAGGCCCATGATGGACTATTAACTTCCCAGGGGGGGTCCGGTAACCCCCGGTACTCCAAAACTTATCTGAAACGACCCTTCTGGTGTCCAAATGTAGCCTTCCAATATATGGATCTTTATGTCTCTACCATTTCAAGACTCCTCGTTGGGTATGTGATATTATCCGGGACTCCGAACAAACTTCGGTTCATCAAAACACGAAACTCATAATACAAATCGTCATCGAACGTTAAGCGTGCGGACCCTACGGGTTCGAGAACTATGTAGACATGACTGAGACACATCTCCAGTCAATAACCAATAGCGGAACCTGGATGCTCATATTGGTTCCTACATATTCTATGAAGATCTTTATCGGTCAAACCGCATAACAACATACGTTGTTCCCTTTGTCATCGGTATGTTACTTTCCCGAGATTCGATCGTCGGTATCATCATACCTAGTTCAATCTCGTCACCGACAAGTCTCTTTACTCGTTCCGTAATGCATCATCCCGTGACTAACTCATTAGTCACATTGCTTGCAAGGCTCATTGAGGGAGTCCTGGATTAGGGGGTGTTCGGGTAGCCGGACTATACCTTCAGCCGGACTCCAGGACTATGAAGATACAAGATTGAAGACTTCGTCCCGTGTCCGGATGGGACTTTCCTTGGCGTGGAAGGCAAGCTTGGCGATGCGGATATTCAAGATCTCCTACCATTGTAACAGACTCTATGTAACCCTAACCCTATCCGGTGTCTATATAAACCGGAGGGTTGTAGTCCGTAGGGAAAAAAACTCCATATACAACAATCATACCATAGGCTAGCTTCTAGGGTTTAGCCTCCTTGATCTCGTGGTAGATCTACTCTTGTACTACCCATATCATCAATATTAATCAAGCAGGACGTAGGGTTTTACCTCCATCAAGAGGGCCCGAACCTGGGTAAAACGTCGTGTTCCATGCTTCCTGTTACCATCCGGCCTAGACGCACAGTTTGGGACCCCCTACCCAAGATCCGTCGGTTTTGACACCGACATTGGTGCTTTCATTGAGAGTTCCTCTGTGCCGTCACAATCAGGAAGGATGCCTCCTCCCATCTTTAAAGACGGCGCCGTTGCTAAGGGAGCCTTGGCTGTCGGCCAAACCCTCCGGCTAGGTGGTTTCCTCATGACCGCCTGTTCGGCTGTTGCGCCGACGGTGACCTCTCGGGTCATCAAAAGCAACCTACACGTCAACTCGGAGCTCGTCGAGCAGCTAGATCCAATGGAGCTCTCTTCCGTAAACGAGCTCTTGGATCGCATCGCCTCCCTGGGGGTCGCTACGGATTACGACCAGGTTGGGCTTAAACCCGATCTAAGAGAAATTAACTCTCCCCAAGTCACCCACCACGTTGCCGTGGTAGAGGCGCACTGCGGCGACCCTTCATCTATTTTAAGGACTAGCTACGTCCGAATTCCCGACCCCTCCAAGCCGGATCCCCGCGGAGGGGAGGATGTAACTCAAGACCTGAGCTTAGGATCAGGCAACGGGCTAGATTCATTGGACAACATCCAAGAATCCGAACTTCAGAGTTCGGAAACTCTTCGGCCTCCGAATCTTGGATTAGGTGAGGTTTCAGATTCAACGACACCCGCCCACCCGAACATAAGCGATCTCTCCCAAATTAGGCAGAGGCCCGAGGAAACAGTACATCATTACTGGGCCAGATTCCTCCTGGTTATGAACAGGATAAAGGATTTCCGCGAGGGAGACGCAATCTCAATTTTCTGTAGTAATTGCATGGACGAGGGAATCCTTAACGCCATAAGTCGTCGTGATGTTACACGCTTCGCTGACTTGGCATCCATAGTACAAAAATACTGTGCGATGGAAAGCGCCTGGAAAACCGAAATAAAATTTTGGGATAATCCGGCCTTGAATAGTAATCCCGTCTGAACTAACAGGGTGCATCATCATAGGACACCCGGGATAAACACCAAAAAGCCAAAACCCTCTACAGGGCATGGAACCGTACTGGAAAGGTGGCTTGATGGACCCTGTAGAATTCACAGTACAGAGGACACCACACCAACTCACAGCCTTAGAGCATGTTGGATACTCCGGCAGGTGGCCAAAATTGGCGAGGACCTCTTAATTCTGGAGGCCGCAGAAAGCCAGCCCGAGGGCACCAGTACCGTTCTCACAGTCTTTGAGACTTTCGCATCAAACAATATGCGAAAAAGAACACTCTGCAGCCTCGCCGAAGTCTATCAAGTTGCAACAATAAATCCATGGAGCGACACTGCTATTACCTTCAACGCAAGTGATGAACCTAGATTCCGAACTGCCCGAGCACCAGCCGCATTGGTCCTCAGTCCCATAGTGGACGGCTTTTGCCTCACCAAGGTGCTCATGGATGGAGGCAGCGGACTGAACCTCATTTATGAGGAAACCCTTCAAAAAATGGAAATAGACTGGAACCGCATCGAGCAAAGCAGCACAACCTTTAGAGGAATAATCCCCAGTCGGGAAGCGCGCTGCACAGGAAAAATCACACTAGATGTGGTGTTCGGCACGCCGGATAATTACAGGTCCGAAGAAGTCACGTTTTAGGTGGCCCCGTTCAAAAGCGGATATCACGCTTTACTAGGGCGGGAAGCATTCACAATCTTCCAAGCAATACCCCATTACAGGTACATGAAGTTTAAGATGCCCGGGCCGAACGGAATTATCACTCTAGCTAGTGATCCGGACATAGCACTCCGCGCCGAAGAGAAGACAGCCGCATTAGCCCTTGAGGCGCTATCCGAAGCCTTAGCGGCCGAGGAACTGACTGCGCTACGCTCCACGGTTAACAGGGATGATGTGATACTCGATAAGAGATCCAAATCCACGTCCTTCAAGCCAGCTGACAAAATAGTCAAATTCCAGGTCCATCCAACGGACCCCAATAAAACAGCTTCCATCGGGGCACGACTGAACCCTGATGCAGACCCGCACTGCGAGAGTTCCTACGAGAGAACTGGGACATCTTCGCCTGGCACCCTTCAGACATGCCAGGGATCCCACGCAGGCTGGCCAAACACAGCTTAAATATCCTAAAAGGATTTAAACCTGTCAAACAAGTCCTTCGGTGTTTTTCCAAACCCAAGAGACAGGCTATGGGAGAGGAGCTAGCCAAGCTATTAGAGGCCGGATTCATCAGAGACATAAAACATCCGGACTGGCTAGCAAACCTGGTGATGGTACCAAAGAAGGACAAATCCTAGCGCCTGTGTGTCGATTTTAAAGACCTTAACAAGGCTTGCCCAAAGGATCCCTTCCCCCTCCCCCGTATCGATCAAATTATCGATGCCACCGCAGGACACGATTTGTTGTGTTTCCTCGACGCATACTCCGGTTACCATCAAATCAAGATGGCAGAATCAGACCAAGCTGCAATAGCATTCATCACACCATACGGCCCATTCTGCTTCAACACAATGCCCTTCGGGCTGAAAAACGCCGGCGCAACATATCAGCGCATGATCCAGACATGTCTGGCAAACCAGATCGGCAAAACAGTGGAGGCGTATGTGGATGATGTGGTCGTCAAATCAAGACATGTCGAATCCCTAGTAAACGGCTTGAGGCTTACATTCGATAACCTCCGAAAATATGACATCAAGCTCAACCCAAAAAAATGCGTCTTCGGCGTTCCAGCCGGAAAGCTCTTGGGCCTCATTGTATCCGGTAGAGGAATTGAAGCAAACCCAGCCAAGATCCGAGCTTTGTCACAATTGGATGTCCCAAAGGACCTTAAACAAATACAAAAATTAACCGTATGTGTGGCGGCTTTAAGCCGCTTCATCTCCCGCTTGGGAGAAAAGGCACTACCCCTTTATCGCCTCCTTCGGCGCACCGAACACTTCGAGTGGACGGATGCCGCCACGGCCGGACTTGATGAAATAAAAGCCATATTGGCAACAAACCCAGTCCTGGCCGCGCCAATCACCGGCGAACCAATGTTATTGTACATTGCAGCAACACACCAAGTTGCCAGCGCAGTGCTCGTTGTCAAGCGGGAAACGGGCGGACACAAATTCCCCCTTCAAAGGCCGGTCTACTACGTGTCCACTGTCCTCACTCCATGCAAATCACGGTACCTGCATTATCAAAAGATTGCATACGCGGTATTCATGGCATCCCGGAAGCTACGACACTACTTTCAAGAGTGTTCCATAACAGTAGCCTCGGAAGTGCCACTAAACGATATTATCAACAACCGCGATGCAACGGGCCGGATTGCAAAATGGGCCATCGAGCTTCTCCCATTCGATATAACCTATAAGCCACGGCGAGCTATTAAATCGCAAGTCTTGGCCAACTTCATCGCAGAATGGACGGAGGCCGAGCTCCCTAAAGAGTACGGCACATATTCAAACTGGATTATGCATTTCGACGGCTCCAAAATGTTGGCCGGACTGGGGGCCGACGTCGTCCTGACGTCCCCCACAGGAGACCCAGTCCAATATGTGCTCCATATCATGTATACGGATTCCAACAATGCAGCCGAATATGAGGCCCTCCTGCATGGCCTCCGAATAGCAGTATCCATGGGTATCCAGCGCCTAGAGGTACGCGGGGATTCAAACCTCGCGATATCCCAAATAAATGGAGACTTCGACGCCAAGGACCCAAAATGGCAGCTTACCGCGACGCCGTCCTAAAAATGTCAGCTCGGTTCGAAGGGCTGGAGTTTCACCATATAGCCCGAGAAAACAATCAAGCGGCGGACGTCCTAGCACGCATCGGAGCAAAACGCGATGCAGTCCCCCCCAACATCTTTTTAGAAAGATTGTTAAAGCCATCCGTAACATGGGAGGGGGAACCCGCAAATAACAGCCCGAACCCAGCCGCGCCACTCGACGCCGAACAATCTGACACAATTGGAGGCTCTGCCAACGAAATTACACCTTCAGCCCACGTAATAATGGCGGTTATCGCCCCGTGGACAGAACCATTCATAGCCTACCTTACTAGGCAGGAACTCCCGGAGGACCAAAACGTGGCCCGCTACATAGTGCGGCGATCTAAGGCCTACAGAGTCCATGAGGGAGAACTCTATAAGAAAAGCACTACCGGAGTCCTTCAAAGGTGCATCTCCGAAGAGGAAGGGCGGAACCTCCTGGATGAAATTCATGCCAGACTCGGTGGTCACCACGCCGCTGCTCGGTCCCTTGTTAGCAAGGCTTTCCGTACAGGCTTTTACTGGCCGACGGCCCGAGTAAACGCTCAGGACCTAGTCCAACGATGCCCTGGTTGCCAACTTTTTGCCAACAAAAGCCATATGCCACCCACCGTGCTCCAAACTATACCCATCACCTGGCCTTTTGCGGTCTGGGGGCTTGACATGGTCGGACCCCTTAAAGGTGGAACCCATAGGAAAAAATACTTACTGGTCATGGTGGATAAGTTCACCAAATGGATAGAAGCCAAGCCTGTTAAAACGGCCGAATCCGGACCTGTGATAGACTTCATATCAGGGGTTGTACACCGTTATGGCGTCCCCCACAGCATCATAACCGACAACGGTACAAACTTAACCGCCGACGAGGTAAAACTCTAGTGCAAAAACATGGGCATCAAGCTCGATTATGCTTCCGTCTATCACCCACAAACCAACGGCCAGGTCGAACGCGCAAATGGTCTTATCATGAGTGGCATTAAACCCATACTGGTGCGGTCCCTCAAGGAATCTAACACGCACTGGGTAGAGGAGCTCGACTCCATGCTCTGGGGGCTGCGGACCACGCCAAATCACACCACCGGATACACACCATTTTTTATGGTGTACGGCGCAGAGGCAGTTCTGCCCTGCGACATAATTCATGACTCACCTAGAGTGCGCATGTACGAAGAAAGAGAAGCCGAGCTCGATCGGCAGGACAACTTGGACGCCTTGGAGGAGGAGCGTGACGTGGCAAAAGCCCGTTCCGCATTTTATCAACAGCAGGCCCGAAGATATCAAAGCAGAGAAGTACGGGCCAAAAATTACAATGTTGGCGAACTAGTTCTACGCCTGCCGGATAAGAAAAAGGACAAACTCAAGCCCAAATGGGAAGGTCCATTCATAATCGACCAAGTCCTGACTGGTGGGGCGTACCGCCTGCGAGATGCGTCGGATAACCGACTCGAGCCGAACCCGTGGAACGCCACCCGTCTCCGAAGATTCTATGCCTAGCGCCGGACTCTGTGTTCGTCTCCTTCCTCTGTCCATTTTTTGCATTTTTTTGCATTCTTCTGTCTTATATTTCCCTCCTTCCCCTCTTTTATTTTATAGCCCTTAAAGGCTCATCTAGTGACGCGCCACTCGCGCTCATTAAACCCGGGGGCTTCTTTAACAGAAGCTTATTTATACGGGCTTCACGCCCAACACATGCGTCAAACTTCCGCATGTACCTTTTTCTTCACCATTATATGCATCGATATGACTTAAGTTTTGGACAAGCTGGGTTGCCTGGCTCCTGTGCTTACCCCTACGTTCCCGATTGTTCGGCTAGGTGGTAAAGGGAGCACCTCTGCGATTGTTACTGTCGGGTCAGCCGGATGTGTACCTCAGACTGGGTGAAGCCGAAAGCTAGCGTTCTTAAGGGAATATTCGGTCGGTGAAATAAAAGATGATCTTTTTACCCATTTTATGCGCCCCCAGATGCTTTTTCTGCGTTTTTTCACGCAGTCCGGACATGCACTTTAGGGCATGCCTCCCAGCGAAAGGAACCCCTAAAGGAACTATTCTCTCTGGAAGATGTTTCTTACTAACCATGTAATATAACATAACTAGTTGGGAACTTGTCTGATAAAGCACTAATGACCCCTATGCCTGGTCTCCACGCATACCCCGGTTCTTATATAACCGCTATGGTATTCGGACACACTCCGGACCGTCAGGTCCCGAGGTTGAAGCAAAAAGGTCGGCAACGACAAACGATCTACAATCCAGCTAGAAGGCATTACACATGTCAATTCAAAATTACATAGTCATTCTGACTGATTGTATTCCTCTTCTATACCATCTAACAGGCTCTCTAATTTACAGTCCTGCTGGGAATACTTCGCGGCCAACTCTACATGGCCGTATACTAAGCTTACAGGGATCTCCTTCCCGTCAGGCCCCACTGGTCCGACCTCGGCCATATGGTTTGGGTCAGACTTCGTAAAACGGGTCTTCACCGTGGCCCAGGCCTCCCTAGCGCCTTGTCGGCAGGCCGATATCTTCCATAACCGGAAGCGCCGCCGAGCTCCCTTCAGCTTCTCCGCAAGCTCTCCAAGGCCCTCGGGCACGGAGTGGGCAGGCCATAAGGCTTGGGAAATACCCCGCATCGCCTGCCGAATTCGCTCGTGCAGTTGCAAGAGTTCGGGAAGAAGGTCACCCATAGAACCGGGCATCTCCTCTGCAGGACGACCTGTGAGCATACCTACAGACATTACTTTGTTAGTCGACTTCCTCGCCGAACCTTTTTTTTCAAAGTTCGTTCAAGCACTTACTAAAAATGCCGCGTCGAAGCCGCTGATTCTCCTTCGTGGAGTCCGACAGCTGGCCACGAACATCTTTAAGTTCGACGTCCAGCTTGGTGTTGGCATCCTGAAGATCATTCTTCTCTCGCCTCACCTTTGTCAACATACTTTCACCGGCCTTTAGCCGGCGTAAGAGTTGTTGCTTGTCCGGATCGAGTCCGGCACCATCTGCAATATGATTTGTCAGATTTGCACCCACACCTCACAATACAAATCTTTCGAAGTGTATCTTACCTGAGGGGGTCTCTTTGGGCTCCCCTACTACGGCTAGTGCGGCCTCTAGTTGGGCCTTGCACTTTTCCAGCTCCTGGGACAGTACGGCATTCTTCTCTGTAAGAACCTGCATATTAAATGTTCCTCAAATCAGTTGCTCTAACTGCTTCAAGTCTCGGGGGCTACTGGCATATATATATATATATATATATATAACCAAAATTTTCTCACCCGTATGTCTTTTACATACTGCTCCGTGGCTCTGGCTAAACCATTTTGAGCGGCACGGAGGTACACATCTCCCGAATTAAAGGCATCTAAAGCCTCTTGGGATAAACAAGCGTCGCGTAGAATTGTCCGGCGACGCCTGTGGTTCATGGCACTCTCCACTTCAGAATTTGTGGCACACAGCCTGTCCGCATCCTCTGTCAGAGGAGCGTCCGGCGCGCGCCTTGTGCTCGCCTCCGCTTCCTGACCAGACGTTGGAGCCTGGCTGGTGGAGGCGCGATTAGCAACCTCTCCGGATGTAGTCCGGCGAGGTCTCTTTGTTCTGAAGATAGCACGAACATTAATATGCCCTGACAGAATAACTCCACGGAAACAGAGGGTGCACTATACCTTTGCGCCGGCATCTCAGTCCGGACTACATTCCTTTTTTCCCCACGGGGCCCTGCAGCCCCTCGTTGGCTAGCCGCCGCAGGTTCGGCCTCCTGCCTCGGAAATCTCCCCTACAAAACACGGTTGTCGTCAGAAACACCGGGCTACGTGAGGGTGGAATCTCTTTCAAGGGAATAAGACCCTGGTTTCTGTCACCTGGGAGGCCGGGATTAACCCTGGGTAATCCGCCGTAATGGCTACCAAGGTATTGTCCTTACTTAGCTGATGGAACACCCCGTCGATAAGCTCCACCGATATGTCCGGATCCTCTTCGGAGTCCCGATTGAGGGACTGTTCTGGGTCCTCGGGTTGTGGAGGGCGGCTGTTTATATCCTTTACCTCATGCTGCAGTTCCTGCATTGAAGTCGTTAGACTACCTATCTAACCATGGGAGTATAAAACAAACGGGCAAGCGCAATTGTTCACTTCCCAACTTGGAGGATCGTACATACTGAATCCGGCCCGCGGGTTGATGCGGAGGAATTCCTCCTTTTCTCCCTTGTACAAAGAGGATAAGATCTTTACTAAGGCGGCGGCTGAGGCCGGCCCCTTACGACCATAACGTGTGGCGTCATCCTCCCCGTTGAAATCCCACATGGGGTGGCCTCTATATTGAAGCGTCTGCACCCCCCGCATAATGCATGCGGCCATGACTCCAATCATGGTTAGTCCGGAATGAGCCAACAGTCTTATCCGGCCCATCAGGTAAAGGACGTCTCTGTCACTTTCTCTCTGAGAGCTCCGCGGACGCCAACTCAAGCGTTTCTTCAATGAAGCACTGTTGAACTCAGGGAGACCGACCCGGATAGGGTCCGGTAGCGGGACGTCATCTATGTAAAACCATTCCGAAGGCCAGTCCTCGGACGCCTTCTTTGGGGTTCCGGATAGGTATCCGGTCCCGGCGATGCGCCATACTTCGGCTCCGCCCACTTGGTATATAGACCCCTCTTGAGAACGGGGCACCAGGCAGAATAACCTCTTCCACGGCACGAAATGAGCCTCAACGCCTAAAAATAGCTCGCAAAGGGCGACGAAACCCGCAATATGCAATACGGAGGCGGGCGTGAGATTGTGCAGCTGGAGGCCGTAGAACTCCAGAACCCCGCGGAGAAATGGATGAATTGGAAATCCTAGTCCCCTTATTAGATAGGGGACGAGGCACACCCGCTCTCCTTTAGAAGGATTGGGGGTGCTCTCCGCTTGTTTTCTGCCATTGTAGGTGGCGAGACCGGCTCGGACCGGGACCATGTATGCCTGAGGGAGAAATCCCTTGTCCTGAAGCGACACTAACTCGCTATGAGGGATGGTGCAACTCTCCCAGTCCTCGGGTTTGGGACCGAAGGGGCGAGGGGAGGAGCTGCGACGGCTGGTCATGTTGGAATGGACCTTTGCTGGAAGCGCTCTGATGATAACTCACGGAAAGGAGAAGATGTGGTTTGGACCTAAATCCCCATCCCGTTAAATAGGCGGCTCGTTTATATGGCTAGGGGTGTGGATATAAAAACGCCCCGGCTTTTCGCATTCGTTTGACACGTGGAAGACGGCCATTATTGGGCACGGAAGCCGAGGAGCACTACATTAAAAAAAGACATTATTCCTACAGGTACACAAGATTTGGAGAAGAACCCGCCTTGCAATGCCGAACAATCTGCGCGCCGGACTCGTTGTCATTGAAGCCTGGTTCGGGGGCTACTGAGGGAATCCTGGATTAGGGGGTGTTCGGGTAGCCGGACTATACCTTCAGCCGAGCTCCAGGACTATGAAGATACAAGATTGAAGACTTCGTCCCGTGTCCGGATGGGACTTTCCTTGGCGTGGAAGGAAAGCTTGGCGATGCGGATATTCAAGATCTCCTACCATTGTAACCGACTCTATGTAACCCTAACCCTATCCAGTGTCTATATAAACCGGAGGGTTGTAGTCCGTAGGGAAAAAACTCCATATACAACAACCATACCATAGGCTAGCTTCTAGGGTTTAGCCTCCTTGATCTCGTGGTAGATCTACTCTTGTACTACCCATATCATCAATATTAATCAAGCAAGACGTAGGGTTTTACCTCCATCAAGAGGGCCCGAACCTGGGTAAAACGTCATGTTCCCTGCTTCCTATTACCATCCGGCCTAGACGCATAGTTCGGGATCCCCTACCCAAGATCCGCCGGTTTTGACACGGACACTCATAGTGATGTGCATTACCGAGAGGGCCCAGAGATACCTCTCCGATACACGGAGTGACAAATCCTAATCTCGATCTATGCCAACTCAACAAACACCATTAGAGACACCTATAGAGCATCTTTATAATCACCCAGTTACATTGTGAAGTTTGATAGCACACAAGGTGTTCCTCCGGTATTCGGGAGTTGCATAATCTCATAGTCTGAGGAACATGTATAAGTCATGAAGAAAGCAATAACAGAAAAACTAAATGATCATTATGCTAAGCTAACGGATGGGTCTTGTCCATCACATCATTCTCTAATTATGTGATCCCGTTCATCAAATGACAACACATGTCTATGGCTAGGAAACTTAACCATCTTTGATTAACGAGCTAGTCAAATAGAGGCACACTAGGGACACTCTGTTTGTCTACGTATCCACACATGTACTAAGTTTCCGGTTAATACAATTCTAGCATGAATAATAAAAAATTATCATGATATAAGGAAATATAAATAACAACTTTATTATTGCCTCTAGGGCATATTTCCTTCAAGAACATCATTAATTCTTCCCATAGGCTTTTTAATAGTAGAGTCCGCCAAGTGCAAATTCAAAGAACACGATTCAAGATCGGTAAGACCAAGCACATCACATATAGATTTTGGAATAGCAGAAACACTAACACCCAAGTCACACAAAGCAAAACACTCATAATTTTTAATCTTGACTTTGATAGTAGGTTCCCACTCATCATGCAATTTTCTAGGCATTGACACTTATAATTCCAATTTTTCTTCAAAAGATTTCATCATAGCATCAACAATATGTTTAGTAAAATCTTTATTTTGTTCATAGGTGTGGGGTGAATTTATCATGGATTGCAACAAAGAAATACAATCAGTCAAAGAGTAACTATCATAATTAAAGTCTTTGTAATCCAAAAGAGTGGGCACATCACTAGCTAAAGTTTTGACCTCTCCAAACCCACTTTCATTAATTTTCTCAACAAGATTTTCACCCTCCGAAATATTGGGACACCTTCTACCTAAAGTTGACTCTTATCCAGTCCTGTTTTCATCAATATTAATTTTACTAAACAATGAATCAATAGAAGAAGCACCAATCATTTTAAGATCTTCATCACTTTTGTGAAAGAAATCACTAGAAAATGATTTTTCTAAAAGTTCTCTTTTAGCTCTAAGCATAGCGGTTCTTTTATTTCTTCCATCCATAGAAAAATAAAGAGCTTTAATTGATTCATCTACTTTAGGCACACAAAATTTCATCTTGATATTTCCCACATCATGGGCAATCCTATCAACACTTCTAGAAAAATCATTAATCTTACTCAACTTTTCTTCTATGGAAGTGTTGAAAACTTTCTGTGTATTGATAAATTCTTTAATATTATTCTCAAGATCAGAGGTGTTCCTATTATTTTTACAAGATTGATTTCCATAGGAATTACCATAATTATTAGAGAAATTACTAGGAAAAGGTCTAGGATTAAAATTACCTCTATAAGCATTGTTATTGAAATTATTTTGAGATATGAAATTCACTTCTATGACCTCACTATTTTTATCAATCAAAGTAGACAAAGGCATATAATTAAGATCAGTAGGAGCACTTCTACTAGCAACCAATTTCACAAGAGCATCAACTTTTTCACTCAAAGAAGAAATTTCTTCAACTGAATTACCCTTTTTACTAGCAGGAGCCCTTTCGGTATGCCATTGCAAATAATTTGCCATAATATTATCAAGCAATTTGGTGTCTTCACCCAAAGTAATTTCCATAAAAGTACCAACCGCGGCTGGATCTAAAAGATTACGAGAAACAAAATTCAACCTCGCATAGAAATTTTGTACGATCATCCAAAGATTTAACGCATGAGTTGGGCAATTCCTTAGCATCATTTTCATCCTTTCCCAAGATTGTGCAACATGCTCATGTTCAAGTTGCTTGAAATTCATGATCTGGGTTCTAAGGGAAATATTTTTTGCGGGAGGAAAATACTTAGTGATAAAAGCATCTTTGCACTTATTTCTAGAATCGATACTATTGTGAGGCAAAGAAGAGAACTAAATTTTTGCAGAATCACGCAAAGAAATCAGAAATAATTTCATCTTGACCACATCATTGTCCGCATCTATTTTCTTTTGCATATCACATAATTCCATGAAGGTATTAAGATGGGACGCTACATCCTCATTAGGAGTACTGGAAAAATTGGTCTTTCATAACAAGATTCAGCAAAGCAGTATTAATATCACAAGTCTCCGCACTAGTGGCGGGAGGAGCAAGCGGAGTGCCGATAAAATCATTGTTGTTGGTATTTGAGAAATCACATAACTTGGTGTTCTCTTGCGTCATGATGACCACACAACAAGATTGCACTCAAAAACAGATCCGGCAAGAAAACGGCGAACGGAAAAAAAAGAGGCGAATAAAACGTCAATTTTTTGTGAAGTGGGGGAGAGGAAAACGAGAGGCAAATGGCAAATAATGTAAATTGTAAGGAGATGAGATTTGTGATTAGGAACCTGTTATATGTTGAAGATCCTCCCCGGCAACGGCGCCAGAAATTCTTTTGATGTTGCTTGAAGCTACGTCGGTATTTCCCCAAAGAGGAAGGGATGATGCAGCACAATGGTGGTAAGTATTTCCCTCAGATATGAAACCAAGGTTATCAAACCATTAGGAGAACCAAGCAACACAACATAAACAGCCCCGCACATATATAACAAATCCACGCAACCCGGCGTGTTAAAGGGGTTGTCAATCCCTTTCGGGTAACGGTGCCAGAAATTGGTGCGTGACAGGAGAAAGTTGTAATAGATTGAATAAGTAGATCGCAAATAAAATAAAGTGCAGCAATATATTTTGGGGTTTCTGAATTAATAGATCTGAAAATAAAAGCAAAGGAAAAATAGATCACAAAGGTAAATATAGAAGACCCGAGGGCCGTAGGTTTCACTAGTGGCTTCTCTCGAGAAAAATAGCAAACGGTGGGTAAACAAATTACTGTTGGGCAATTGATAGAACTCCAAATACTCGTGATGATATCCAGGCAATGATCATTATATAGGCATCACGTCCAAGATTAGTTGACCGACTCCTGCCTGCATCTACTACTATCACTCCACACATCGACCGCTATCCAACATGCATCTAGTGTATTAAGTTCATGGAGAAATGGAGTAATGCAATAAGAACGACGACATGATGTAGACAAGATCTATCTATGTAGAGATACACCCCATCGTTTTATCCTTAGTAGCAACCATACATACGTGTCATTTCCCTTTATGTCACTGGAATCAAGCACTGTAAGATCGAACCCACTACGAAGCACCTATTCCCATTGCAAGATAAAAAGATCAAGTTGGCCAAACAAAACCCAAATATCAGAGAAGAAATTTGAGGCTATAAGCAACCATGCATATAAGAGATCAAAGAAACCCAAATACTTTCATGGATATAAAAAGATAGGTCTGATCATAAACTCAAAGTTCATCGATCCCAACAAACACACCGCAAAAGAGTTACATCATATGGATCTCCAAGAGAGCACTATATTGAGAATCAATAGAGAGAGAGAGAGAGATGAATCCATCTAGCTAGTAACTACGGACACGAAGGTCTACAAAGAACTACTCACGCATCATCGGAGAGGCACCAATGGAGGTGGTGAACCCCATCCGAGATGGTGTCTAGATTGGATGTGGTGGTTCTGGACTCTGCGGCGGCTAGATGAATATTTCATGGACTCCCCTAGGGTTCTGAGATTTTTGGGGTATTTATAGAGCAAAGAGGCGGTCCGAGGGGCACCCAAGGTGGGCACAACCCACCAGGGCACGCCTAGGCCTCCTAGCGCGCCCTGGTGGGTTGTGCCCCCCTCGGGGCACACCCCAGGCGCAGCTAGGGCCCATTGTGTTCCTTCTGGCCCGTAAAAATTCTCCATAAAGTTTCATGGCATTTGGACTCCGTCTTATATTGATTTTCTGCGATGTAAAAAACATGGGAAAACAGGAACTGGCACTTTGCACTATGTTGATAGGTTAGTACCAAAAAACTGACACAAAATGACTATAAATGATTATAAAACATCCAAGATTGATAATATAATAGCATGGAACAATTAAAAATTATAGATACATTAGAGACGTATCAGGAAGAAGCGTGGCTAAAACACACGGAGTATGAGGCAATGGTGACGGCGGCATGGCAAGCGGCGAGCAATGGAGACAGAGGGCTAGCTGCAGTATGGTCAAAGCTAGAGCGTGTGTCAGCTGACATGCAACAGTGGGGTAGGACAGTGTTTGGTTCTATCAGAAAACAAATTGCCAAGTTAAAAACTCAGTTAGAGGATGTGAAACGGCGAGCCCTGCGAACCTGTTTCTCACTGGAGATCCGGGACGTAGAAGGGAAACTATGGGACATTTATGAGAATTAAGAGATCTTATAAACAGCGGTCCCGAGTGGACTGGCTGATTGCTGGAGACCAAAACACAAAATAATTTCAGAACCGTTGCTCACACAGAAAGAGGAAGAACACTATCAAAGCATTGGTGCGGGAGGATGGGTCGAGGTGCACTATTGATGAGGGGATGAGAGAGATGGCAGCCACGTTTTATGAGAAACTATTCATGTCGGAGGGATCGGCTGATGCGCATCATCTTTTGGAAAACATTGAGCCGGCTGTCACGGAAGCTATGAATGCTAAACTGATGGCTGCTATTACAGATGAGGAGATCGAGAGGGAGCTTGATACGTCTCCAATGAATCTATAATTTTTTATTGTTCCATCCTATTATATTATATGTTTGGATGTTTAATGGGCTTTAATATGCTCTTTTATATTATTTTTGAGACTAACCTATTAACCGGAGGCCCAGTGCCAGTTTCTGTTTTTTTGCCTATTTTAGTGTTTCACAGAAAAGGAATATCAAACGGAACGAAACCTTTGCGAGGATCTTTCTTGGAACAAATGCAATCCAGGAGACTTGGAGTGGAAGTCCGGAAGTCCACGAGGCGGCACGAGGCAGGAGGGCGCGCCCAGGGGGTAGGCCCGCCCCCACCCTCGTGGGCCCCACGGAGCTCCACCGACGCACTTCTTTCGCCTATATATACTCTTGTACTCTAAAAACATCCAGGAGAGCCACGAAACCACTTTTCCACCGCCGCAGCCATCCGTACCCGTGAGATCGCATCTGGGGCCTTTTCCGGTGATCTGTCGGAGGGGGAATCGATCACGGAGGGCTTCTACATCAACACCATAGCCTCTCCGATGAAGCGTGAGTAGTTTACCACAGACCTTCGGGTCCATAGTTATTAGCTAGATGGATTCTTCTCTCTCTTTGATTCTCAATACAAAGTTCTCCTCGGTGTTCTTGGAGATCTATTTGATATAATACTCTTTTGCGGTGTGTTTGCCGAGATCCGATGAATTGTGGATTTATGATCAAGATTATCTATGAATATTATTTGGTTCTTCTCTGAATTCTTATGTGCATGATTTGTTATCTTTGCAAGTCTCTTCAAATTATCGGTTTAGTTTGGCCTACTAGATTGATCTTTCTTGCAATGGGAGAAGTGCTTAGCTTTGGGTTCAATCTTGCGGTGTCCTTTTCCAGTGATAGTAGGGGCAGCAAGGCACATATTGTATTGTTGCCATCGAGGATAAAAAGATGGGGTTTATATCATATTGCTTGAGTTTATCCCTCTACATCATGTCAGCTTGCCTAATGCGTTACTCTATTCTTATGAACTTAATACTCTAGATGCATGCTGGATAGCGGTCAATGTGTGGAGTAATAGTAGTAGATGCAGAATTGTTTCGTTCTACTTGACACGGACGTGATGCCTATAATCATAATCATTGCCTAGATATTCTCATAACTATGCGTTCTTCTACCAATTGCTCGGCAATAATTTGTTCACCCATCATAATTTATGCTACCTCAAGAGAAGCCACTAGTGAAACCTATGGCCCCCGGGGTCTCTTTCTTATTATATTGCATCTCTTTTATTTACATCGCATCTCGTTTTATTATTTTGCAATCTTCACTTTCCAATCTATACAACAAAAATACCAAAAATATTTATCTTATTATCTTTATCAGATCTCATTTTTGCAAGTGGCCATGAAGGGATTAACAACCCCTTTATCGCGTTGGTTGCAAGGTTCTTGATTGTTTGTGCAGGTACTAGGTGACTTGAGCGTTGTCTCCTACTGGATTGATACCTTGGTTCTCAAAACTGAGGGAAATAATTACACTACTTTGTTGCATCACCCTTTCCTCTTCAAGGGAAAACCAACGGATGCTCAAGAGGTAGCAGCGCTGTTCCAAATGGGACCGGCGAAGGCGCCGGGACCGGATGGGCTCCCGATGATGTTCTACCAACGACACTGGTTGTTGGTATGCGATGATGTTTATCGAGCCGTCCGGGACTTTTTGGAGGATGTAGCAGGGCCTGATAGTTTTAATTCGACGGTCATTATGATGATACCCAAAGTTAACTCACCGGAGTTGCTTTCGCAATTCAGATCGATCAATCTCTGTAATGTTCTATATAAAATCGCAGCCAAGGTGCTTGCTAATAGGCTGAAGCTTATTCTCCGAGTGTTGATCTCTGAAGAGCAAAGTGCCTTTGTTCTAGGGATACTGATCACGGATAACATGCTTGTGGCGTATGAGAGTGTTCATGCAATCAGGAAAAGGAAGAGGAAGAAACCATTGTGTGCGGTTAAGTTGGATACGATGAAGGCATATGACAGGGTAGAGTGGATTTTCTTAGAACAAATGCTATCACGTTTTGGCTTTGCTCGGGGATGGATATCGATGGTGATGAGATGTGTAACATCAGCAAAATTCACTGTCAAGTTAAATGGTGGCTGCTCTAGGGGGTTTCTACCATCCAGGGGCTGCGTCAGGGATACCCTCTATCCCCTTATTTATTCTTATTCTATGTTGAGGGTTTTTCGGTACTTCTAAAAAAGGATGAAGAGAACCAAATCATCAAGGGTGTCTCATTTGGGAGCACTAGCCCCCACGTGACACATCTCTTGTTTGCTGATGATAGCATTGTGTTTTGGAAGGATCTCAAGACAATTTTGTGTCCCTCAAGGATATCTTAGAGAAGTATGAGGCTGCATCTGGGCAAAAAGTAAATCTTCAAAAATCATCTATGTTTTTTGGTAAAGGTTGTCTTGAGGAGGAGAAAGGGACACTTATGCAGGCAATTGGGATTGAATCAGAGGCATTGAGTGAGAGGTATTTAGGACTACCAACAGTGGTTGGGAAGTCCAAGGATGGTACTTTTAAATATGTTACTGAATGTTCAAAAGGGAAGGTCTCGGGATGGAAAGGACAAGGATTATCAAAACATCGAGAGAAGCGTTAGTTAAATCTGTGCTACAAGCTACACCAACTTTTACCATGAGCTGTTTTCAAGTCACAAAGAAGATGTGCTAGAACCTGACTTCGATTTTGTCAAGTTTCTGGTGGGGTGCAGCAAATGGTGAAAGGAAGGTGCACTGGTTAGCATGGGAGAAAATGTGTACTGCTAAGCGGGAGGGGGGCTGGGATTCAGAGACCCAGTGGCATTTAATCAAGCACTACTGGCGAAACAGGCATGGAGAGTTTTACAAAATCTAGACTCATTATGTGCAAGAGTACTCGAGGCACGATATTTCAAGGAAGGGACGATCTTGAATGCAACATGCCCCTCCGGGGCCTCATACACTTTCCGAAGTATCCTATACGGACGCGATCTGTTGAGGGAGGGCACTATATGGCGCATAGGAGATGGGTCTCAAATCAACATCCATCATGACAACTGGATACCAAGACAGGGAAGTTCGAAGCCACTTGGGCAAGTGCATGTGCAGTGTGTCACTAAGGTATGCGATCTGATGACACCAAATGGCATGGCATGGGACATGAACAAAGTTGACGGTATGCTCTCAATGGAGGACGCCAACGATGTCAAACAAATAGCTATCGGAGGCCCGGGGATGGAAGATTATATTGCATGGAACTATACGAAGAACGGAGTGTTTTCGGTGAAGTCTGCATACCACCTTAAGATGATGCTGAATGGGATTAAGACCGGACGGCCGGGCACTTCTTCCTCAGTTCAAAAACACAAAGGGTGGCTAGGCTTGTGGGACACATGTGCTCCAAATAAGGTGAAAATACATACATGGAGGATGATGAGAAACGGGCTAGCAGTCGGGTCGGAGCTTCTAAGACGCTGCATCAAGGCTGGGGTCTTTTGTGCAGCGTGCGGGAAAGAGGAGACGCTTATGCACAGGTTTTGGACATGTCCGCATTCGGTTCTTTTTTGGAAGGTCCTGCGCTCGGAGAAAGGAGTTGCGGTGGCAATCCCACCGTGTTAGATTGACTCCTCGGGTGTTGTCTCAACCTGGCTGCTGGGATGGTTCGCAGAGGCGAGCGCTGACGAACGGGCGGCGATGGTCTAGGCTTGTTATGGATTATGGTTGGCTCGAAATGAAGCAAAGGATGGGAAGAAGATTGCAGCGCTACATGAAATAGCGATGTCAGTGTGTGCGTACATGGCAGAATGGCTCTCGGTACACAAGAAGGAGGCACCGGCTGTGTCAAAGAAGGAAATTCAAAAGTGGACAGCTCCGGCAGAGGGGTGGATTAAAGCGAATTCAGATGGTGTTGTGTCAAAGCATGGAGAAAAGGAAGGCGGAGGAGTGATCCTGAGAGGCCATGCGGGGGATTTCCGGGCAGCTGCCTGTCATGTCTATAACCATGCAACAGAGCTGGAGACGGTGGAGATCTTAGCATGCAAAAGGGCGGTCCAACTAGCGGCCGGGATCAACATATAGAAGCTGCACTTGGAGACTAACAACAAGGCAGTGGTGTCGATGCTTCGGGGAAGAGATAAGAACTTGGCTGCTGTAGGGCCAACAGTGGAGGAGATCAAAGCAATCTTCCACTTGTTTCAGTAGGTGAAAGTATCTTGGGTCGGATGATCTGCGAACTCTGCCACGCATAAACTTGCTAGAGTAGGGTTAGGAGAGGAACTGTGTAAGGTGTGGCTCATGATGCCACCAGACTTTGTGCTTGATGTCGTCTCTGCGGAGATCCCAAACTCATTTTAGATAAATAACCCTAAAATGTTACAATTTTTGAACACTTGGCAATTGTATGGTCACTAAGCTCCATAAGGGTGGAAGCTCTTTTAATCAATTGAGGTCTTCAATTTGAGATTTGGTCCACGGTTTCGACTTGGTCAACATATTGTGCTTTATGGAGTAATATGCTGATGGGTGGGCCCGTTGGTATGTGGCTCGGTTGTGGAGCGATATGAGTTGATTCAGATCAACGGCTTCAAGAGCCCGTAGCAAGGTGGATGTTTATCTAATGAAGCCAAGTTTGATACGGATGTGCATTGGGTGCAATATATCTATAGCACTATATAGTGTGCCAATAGCTTCAAATATTAGTCGTTGGATATGCCCATCCAATGGTCAAGAGATGGCAAATCCAAGCATTATCATTCATTGGATAAAGTTTTCAACTCATAGGATTCTGCCACGTGGACTTTTAATTGAACCCCCAACTCTACCATCTCATGTGTTCTAGAAGCATCTATCCACATGCTTATCTGATACTCTAAGAAAAAGAGACTAGAACAATCTGGATTCTAGAGAGGTAAGAACCAAGTTGGATCTTGTCCAATACGATTCTAGAAAAGAAAATACATTTTCAGATATATCTTCCCTTGCTTTTTATATACTCCCTCCGTCCGGAATTACTTGTTGCATAAATGGATGAAAATGGATGTATCTAAAATGAAAATACATATAGATACGTTCATTTCTCCGACACGTATTTTTGGACAGAGGAAGTATATTTCAACAACGTGAAAAGCACGTACAATTTACTAGTTGTTCTAGTGTATGTATACATAGACGAATGCCATAGTCCATATACGGAAGCGGCCCAACAAAGCGTGAGCCACACTGTCAGCCACTCATCCACACCAAGCAACCACCACAGCATTACCATGCGGCTAGATCTTAAAACAAATGACTGAACACTAGTGTTTAAATCCAGACACACATACAAAAGAACTAAAACGAATACAACACGGATTACAAATAACACAGCGCCAAAAGGCAACCTCTAGCAAACATCAACAGCAAGCTCTTGGTCAACAATGCCCATCGAGTGTGCTGAGTGAAAACCTCAGCCGCAACCTCTACATGAAGCGCCACGCCGTGATGTCATTGTTGTTCTCTTGGTTTCCACAGACCAACCTAGGAATTAATCCAAACCGAAACCTGATACATCTCTTCTCATAATCTAGTACTAATTCCATTACCTATTTCTTTTCTACAAAGCCTAAAGTTTTTCCTTTCATTAGGCCCGGCCAGAAATGGGGCACACCTGTTTTCTTCTTACACAAAGAGCTAGTGTTAGAATAATCCAAGACACTCCGTCGATCTACCGAAAACCAAGCAATCACACAAGCACGACACCGAGATTTGTTAACAAGGTTCACCATCATGGTTACATCCCGGGGCCTAACTACGGGCGCCCCTCCCCATGACACCGTCACAATACCGCACCCTGGACGCCCGGGCGCCGGCACACGCTGTCGGCTCCCCCGCGTGCCCGTGCTATTATGTTGGCATAGGTTACATCGTGTGTCTACCCCCGCTATATATGAGAGGCCTAGAATACAAGTGTCCTACTTGGACACGACTCCGTATCCTGTCTACACACCGTACGACTCCAAGTGCAACTGTAACCTAACTTGTACAATAATATTCAACACAACTCTAACAAACTCCACCTTGACGAATATTCTCCACCATCTTAAATTCGTCTGTGTGTCGAACCTCTATGTACAGTGGACTTGAGATATGCCATGAGCACCGCTGCTACTCCCAGACTCCATGTGACTCCACCTGCAACTGCAGTCCCTTCTCGTCTTCTTCACAATCAACACTTGAGCAAAGTTAAGTTTTTCATTACTCTACTTTGTGCTTCCAACTTCCCAAGTTTCCGTTGAACACCATCAACACTTGAGCAAAGTTAAGTTTTTCATTACTCTACTTTGTGCTTCCAACTTCCCGAGTTTCCGTTGAACACCATCACACACCGATAACTTATCTGTGTGAAAATGAAAAACTCACATATTGGATGTCACATACAAGAGTTACCTGAACTCAACATCACCGCTTTTTCTTGACCATCTGTCTAAAACTTGAAGGAATTTCACCGTCGCCCTGTGTCACCCTGAGTCAAATTCACAGTTGTCTCATCCTTTTTCCCAGATAGTCTCTGACATGTCCCACAGCTATAGCACTCCGCCTCCTTTTGTACTTGTCATACGCACTTTGCCATGTGCACTGAACACCATAGAATATACGGCCATGCACTCTCTCAGCTTTTGACAATTTCAGACTTTTCGCCGCTTTCTCAGATTCTCCATGGTCAACTCCTGTCCATCAACTAGCACCGATAGACCCAGTCACCAACTTGAATCCGATACTCGTCAACACTGCTTCAGCACCCCATGCACAGTTTGTCTGACCACATGTCTGACCATCAGTGCCTTGGCCTGTCGCTATGTCCCGTGCTTACCGCACGCCTCGCCGCTATCATCGCGTCGAGCCTCTACTGTCCTGGTCTAGTCTTCCGGGTAGCTAGCCCACACTGCCTCAACCCCCCACTGCAGAGAACCACCGATCATCACCGACCGATGCCGAGTATCACGTCTCCATCAAACCACTGGTACCCAGTCCAATCCGCGTGTCTCTCGCTATCCCGCTAAAATAGGCTTCGACTCTTCGAATTCTTACGACGTAGCCCCTCTATCAGCACAGAGTGAAGTCGTCCATCAGACTCCAACTCCACATTCAACATGACTCCATGGTGGTTGTACGTGCCACCCTCCCGCGCCCTATTGACTTCAAACTCTCCTGTGCGCACCATCTTGAATCAACCCAGCGCCATAGTATGTTGAAGCCGCACAAGCCCTTAGGCCTGCGCCACGTGTTTCCACGCTCCAGAAGTCGGTCATCATCAGCATCACGCTCCTATGTCGTCGTCGCCAAAATCACCGCCGTCTTCTGCTTTGACCAACATCCATGTCAGGCCATCAGACAATCCAGTCCGACCCAGCCGAAAATTATCCGACTGCAACCATGCTTCACCCTGCGCCGTGTCCGCTCCGCACATCTCCGTACATTGCTTGACGCGCTATGTATGCATGAACATGAAACGACATGCTCCAGACTCCACCCGAGCCTTGTACGCACGCCGCCATCGCCGCACATGTCCATCTTCATTGACTTGCATCGTACAAATATTTCATGGACTTGCGACCGCGCCTTTGTTTTTCGTAGCGTGCACCGCTGTCATCCTGTGCATACATGTACATGTACCAAGCAAAGAGAGCCATCGGAGAATTCCTCTAGTAGCCTTCCCGTGCACAAGATCAAAAGTTCCGTTTATCCTTGCTCACGTGCAGCCCCAACCTTCTCCATCATGCTCTTTGTCTTGCTCTCGATGGATAGCTACACGCACGGTACCTGACGCCTTTATTTTTCTTGTAACAAATCTCACGCAGCTCAGCAGTCCTGACGCCCTTATTCCCGATCAGCCTTGCTGCGTTTTTGGCCCACCAGCACCAACACATGGGCCTTGGGCCTTGCACACACTAGGACACCAGCGCCTTGCTCCCGATCTATCTGAGGATCAATCGATCTGCCTCGGCCGCCGCCCATCGACGCACACGCCGCCACCCGCCTCGCTAGCGCCTGGCCACCTGCCCGCAGCGCCCGTGCTCGCACGCACAAGGATGCGCTGGATCAATCCATCTCGTCGCCGCCGTTCCGCGTGATCTGTTGCACGTGTTGCTGCATCATGATTCGGCCGAGTTCCCAAGCACACACCAGACCGCGTCGCCGATGCTTCCGATTGCTATGCCGATTTCCAATATCGTCCAGACGCGACCAGACGACTTCCGCGGAAGAGATACTTCAACCGACCAGCTTTAGCTTCGATCAATTCTCCACCACACCGTCTTTGTAATGAACTTGATAACGATCCATCCTATAAATCAACATACCACGCGGCCTCTTCGAACCTTGCTCTAATACCATTTGTTAAAATAATTCGAGACACTCCGTCGATCTATCGAGGACCAAGCAATCACACAAGCACGACACCGAGATTTGTTAACGAGGTTCACCATCATGGTTATATCCCCGGAGCCTGACTACGGGCGCTCCTTCTCGTGACACCGTCACAATACCGCACCCCGGCCGCCCGGGCGCCGGCACACGCCGCCGGCTTCCCCGCGTGCCCGTGCTATTATGTTGGCATAGGTTACATCGTGTGTCTACCCCCGCTATATATGAGAGGCCTAGGATACAAGTGTCCTACTTGGACACGACTCCGTATCCTGTCTACACACCGTACGACTCTAAATCCAACTGTAACCTAACTTGTATAATAATATTCGACACAACTCTAACAGCTAGTACAACTCATAACATGTTTTCCTTTGATCAGCCCCTGCCAGAAATGGGATACACCCGCTTTCTTCTTGCACAAAGGGACACTCCTAACATTGGCATCGAATGTTAAATTGTACTCCCTCCATTTCAAAATATAGTGCACCCGCGTTTACCGAGGTCCAACTTTGACCATAAATTTAACCAACGAGACCAACTGCGGCGGGAGAAAAAATTATATAATTGAAAACTTCTTTCGAATACGAATTCACTGATATAATTTTTGCTCCCGCCGCAATCGGTCTTGGTAGTTAAATTTACGGTCAAAGTTGAAACACGTGAATAGAGGAAGCACTACATTATAAAATGGAGGGAGTATAGTCTACACTCTATAGTAATTAACACCTAAAACGGATTATCCCCAACCTCCTTTACCCAGCAAGGATAAATTCAATATTACATGTAATAAGTGTACCACCCTAAACCACAATAATCTTATTGGACAAACTAGTTGCCAGTTAACTACTCCTACATGATACTTGTTGGCACAATCATCCTCTTGCCACAACAGCCTTTTCCCAAAGAACATCTATTGATTGTCAAAGCAGATTTCGACTTTGTTTTCTTAATGTAACTGGTACAAGAAAAGAACGTCATTTACATCTATGTTCTGATGTGACTGCTGAGTATTGGTCAAACGAGTATAGTTCAGTGTGTCGTTCTAGTCATTTGAACAATATCATACCATCTGAGCAAGTTTATAAATAAGTACCAGACTCCCAGCAGTACAAACACATAGCGTCCAGGTCCGTCCACATCAATAATTTGAGGTTATATGCAACCGGTATTTAACGGCCATAATGTATAGTGTGATGAAGCTATGTACCTAGGGTAGGGTCATGGACCTGTCCCAACTGCCCTATCCAAGGACATCTCTAGAAGAAATCACCTTTCAATCGACTTGGAGGTGTTCCACTCGACAGACTCGAAGACACTCGACCAAGAAGCAATCACTCGACCAAGACCAAACCACTCGACGGCCAGGAGACCTAAAGGCACTCCGCATGCTAACGGTCGGTTATTAAGTAGCCTTTATGGTTATCATAGCACTTTATTAGGGGCGTTACCTGTAACGCCCGACCTTAATGTATTTAAACCCTGCACAACTGAGGGCCGGAGGGGTCCGGCGAACTCTATATAAGCCACCCCCTCCTCAGTGTAAAGGGTTCGCACCCCTGTAAACCATACACGCATAATCTAGTCGACCGCCTCCGGGCTCCGAGACATAGGGCTATTACTTCCTCCGAGAAGGGCCTCAACTCGTAAACCTCGTGTGCTTACAACTTCTCCATAGCTAAGATCTTGCCTCTCCATACCTACCCCCCTACATTACTGTCAGACTTAGAACCACGACAGTTGGCGCCCACCGTAGGGCCGGTGTTTTAGCAATTTGTTGGAGGAGTTGCGATCTTTTCTGATCCAAATCATCATGGTTTCTGGCGGAGTTTTGGTGGAGGGCCGCGAGATCCGTCTCGGCGCGCTCACGTTCATCGCCGACGACTCCGCTTGGCTTCAGGAGGCTCCGCTCGACGTGGACGCACTCCCCGTCCGCGGGGCAACGCACTTTAGCGCGTGCGTCCGCGACGTTCTCTTGCAGCAACCGTCGACCCCCTATCGGTCGGCTCCTGTGTTGTCCTTCCTCCCTGTTTCCCGCCGGCACAAGTGCTCCGGTCGGTCGAGACTTCAGCGGTGGGTGAGACACGCGGTGGCACGCCAGTCGGCCACCCCTCAAGTCGCGGCGATCGAGCCCGACGAATCCCTCTACAACCTGTTCGATCTGTCGACTGGCTCCGCAGAGACCGCATCCGAGTGCGACAGCAGTGATCCGGCGGCGGAGGTTCTGATGGTCAATGGACCGCCCAGTCCTCCTGGTTTTCCCCGCACCGACGGAGGCGCAGGTGGAGGCGATCCGTCGCATCCCCATGAGGAATATCTCCCCGAGCCTCTCACGTCGCTATAGAGAGAAGAACTTCGTCGCCGGAACATGGATGCACTGCACACTCCTATCGTTGGAGAAACCCCCGAGGCTCGTGCCTTGGAGGACGCGTGCTTGGCAAACTTGGCCGAGCGCACTCGACTGGAGAACCTCCAGCGAGCACTCAACGAGCGTGCGCGACAACGGGTTCCAGAATCCATTCGACGTCAGCTCTTTCCGCCCCCGCAGGTATATCGAACTCCGATTCAGAATTTAGCAGCTGCAGCCCGTATAGCAGAGTCGATTCAGCCTTCCCAGTCGGAGGCTGGCAGAGGCTTGCTGCAGATCAGAGCGTTACTCCGGGCAGCAGGAGACCAGAATTCCGCTGTTTCTCAGTCGCGGAACAGGATTCATAGCAGATCCGTTGCTGCAGACACAATCCAGTCGACTCATAGCCCAAGATCGCCCCCGGGGCATGAGGGACGTGGGGACCGGCGTAATCATTACGGGAACCGTGAACAATATGATCACCGATTCGATCGTGACGGTCGACATCGAGTGCCCACCCCTCCTCCGAGGAGCGGGTCGTATGCGCCTCGACAGCAGGATGACAGGCGCCCTCGTAGTGTTGGGCAAAGGATTCCAGTCGACCCCAGGGAGCCAGGCTTTGATGCGAGATCCATTCTCGTTCAAGGTTTGGTCGACATGAATAGAGCTCACCGAAAAGGTCACGACAGAGATGCACCTACCAGCAGCAGAGTACATGTTTCGGGGCCAGAGTGCTTTAGTAGAGCCATCAGGGCCGCTGTGATTCCTCCCAACTTCAGGTTGGCGACTGGAGTCAGTAAGTTCACTAGTGAGTCCAAGCCCGATACTTGGCTTAAAGACTACCGAGTGGCCGTCCAGATTGGCGGCGGCAATGATGAAGTGGCCATGAAGCACCTGCCTCTCATGTTGGAGGGCTCGGCCAGAGCGTGGCTGAACCAGTTAGCGCCCAACAGCATTTACACTTGGGAAGATCTCGCCCGAGTGTTTGTCACCACATTTGAAGGAACATGCAAGCGACCGGCAGGGCTGACGGAACTGTGGTCTTGCGTGCAGAAGCCGAATGAAACTTTGAGGGATTACATCCAGAGATGGATCACGTTACATCACACGGTAGAGAATGTGCCTGACCACCAAGCAGTCTGTGCCTTCAAAGAAGGCGTCAAGTACAGAGAACTAAATCTGAAATTCGGTCGAACCGGAGATATGTCTCTGAATCGGACGATGGAGATTGCCACCAAGTACGCTAATGGTGAAGATGAGGATCGACTCAGGAGTGGCAAGCTCAAGTCAGTCGCTCAAGAAACCGGAGGAAATTCCAATCGGAAACAGAAGCGGAAAGCCAAGCCAGTTGCTCCTGGGGAAGCCTTGGCCGTAACTCAAGGAAAGTTCAAGGAGAAACCCAAAGGACCTTGGAACCCCAAGAAGGTGAAGGACCAGGACGGAAATGATGTGTTGGATTTACCATGTCACATCCACACCAAGAAAGATGAAGAGGGCAATTTCATTTACCCGAAACATACCACTCGACAGTGTCGACTCTTGATCCAGCAGTTCCAGGGCAAGCAGCCCAAAGATAAGGAAAAGGAGTCGGATAAAGTTGAGGACAAGGAAGATAGTGACGATGGATACCCCCAGGTCAATTCCACCCTGATGATTTTTGCTGATGTTGAAAGCAAAAGTCGGCTGAAAGTTATCAACCGAGAGGTGAATATGGTTGCTCCGGCGACACCCAGTTATCTGAAGTGGTCTCAGACTGCCATCACATTCGACCAGTCCGATCATCCAACGCACATTGCCACCCCTGGGAGGCAAGCTTTGGTGGTCGACCCAGTTGTTGAAGGCACTCGACTGACCAAAGTCTTGATGGATGGTGGCAGTGGTTTGAACATACTATATGCTGAGACGTTGAAAGGAATGGGCATTCCGATGTCCAGACTCAGTACCGGCAACATGAGTTTCCATGGAGTCATTCCTGGAAAGAAGGCTGAGTCACTCGGCCAGATTGCTCTTGATGTGGTTTTCGGTGATTCCAAGAATTACCGCAAAGAAAAGTTGACGTTCAAAGTTGTAGATTTCCAGAGTGCGTATCACGCTATTTTGGGCAGGCCGGCTTATGCACGCTTCATGGCTCGACCATGTTATGTGTATCTCAAATTGAATATGCCTGGTCCCAAAGGTGTGATCACTATTACGGGCAATCGGAAGAAAGCAGAAGAGTGTTTTCAGAAAGGTTTAAAGATTGCTGATGCTCAGATGGCAGTGGTAGAGCTGCAGGAATACCAGAAGACTGCAGACCCGAGTGATTTGTTGCGGGCTAAGAAGCCCGCTACAGAATCATCTTTTCAGTCGTCTGGCGAAACGAAGACAGCTCACATCCACCCGACCGATCCCAGCGCTGCTCCAACTCATATCTCAACAACACCCGACTCCAAATAGGAAGAAGCGCTCATCCAGTTCCTCCGTGAGAACTGGGACATTTTTGCATGGAAGCCTTCTGACATGCCAGGTGTTCCCAGGGAGCTGGCTGAGCATCGCCTACAAGTCGACTCAAAAATAAAACCTGTCAAAGAACATCTCCGACGGTCCGCCGTCCAGAAGAGAAAGGCTATTGACGAGGAGGTGGCTCGGCTCTTAGCAGCGGAGTTCATCCGAGAGATCTACCACTCCGAGTGGCTCACCAACGTTGTCATGGTCCCCAAGAAGGACAAGTCACTTCGCATGTGCATTGACTTTAAACATATCAATCGGGCCTGCCCGAAAGATCATTTTCTTCTCCCCCGCATCGAACGGATAGTCGACTCGACTGCGGGATGTGAGTGACTGTCTTTTTTAGACGCCTATTCCGGGTACCATCAGATCCGTCTGTATGGACCTAACGAGATCAAAACAGCTTTCATCACTCCATTCAGGTGCTTCTGTTATGTTACCATGCCGTTCGGCCTTAAGAATGCCGGAGCCACATTCATGAGGATGATTCGGAAGTGTTTGCTCACTCAAATCAGTCGGAATATGGAAGCATACATGGATGATATTGTGGTCAAGTCACGGAAGGGTTCTGACTTGCTGACTGACCTTGCTGGAACCTTTGCCAACCTCAGGAGGTACGATATCAAGCTTAATCCATCAAAGTGCACATTCGGAGTTCCTGGTGGAAAATTACTCGGTTTTCTCGTTCCCGAACGGGGAATCGACGCCAATCCAGAAAAAGTCGGTACTATACTCCGAATGAGAAGTCCTGTGCGAGTGCACGATGTCCAGAAGCTTACTGGTTGCTTGGCCGCTTTAAGTCGATTCATATCTCGTCTCGGTGAAAAGGCATTGCCTCTTTACCGATTGATGAAGAAGTCCGACAAGTTCGAGTGGATTCCCGAAGCTAATGCAGCATTTGCAGAGCTCAAAGCTCTGCTCTCCACCCAGCCGGTGCTTGCTGCCCCAATCAGCAAGGAGCCTTTGCTGCTTTACATCACAGCCATGGGACAAGTCGTCAGTATGGTACTTACACTCGAGCGGGAAGAAGAAGGAAAAGCCTTCAAAGTTCAGCGCCCAGTATATTATATTTCTGAAGTTTTGACCCCATCGAAGCAAAGATATCCTCATTATCAGAAGCTTGTATATGGGATTTATATGACCACAAAGAAAGTTGCTCACTACTTCTCTGATGATTCCATTACAGTCGTCAGCGACGCTCCATTGTCAGAGATCCTGCATAACAGAGATGCAACTGGTCGAGTGGCAAAATGGGCGATTGAACTCCTTCCTCTAGATATCAAGTTTGAGGCAAAGAAAGCTATCAAGTCCCAGGCAATAGCAGATTTCGTCGCGGAGTGGATTGAACAGCAACTGCCGACTCAGGTTCACTCGGAGCATTGGACCATGTTCTTCGATGGTTCCAAAATGCTGAATGGTTCCGGTGCCAGGGTGGTGTTGGTCTCCCCCCGAGGAGATAATCTCAGATATGTTCTTCAAATCCACTTTGATTCTTCCAATAACGAGGCAGAATATGAAGCACTTTTATATGGGTTGCGCATGGCCATTTCACTCGGCGTCCGTCGCCTCATGGTCTATGGCGACTCAGATTTGGTGGTTAATCAGGTGATGAAGGAATGGGATGTCAGAAGTCCAGCCATGACTGGTTATTGCAATGCAGTGAGAAAGCTGGAGAAGAAATTCGAGGGGTTAGAGCTTCATCACATACCCCGACTGAAAAACCAAGCAGCTGATGATTTGGCAAAAATAGGTTCCAAAAGAGAAGCCATTCCCAGCAATGTGTTTTTGGAACACATCCACACACCATCAGTTCAGGAGGATCCCTTCACTGAAGAGGCCCCGCAACCAAAAAGTGCCACGGATCCGACTGAAGTTGAAGTTCCAGCTGTGGTCGACCTGATCATGGAAGTCTTGGTCATCACTCCCGACTGGACAATACCGCACATCGCGTACATCCTAAGGAAACAACTCCTAGAGGACAAAGAAGAGGCTCGACAGATCGTCCGTCGATCCAAGGCATTTACAGTCATAAAGGGACAGTTGTATAAAGAAAGCGCGACGTGAGTCAGTCAGAAGTGTATAACACCAGAAGAAGGTCAGATGATCCTTGATGATATCCACTCGGGGACCTGTGGTCATCATGCGCCCTCTCGGACCATTGTGGCTAAAGCATACCGAGCAGGATTCTACTGGCCAAGGGCCAATGAAATGGCAAAAGAGATAGTCGACAAATGTGAAGGATGCCAGTATTACTCCAATATGTCGCACAAGCCCGCGTCAGCCCTGAAAACCATTCCACTCGTCTGGCCCTTCGCTGTTTGGGGGCTGGACATGGTTGGACCACTGAGAACGGGCAGGAGCGGCTTCACTCATGTGCTAGTAGCAGTCGACAAGTTCACCAAATGGATTGAAGCTAAGCCTATCAAGAATCTTGATGCTTGCACTGCTATCAGTTTCATTAGAGAGTTGATATTCAGATATGGAGTTCCGCACAGCATCATCACTGACAATGGGTCAAACATCGATTCCGACAAATTCAGGGCCTTTTGCGCCTCTCAGGGCACACGAGTCGACTACGCTTCGATCGCTCACCCCCAGCCGAATGGACAAGCGGAAAGAGCAAACGGCCTAATTCTCAAAGGACCGAAACCTCGATTGATGCGCGATCTCAAGCATGCAGCAGGTGCATGGGTCGACGAGCTTCCATCAGTCCTTTGGGGATTGAGGACAACCCCGAACCGATCGACCGGAAGAACCCCATTCTTTCTGGTCTATGGAGCCGAAGCAGTCTTGCTGAGTGACCTGCTTCACAACGCCCCCCGAGTCGAGCTCTACTCTGAAGATGAAGCAGAACAAGCCTGGCAGGACGCAGTCGACCTCCTAGAAGAAGAAAGAGAAATGGTCGTGATCCGATCGACCATCTATCAGCAAGACTTGCGTTGATTCCATGCCAGAAATGTGAAGAGTCGAACCTTCAAAGAAGGAGACTTAGTCCTCTGAGTGGATCAGCAGAAACCACACAAACTCGCTCCTACTTGGGAAGGCCCCTTCATAGTCACCAGAGTCCTCCACAATGGAGCGTACCACCTCTATAATGCCGATCGCCAGATTGATGAGCCACGAGCCTGGAATGCGGAGCTACTCCGCCCCTTTTATACTTGAATCCTCACTCGGATGAGATGTAATAAGAAAAACTCCTGTAGTTTATTTATCAAAGACAAGAGCGTTATAATTTTCCCAGTGATTGTTATTGTTCTTGTTTGCGTGAGAAATCCCCCAGTGGGTGGCTTAGCGGCGAATCCGTTTCGCCTAAGTTTGTAAAAATAATTTCCTACCGAGTGGTGAGCCAGCCTCCCACTCGGGGGCTTAGCTGCGAACCCGTTTCGCCTAAGTATTTGAAAATCCTACCGAGTGGTGAGCCAGCCTCCCACTCGGGGGCTTAGCTGCAGTCCACTACTCGCCTAAGTATTTGAAAATCCTACCGAGTGGTGAGCCAGCCTCCCACTCGGGGGCTTAACTGCAGTCCAGTACTCGCCTAAGTATTTGAAAATCCTACCGAGTGGTGAGCCAGCCTCCCACTCGGGGGCTTAGCTGCAGTCCAGTACTCGCCTAAGTATTTGAAAATCCTACCGAGTGGTGAGCCAGCCTCCCACTCGGGGGCTTAGCTGCAGTCCAGTACTCGCCTAAGTATTTGAAAATCCTACCGAGTGGTGAGCCAGCCTCCCACTCGGGGGCTTAGCTGCAGTCCAGTACTCGCCTAAGTATTTGAAAATCCCACCGAGTGGTGAGCCAGCCTCCCACTCGGGGGCTTAGCTGCAGTCCAGTACTCGCCTAAGTATTTGAAAATCCCACCGAGTGGTGAGCCAGCCTCCCACTCGGGGGCTTAGCTGCAGTCCAGTACTCGCCTAAGTATTTGAAAATCCCACCGAGTGGTGAGCCAGCCTCCCACTCGGGGGCTTAGCTGCAGTCCAGTACTTGCCTAAGTATTTGAAAATCCTACCGAGTGGTGAGCGACCCTCCCACTCGGGGGCTTAGCTGCAGTCCAGTACTCGCCTAAGTATTTGAAAATCCTACCGAGTGGTGAGCGACCCTCCCACTCGGGGGCTTAGCAGCAGTCCAGTACTCGCCTAAGTATTTGAAAATCCCACCGAGTGGTGAACCAGCCTCCCACTCGGGGGCTTAGCTGCAGTCCAGTACTCTCCTAAGTATTTGAAAATTCCACCGAGTGGTGAGCCAGCCTCCCACTCGGGGGCTTAGCTACAGTCCAGTACTCGCCTAAGTATTTGAAAATCCCACCGAGTGGTGAGCCAGCCTCCCACTCGGGGGCTTAGCTGTAGTCCAGTACCCGCCTAAGTATTTGAAAACCCTACCGAGTGGTGAGCGACCCTCCCACTCGGGGGCTTAGCTGCAGTCCAGTACTCGCCTAAGTATTTGAAAATCCTACCGAGTGGTGAGCAACCCTCCCACTCGGGGACTTAGCTGCAATCCAGTACTCGCCTAAGTATTTGAAAATCCTACCGAGTGGTGAGCGACCCTCCCACTCAGGGGCTTAGTTGTAGTCCAGTACTCGCCTAAGTATTTGAAAATCCTACCGAGTGGTGAGCGACCCTCCCGCTCGGGGGCTTAGCTGCAGTCCAGTACTCGCCTAAGTATTTGAAAATCCTACCGAGTGGTGAGCGACCCTCCCACTCGGGGGCTTAGCTGCAGTCCAGTACTCGCCTAAGTATTTGAAAATCCTACCGAGTGGTGAGCCAGCCTCCCGCTCGGGGGCTTAGCTGCAGTCCAGTACTCGCCTAAGTACGAAACACATCTAAATCCTCATGGACGACGAGGGGCAGGTCGACTGCCACCTTCTCCTTGGGATCTTCGCCACAAATACAACGTGCGCTCCATCCCACTCCGCAAGGACGACGAGGTGCAGGACTACTGCCACCTTCTCTTGGGGAGCTTCGCCATAAATACAATGCGCGCTCCATCGCCGACCCGCAAGGACGACGAGGTGCAGGTCAACTGCTTCCTTCTCCTTCGGAGCTGCGCCACAAATACAAAAATTGTCTCGAATGAAGAACGAGTTCCACTCGACGGGGGATTCATGAAGATATTCAACGATAAACCAAGTTCAGATAAATCCCAAAGGATCCGGACCACACATCGAAGTGCTCGGGCATTCAGCCCGAAAGAGTTTAACGGTTACAAAAATCACTCGGCATTCCGACGCAAATTTAAGGCGAGGCATAAAAGTTTGTTCACTCCGCGGGTGGAGGACTAGCAGGCTCGACGAACTCGTCTAGGTTGACGCCGTCGGTGATCCGAGTGGCTGCAGCGATGAAAGTCTCCATAAAAGATCGGAAGTCATGCTTCTGGGTGTTGGCGACCTTGATTGCTGCCAGCTTATCTTGTCGCACCTCCTTGCAATGGACACGAACCAAAGACAGAGCCACATCAGCACCACACCGGGCAGAAGATTTCTTCCACTCCTGCACTCGTTCAAGGATCTCGTTAAGTCGAGTCATCAGGGACTCAAGATCATTCTGGAGCGTGGCCTCTGTCCAAAGTGCCGGGTCGATCCGTGACTTAGCGACTTTCAGTCGAGCCAAGTAGTCCACAACACCGTCGATGCGGGATTCCAGTCGGAGCAGATTCATGGCAGTTTCATCTTTCACGGGAGAATTGATTGGGTCCAAACCTGGTTCGATCCGCCCAGTCTCCTCCTCAAAGTTTTGGCAAAACTCTGCATTCACGATCCAAGGATAAGTCAATTTTCGTACGCTGAGTCGACAAAAAAAATCAGTCGGAACAAAATGTGCACCTTCAAGCTTGATGAACAACTTCTTGGCAAGGCTCCTCATATAGCTCTCCAGATCGTCCCTCCTGCGAGCGATGTCTTCCATCTTCTCGCACAGGTTGAGATTGTCCTTCTTCCAGCGCGTGCACTCCTTGTTGGCTTCGTTCAGAGCAGATTTCATCTTGGTATTCTCTTCTTCCAACTGGCCGACCGAAGCCAGTTTCTGTCGTCAGCTTCCTTTCGAGCAGCAGTCAAATCCTGATCCTTCTTCGCCAGAGCTTCTCTCAGTTTTTCTGCAAGGAAATGATGCTTGATTCCGAAAGAGCAGAAGGGTACTCAAGCCTAAGACAGACCAGTCGACAAACTCGTCTTACCACCGGCGCCGTCCTTGACCTTTTGCAGCTCTGTCTTGGCCAGCTCCAAGTCAAGGTTCAGTTGGATCTGCTGTTTCTCCAAGTTAGCAAAGCGAGCTCCAAGATCACAAGATTTCTGAAATCAAAGAGGAGAAGTTATTTTACAGTGAAAAACGACAAAGACAATAAGTACTAAGACTACGGTCGACTGCCCGCAGTCCACCATAGTCTCGGGGACTACACCCAGTGGGTGCACTTTGCGTGCCCCCACCGGTTCTAATCCCACTCGACCGGCCCGCCGGAGTCGAGTGCAGGGAGTAAAAAAAAAGAGGAGAGAAAGTAGAACTCAGACCACAGTCGACTGCCAGCAGTCGACCGCGGTCTCGGGGACTACACCCAGTGGGTGCACTTGGCGTGCCCCCACCGGTTCTGATCCCACTCGACCAGACCGAGTGGAAGAGACAAACTACCAGTTCGGTTTACACTCGACAAAATACAAAGACTATAGTCGACTGCCAGCAGTCCACCGTAGTCTCGGGGACTACACCCAGTGGGTGCACTCAGCGTGCCCCCACTAGTTCAAAAATTCAATCGACGCACCCAGTGGGTGTACAGATGCAAAGATTTTCGGAAAGAGTCTTTAGATAGCATATCCTAATAGAACAAGCGGTGACCAACTAACCTGAACGTTGCTTTGGAGAGCCGAGCTGGCGTCGTAGGCGGCCTGACTGGCGTCCCGCACCGTCTTCATCTTCTCCATCATGATGCCCGCCTGGCGTATGGCCTCCTTGGCAGCATTCACTTCGTCCTCTAGGACATGATGGGTCGCAAAAACTGAAGGTGGGTCGACAGGGGTCTGAGCAGTCGACGAAGAAGGCAAGGCACTCGACAGTGGCACGGCGAAGGTAACAGAACCCCGATTGGCGTCGCCAGTGTCCTGAACGACTGGTTCCGCCCTCGGCGTCGACTGTGACACCCTGCTTGCAGGAGCTTGCCTATTCTTCCTCGTCAAAGGCCTCTCAGGATCTTCATCATCATCGGGGAGGTCGATAATGTTGGGAGCTGTGCAAATTTCAATCGCCAAAATCACATCACCCATGGTGCACATTGCAGTTGAGTCGACCAAATAAAGACAGAATGGCAGAAATCATACCCAGATTGGAAGTGACCACATCCTCCATTATCTCATCCTCGTCCCTGTAAGCTGAGGTCCCGGAAGTAGCAGCGCTGCCAGTTCCAAAGTTCGTCTGGTTAAAACAAGAAAAACAAACAGCACGGGGCGTCGAGTGAATACAAAGGGAGACACTCATGCAGAAGCAACGGGGATGTCAATCTTAATCTTCGGCAACGCCTTCCGAGTCTTCGGCTCTGCAACTTTGGGATGCTTTGGCGCTTTTTCGGCCGGGGTCGGTGAAGAGATCCAAGGATGCTTTGAAGACTGACCAGCCTGAGCAGTCGCCTTTTCACGGGCGCTCGGTCGTTCTTGGTCAAGCTTGGATCGCCTCTCCCTGCGAGGAGGCGACTCGACTTCTTCTTCGTCACTTGAGTCGTCGCTTTCTCCGTCCCCTTCACCGTCAGAAGTCCATTCGCCACTGTCGCCGCCGCTCGCCTCTCCTTTCAGATCTTGCTCTTGCTCTCCGTTGGGCATTGAATACATTTCGATAAGGGCCTGAAAGAAAGCAGGAAGAATAAAGTCAGTCGACGCGGTATAGACAGTTGCGCGAGTGAATTCAGATTACAATCAAAAGCTCGGAATCGGACCTTCTCTGGTACATGGGACTGGTCGAATGGAGGAACTCTCCTGGCTCCCCTAGGGTTGTCCTTGTTTCCGGTCATGCCCGACAGCCACTTCTCCAGTGTGTCGTCATCGACCTCCTCCGGGTGAATCCGAGTGGAGTCGTCAAGACCCGAATACATCCACATCGGATGGTCTCGGGCTTGAAGAGGCTGGATACGCCGCTGGAGGAAGACCTCCAAGAGATCCATACCGGTGACCCCGTCACGGATAAGCTGGACCACTCGCTCGACCAGCACCCTCACCTGCGCCTTCTCCTCCGGGAGCACCTTCAAAGAGGAGGGTTTCCTCACTCGGTCCATGGTAAAAGGAGGGAGGCCAGTCGACTGCCCTGGCGTCGACTGGTCTTTGCAGTAAAACCAGGTTGACTGCCATCCACGGACCAAGTCGGGAAGAATCATGGCCGGAAAGGAACTTTTCCCTCTCATCTGAACACCAAGACCCCCACACATCTGAATCACTTGAGTTCTCTCGTCACTCGGATTGGCCTTTTTCACCGTCTGAGAGCGACAAGTGAAAATGTGCTTGAAAAGACCCCAGTGAGGCCGAAAACCCAGGAAATTCTCACACAAAGAAACGAAAGCGGCGAGATAAACGATTGTGTTGGGAGTGAAGTGGTGGAGTTGTGCCCCAAAGAAGTTCAGAAATCCCCGAAAGAAAGGGTGAGGAGGCAAGGAAAATCCATGGTTGACGTGGGTGGCAAGGAGAACGCGCTCACCCTCCCGAGGTTGCGGCTCGGATTCCTTCCCCGTAAGCCGCACCGATTCATGGGGGATCAGCCCTCCTTCGGCTAGGTCGTCAAGATCCTCTTGAGTGATCGTCGAGCGGATCCAGTCGCCCTAGATCCAGCCCTTCGGCAGGCCGGTTCGCGAGGAAGATCCACCCCGACTGGTCGCCTTCCCCTTCGCTTTTGCCGTCGCCTTCTTCGCCCGCTCCAGAGCCGCCGTCGCCTTCTTCGCCCGCTCCAGAGCCGCCGTCTTCTCCTTCCCCATCGTCGCCGGCGAGACGCGTATGGAGCGGTGGCGCTGAGGCGAGAGCGAGCGCGGCAAAGGAGCGTGAAGAGGAGAAGAGATAATGGGGACGCACTGTTCAAGAGACCCCGGTCCGACGCCTTATATGAGGTCGCTTCCGAGTGGCTGACTGGTAGGCCCGGGCGGTCCTGTCAAATCCCGTAACAATCGCGCGCGCGATACGTGGCGAAAAAGGTGGCGCGGGGATCGAGGCGGCTCCGCCCTATCCCATCCGATTACTGCGGCCTTCCCCGTCCCGCGCGCTCCCAAAATTCGGATCCCGCGAAATCTGCGGGCAGCAGAACAACTCGTCAGACCGAAGATCTCCTCCGCACCGTCACTCGAAGCCTTTCAAGTAAAGAAACTCACTCGACAAAAAACTAAGAATGGATCAAGGCGACCGAAAAGGAAGTTGTTGTCATCACTCAGGTTCATTGATCCGAAACCAGATATGCTCATGGCATGAAAAACGAGTCGGGGAAATTCTCAACTCCTTCCCCACTCAAACCTCGATCCATTTGGGGGCTAATGATGAAGCTATGTACCTAAGGTAGGGTCATGGACCTGTCCCAACTGCCCTACCCAAGGACATCTCTAGAAGAAATCACCTTTCAATAGACTTGGAGGTGTTCCACTCGACAGACTCGAAGACACTCGACCAAGAAGCAATCACTCGACCAAGACCAAACCACTCGACGGCTAGGAGACCTAAAGGCACTCCGCATGCTAACGGTCGGTTATTAAGTAGCCTTTATGATCATCATAGCACTTTATTAGGGGCGTTACCAGTAACGCCCGACCTTAATGTATTTAAACCTTGCACAACTGAGGGCCGGAGGGGTCCGGCGAACTCTATATAACCCACCCCCCTCCTCAGTGTAAAGGGTTCGCACCCCTGTAAACCATACACGCATAATCCAGTCGACCGCCTCCGGACTCCGAGACGTAGGGCTATTACTTCCTCCGAGAAGGGCCTCAACTCGTAAACCTCGTGTGCTTACAACTTCTCCATAGCTAAGATCTTGCCTCTCCATACCTACCCCCTACATTACTGTCAGACTTAGAACCACGACATAGTGCACTTAAATAACTCGTTGCAAGTTGCAAGAGCATGAAGCCAGTTAACTTACTGAATTTGCCTCCCATATTTCTCATACGGTAGAACCTTCATCATATATACATGTGTTGCCAAAAAAGCATATATACACGGGCGGATGAAGAAGCACGGCCTTGAATATGTACAAGAAAATGGAAGTCTGTTCTGTCATGTTAGGATATATATCTCCTCAACATACATAGATTATGTTTATGTTGTTACTTGTACGCTAGTAGGACCCTTGCGATAATCGGATGAGTTTCCAGTTGAAGAGGTAGGTTTAGCATTTTGCGTGGGTGGCTAACATCCAACATCACCTCTCTTTATATAGATGATCATAATACAATTACATACGTATACAAATACATGTGCATGTATAATATGCTAGACCCTATTTTACATGGCCCCTCAATCTGAACTACATACAAGATTCAAATTGGTTCTAAAACGGACTAGCATCTGTCGAGTGGCGGGTTTAGTAAATCCATCCGCTAGCTGATCATCAGTTGAGATAAACCTGACTTCCAGTTTACTAACAGCTACTCGTTCCCTCACAAAATGGAAATCAATCTCAATGTGTTTGGTCTGAGCATGAAACACTGGATTCTCTGTCAGGTAAGTTGCCCCTAAGTTATCACACCACAATATGGGTGTGCGCTGCCGTGTGACTCCAAGTTCTGTGAGAACTGTGTCTATCCAAATGGCTTCAGCCGCGCCATTGTCCAATGCCTTATACTCTGCCTCGGTGCTAGACCTCGAGACTGTAGGCTGCTTCTTGGAACTCCAAGATATAAGATTGGGTCCAGCAAATATAGCAAAGCCACCAGTAGAACGTCTGTCATCAACACAGCCTGCCCAGTCTGCATCGGTGAATATACTAACTCCGGTAAATCTAGACTTACGAATCCGTAGTCCCGTGTCTAGCGTACCTTTGACATACCTCAGAATACGCTTAACTGCTTTCCAATGAACCTACGTAGGCTGAGACAGGAAATGGCACACTTTGTTCACGACAAAGGAGATATTTGGACGAGTGAGCGTCAGATACTGAAGTGCTCCAACTACACTGTGATACCTGAAAGAGTCGTCAGTACTCAGCAATGCACCACTATGACGTGAAAGACTCTCGGATGTAGCAAGTGGAGTGGAAGTGGACTTGCAGTTCTCCATGTTGACGCGATGAAGGAGACCAAGTGCATACTTCTTCTGCGTCAATGTCATGCCCCCTGAATGAAAGGACGCTTCCAAACCAAGGAAGTACTCCAACTGACCCAAGTCTTTGATGGGAAAACTCGCGGACAAGGACTGCACAAGGCGATCCACCACAGTAGGTGTAGAACCAGAAATCACAATATCATCAACATACACCAGCATATATATATATATCTGAATAGCACCATGTGAAAAGATGAACAGGGACGCATCTGCCTTGGAGGGAACAAAACCAAGCCGTGAGAGCCGCTGACTCAACCGAGCATACCAGGCACGCGGCGACTGTTTGAGCCCGTAGATGGACCTCTGGAGTTTGCAGACATGAGAGGGATAATGAGCATCCTCAAAACCGGGGGGCTGCTGCATGTAGACATCTTCGGCCAGAAAACCGTGGAGAAAAGCATTACTCACATCAATCTGTCGAAGACTCCACCCGCGGGAGACAGCAAGAGAGAGGACCAGACGAACCGTGGCAGGCTTCACCACGGGGCTGAAAGTATCACCATAGTCGATCCCTTGTTGTTGAGTAAAACCACGAGCAACAAGGCGAGCTTTGTGCTTGTCAACATAACCATCTGGATGATGCTTGGTGTTAAAGATCCACTTGCAGCTCACAACATTAACACCAGGAGGCCTAGGCACCAACACCCATGTGTTCGTGTGACAAAGGGCAGCAAATTCCGCAGACATGGTGGCACGCCAAGCCGGTTCACCAAGAGCATCACGATGAGAAGTGGGTGCGGCAAAGAATGCACGCCGACGAGTGTCATACCGCACCATGCCATCCATGTATGTCTTGGCCTTACGCGTATGATCACGGTGACGAGTGACCATAGTGTGCCCGGGAGCTGCATCATCGGTAGATGGTGGCGGCGACGACGGAGACCCGACCAATGGTGTCGCGGCTGAACCATTGTCAGCAACAGGCGACACGGGTCGGAGAGACGCGTCGGGCTGGGCCGAACCAGGCGACGAGGGGGAGCCAGGCGGGATGGCAGCCCAGGAGACGCGACTGGCGACTCGGTGATGCCCGACGCAGGCGAGGCGGGCTGGGCCGACCTAGGCGAGACCGGGGATGCAGCGGGGGCGACCCAGTCGGGCCCGCGGTCATGCCAGCTGGCGAGGCTGGCGAGGCCGTGGATGCGCCAGCGGGCGAGGCTGACGAGGCAGCCTCGAGAGACGGGGCATGCACGTTGGGGCCATGCACGTCGATCACGCCGGCGGTTGCAGGTGCGGCGACGGTTTCCTGGGAAGAAATTAGAGCAGCATCTGTAGAAAACAAGTCAGATGACAAATATGACAGGTCATATTTCCGCACATGGACATCCGAAACCGGTTCATTGGATGGAAAAGTGAGGGCGTGCTCAATAGAAGCAATATCAACCGAGACACCCGGGCTGGAGTAAGGGAAAACTGACTCGTCAAAAACAACATCACGAGAAATGTAGATCCTACCCGAGGTGCGATCAATACACTTATAGCCCTTATGCAGAGGACTATAACCAAGAAAAACACACATCTTGGAGCGGAACTCCAGCTTGTGAGCATTATACTTGCGAAGACTAGGCCAGCAAGCACACCCAAAAATCCTAAGAGAGGAATAATTGGGCTGAACATGAAATAGATGGAACAGGGGGTGTCCTTGTTGAGAACTAGACTAGGCATACGGTTGATGAGATAATATGCCGTAAGAAAGGCCTCATCCCAAACCCGGAGTGGGAGAGACGAATGCGCCAGTAAGGCGAGGCCGGTCTCGACCAAGTGACGGTGTTTGCGCTCGGCAATACCGTTATGCTGAGACATATGTGGACACGACACGCAGTGGGAGATGCCCGTGCGTTGAAAGTAGCGATGAAGCTTGTGGTATTCACCACCCCAGTCGGACTGAACGGCCTTGATTTTGCAATCCAAAAGGCGTTCAACATGAGCCTGAAAGTTATAAAAGACTTGCTCAACATCAGACTTATGTTTAAGCAAATAAATCCAAGTGAAGCGCGTGTAGTCATCAACAAAACTAACATAATACTTGTACCCCCCCCCCCCCCGAAGACGCAATAGCGGGACCCCAACCTCTGAATGAATTAATTCAAGAGGTATAGTGGTGACATGATAAGATGTAGAATACGGTAGTTGATGACTCTTAGCACGCTGACATGCATCACACACTAATGGTGAATTATTTGAACTAGAACAAGGAAGGTCATGGCTCCAAACAATGGAGTTGACCACATTATTGGTAGGGTGACCTAGACGTTGATGCCATTGCGACGACGAAACGCGGACACTGGATGAAGCATGGCGAGATGACGAGGATAATGCACGAGCAAAGGGAATCGGGTGACCTAGACGTTGATGCCATTGCGACGACTGCTACCTTGAAGAATGACGTGCCTGGTTGGTTTGTCCTTAACAAAGAAAAGACGACGGTGAAACTCAACAAACACGTCATTATCACAAACAAGACGGTAGACAGAAATGAGATGCTCTCGGATGTGTGGAACATGAAGGATGTTACGCAGTTTAAGAGATGAACCGGGTAAACGGGAATGACCAATGTGTGAAATAGACAAACCTGCACCATTTGCCACCTGAACCTGGTCCTTGCCATCATAGCGCTCGTGAACCTGGAGGCGTTCCAGATCACTCGTCAGGTGATCCGTAGCCCCGGTGTCCAATACCCAAGGATAGTCGACGGTGTTGGTGGAGGCCGAGTTGGCGGAGCGAGTGTTGTGGTCCTGGTCATAGCGCTTGCGACAATCATCGGCCTCATGCCCCCAATTTTTGCAAATTTGACACCGGGGGCGCCAGCGATTGTTGCGACGGCCACCACCGTTGTTGTTGCCGTTGTTACCCCCGCCACTTTGCCGACCATTGCCGGTGTAGGAGGGGTTGCAGTCATAGCCACCGCTGGGGCCGCCGTTGCCGCCTTAGCGGTCGTGCCCGGGCTGGCCGTTGCCATCGGCCGAGCGACCCCCACCCTGGGAGGGGTAGGGCTCCGAGTAGGGAGCACGTCCGCCCTGGCCGTAGGAGCCCGAGCGAGTCACGTCATTGGCGGAGGGAGTCCAGCCCTCCGATGCACTCTGCTGAGCCTACAACGCTTCGAACGACAAGACGAGCGAGTAGAAGCTGGAGTAGGGAATAGGTGTGTTACTCACACCCAGGGAGGCGGCGATGAAGTTGTAGGCGGAGCCGAGTCCGGTGAGGATGTGATCAATGAGCTCATCATCACGAATAGGAGAACCGGCGGCAGCCATGGTGTCGGTGAGGGCCTTCATCTTGTGCATGTACTCAGCCGCGGACATCTCCTCCTTCCGCAGCGTCTGGAGTTGACGCCGGATGTGACGGACGTTGGCGCGACTCTGCGCGCCGTACATGGCACCGACGGCACGCCTGCGCTGTCTCGCAGCTGATGAGCTGACACGCGATGTCCTCCTCCATGGAGGTAAGGAGGATGCCCTTAACCTTCTGATCCTGAGTCCACCAATGATGGTACGCCGGATTAGCAGCGGTCGTCGCGGCGTCGCCAGTCCCGACGGCGATGGTCTTGTCGGGTGCCGTTGTGGTGCCGTCCAGGTAGCCATGGAGGTTGGCTCCGGCTAAGACGGTGCCGGCGATGCCTCCCCACAGCATGAAGTTGTGGCGGCCAAGACGAACGGTGATCGCCGAAACGGCGAGGGCGGCGGGAACGGTGGCAGCCGCGGGCGAGGTGATGGTGCCAACGCTGTTGGAGAGCGAAACGGCGGCGGACGACATCACGGCGGCGCAGAGGAGGACAGCGCGCGGCGGCGGCGGCGCGGAAGGGCAGCGCGCGGCGGCGGAGACGGGGATGGATCGGGTGGCGCGTAGCGTTCGCGCGGCAGCCCTGCGGGTAGCTAGCAAGCAGCTGGATGGATCCTGCGTATGCGCGTAGCTAGCTAGCAAGCGGTGGCGGCGACGTGGAAGCTAGCTAGCAAGCAGCGGCGACGCGGACGATGGGATCGGGCGGCGGCGCGAGGGACGTGCGGGGGCGGCCCGACCTGGCTGATACCAAGTTAAAAAGATAGGTTTAGGATTTTGCGTGGATGGCTAACATCCAGCCTCATGTCTCTTTATATAGATAATTATAATACAATTACATACGTATACAAATACGTATACATGTACAATATGCTAGACCTATTTTACATTTCCTTTCATCGCCCCGGCGCAAGGCAGCTTGCTGTCTTCCCGATCTATCTGAATTTCAGAGAGGAGACGCAGACGCAGGTCGCTTTTCTCCTAATCCATCTGAATTTCAGCGAGAAGACATGCAGCTCGCTGTCATCCGAATCAATCTGAATTTCAGAGAAAAGACATGCAGTTAGCTGTCCTCCGAATCTATCTGAATTTCAGAGAAAAGACAGGCAGCTAGAGCTAGCTAGGTTCAGCACTACTCTTCCACCTTTTTGACTTGCTCAACCATACGTGTCGCTTCAGCTGCAACTCCACCACTCATATATATTTACCTGATCAAATGCTAAAAAACAACCAATTCGTAAAATCAGGGGATGAAAGTTGAGCAAGAACGTGGAGGCCGGGATGGCAAATATGTTCCTCCACGAGAAGTAAATCTATGCCTCTCACGAAAAGAAAAAAAACTCATATTTTTCCTTTTTCCAAGCGGCACGATTGTGCCTCCACGAAAAGTAAATTTGTGCCTCTCGCAGAAAGAAAAAAATGCATGTTTTTATGTATTTTTTTCTAATTCTTTTCTCAAAACCAAGAAAAATAGAAATGTCAAAAAAATCAGAAATTTTTATCTAAAATAGAAAAAGGCGTACAAAAATATAAAAAAAAATTGGAGGGAGTGCCTGAGATGCGACACGTGGCGGCGGCTGAGAACGCGCCAAGTGGCATGCTCCCAGCCCACCAAAGTGACCCTCGCTGATTAGTTGCTCTCGGAAAAGAGAAGAATCAGCCTCATGACCGAGCTTCAGCGCAGGCACGTCCAATTGACACGCGCGAGCCCAGTGTGGACCACAAGCCTTCAGCGCTCTTTTTCGTCCATTTCATCACATTTTTTCTTTATTTTTACGTTTGCTTATATTTTAAAGTAGTCCAAATATATTTATTGTAAAAATCATAATACATACAAAAATTAAAAATTTAATAGTGTGTATGTAAAATGTTGAATGTGTACAAAAATCTAACGCGTAGTAAAATTGTATAATGTGTCTGAAAAAAGTAGACATAAAAGCATATATATGAAAAAAATGTTAATCCTGCATTTGAAAAATGGTCAACATGTATATAAAAAAATTCCTGATGTATACAGAAAATGTACAATGTGTATTGAGAAAAACAGAAATCAAAAGATATATGTATTTAAAAATGATAATCATGTATTTAAAAATGTTAAACATGTATATAAAAAAGATCTTGCTGTATTAAAAAATGTTTAATGTGTATGGAAAAAAGTAGAAATAATAAAAATATAAGTTTTAAATAATTTTGATCAGGTATTTGTAAGATGTTAAATGTGTGTATAGGAATGTTCCTGGTGTATACGTAAAGTGTAGGATGTGTATAAAAAAAGTTGACATGAAAATATATGTTTGAAAAAATATTAATCTTGTATTTGAAAAATGATCGGCGTTTACATAAAAATACTTATACAATGTAAACAATAATTTTTGTGTAGATTTAAATATGTTTATCACCATTAGAAAATGTGTATGACATTTTAAAATAAATATTCAAGTGTTTCCAGGAAAATTCTTGAAATTTTAGAAATTGTTTATACAGTTTATAAAAAATGTGTGCATAGTTGAAATAAATGTTTATTGTCAATAACAAATGTTCAATGGGTACTTGAATTTTCTTACCATGTATTCAAAAAAGTGTTCAAAACTATATATTAAAAGAAAAATGTACGTCGTCTATTTGAGTAATGTTGAACATGTATCAGAAAAAAATGTTTCACGTGTAAACTATAAATGTCTATTGTGTACTGAAAAAATAGACATGTGTAAAAAAACACCAATGAAAACCAACAAAAGAAACAAAACAGAAAACTGCAGAAAAAGAAAAAAAAAGAAAAAAATAGTGAAACATGGAAAAGAAACAAAGACAATCGGTGAAAAACCAAATAAAATAAAGAAACTAATGAAAACCGAGAAAGAAGTGAACAAACCTTGTGAAAAATAAAGAAAACGCATAACCGCCCGCGAAAAGAAGTGAAGATACAAAGGAAAGCAAACAGAAGATAAAATATATATTTTAAAAAAACCAGAAAAACCAACAAAAAAGACGAGCCAAAAACCAACACAACGACTGAACCGAACGAAATCACAAGCGTCTCGATTAAAACCAAGTGAACGAAAATAGTCCGGCCTAGTAGCTACAAGGGAGGGGTTGACTGCGCTATAAACGAGATACGCGCACCTAAATGGGTACCTTTTTTTAGGGAAAATGGGTACCCTTTTTTAGATGAAAGGGTATCGCTTAATTAGTTGCTCATGTCAAACAAGTAGGCCACAATTATTGAATTTGGGTGTCCAAGTAGTAGTAGGCACATACTAGGGACAGAGGAGTAATTAGCAGTTTGTCGGATTTGTCTAAAAAAAGTAGCATTGTCGGATATCCAGCGGCCATCACTCCCTTCATGAATTTGGCACTAAATTATAAATGGAAATCAATTTTCTAAAAACATGTGAAGGAGAGACAGCTTGGAGTTTCACACTGCCTTAACTAGCTCGCTCGGTGCCTTCCTAGAGATTTCAGATTAGAGTAACTTGTTTCCTTTTAATCAAACGCTAAATTTATAATTTAAAGTTATAATTTCTGAACACTTTGCAGTTGTATGTTCACTAAGCTCCATAAGGGTGGAAGCTCTTTCAATCAATTGAGGTCTTTAATTTGAGATTTGGTCCACGGTTTCGACTTGGTCAACACGTTGTGCTTTATGGAGTAATATGCTCATGGGTGGGCCCGTTGGTATGTGGCTCGGTTCTGGAGAGATATGAGTTGATTGAGCACTCTATAGGGACAACAAGCTGCTGCCCGATCTTCACACGATGCGTTGAATCAACCATCAGATTGCATTATTTTGCTAATCACCGTCGTTCAAATTAGGCATCGTGCATGAATCGTCTGTGGACCATTGTGTGCAGAGCATTTTTGGAGTTGATTCAGATCAACGACTTCGAGAGCCCGTAGCAAGGTGGATGTTTATCTGATCAAGCCAAGTTTGATGTGAATGTGCATTGAGTGTGATATATTGTTCTGGAGTATGTATACATATAAGGATGCCACGGTCCATGTACGGAAGCGACGCGGCGAAGCACGAGCCACACTGTCAGCCACTCATCCACACCACGCAACCACCACAGCATTACCATGCGGCTAGATCCCATCCTAAAACAAATGGTTGAACACTACTATTTAAATCGAAACCGACATACAAAAGAACTAAAACGAATATAACGCGGATTACAGATAACACAACGCGGATTACAGATAACATAGCGCTGAAAGGCAACCTCTAGCAAACATCAGCAACAAGCTCTGGGTCAGCAATGCCCTTCCAGTGCGCCGAGTGAAAACCACCTACGCAACCTTTGCCTAAGAAGCGCCACGTCACGATGTCGTTCTTGTTCTCTTGGTTTCCATAGACCAGCCTAGGAATTAATCCAAACCAAAACCTGATACATCTCTTCCCATAATCTAGTACTAATCCCATTACCTATTTATTTTCTACAAAAACTAAAGCTTTTTCCTTTCATCAGACCTCGCAAGAAATGAGACACACCCATTATCTTCTTGCACAAACAGCGAATACAACTCATAACATGTTATTCTTTGATCATCCCCTGCCATAAATGAGACACACCCGCTTTCTTCTTGCATAAAGAGACACTCATAACATTGACATTGAATGTTAAATTGTATATTCTACAGTAGTTAATATCTAAAATGGATTATCCCTAACCCCTTTTACCCGGCAAGGATAAATTCATTACATGTAATAAGTATACCACCCCTAAACCACAATAATCTGGTTGCCAAACTTGTTGCCAGTTAACTACTCCTACATGATACTTGTTTGCACAATCATCTTCTTGACACACTGTCATGAGGGTTGTTCAGCGCTTCGACTCCCTACACACCTCCAACCTACAGTGGGTCAACTCCGCCAATGTGATCCTCCTGCCGAAAAAGGATGGGGCAGAAGGCATCTCTGATTATAGGCCTATTAGCCTTATCCACACCGTCGCCAAAATTATTGCCAAAGTTCTCTCGCTTCATCTTGATCCACACATGGATGACCTTGTCTCCAATGCTCAAAGTGCCTTCATCAAGAGACGAAGCATCCACGACAATTTCATGTATGTCCCGAATTTTGAAGGAAATATGCCCTAGAGGCAATAATAAAGTTATTATTTATTTCCTTATTTCATGATAAATGTTTATTATTCATGCTAGAATTGTATTAACCAGAAACATAATACATGTGTGAATACATAGACAAACAGAGTGTCACTAGTATGCCTCTACTTGACTAGCTCGTTGATCAAAGATGGTTAAGTTTCCTAACCATTGACATGGGTTGTCATTTGATTAACGGGATCACACCATTAGGAGAATGATGTGATTGACTTGACCCATTCCGTTAGCTTAGCACCCGATCGTTTAGTATGTTGCTATTGCTTTCTTCATGACTTATACATGTTCCTATGACTATGAGATTATGCAACTCCCGTTTACCGGAGGAACACTTTGTGTGCTACCAAACATCACAACGTAACTGGGTGATTATAAAGGTGCTCTACAGGTGTCTCCGAAGGTACTTGTTGGGTTGGCGTATTTCGAGATTAGGATTTGTCACTCCGATTGTCGGAGAGGTATCTCTGGGCCCTCTCGGTAATGCATATCACTTAAGCCTTGCAAGCATTGCAACTAATGAGTTAGTTGTGGGATGATGTATTACGGAACGAGTAAAGAGACTTGCCAGTAATGAGATTGAACTAGGTATTGAGATACCGACAATCGAATCTCGGGCAAGTAACATACCGATGACAAAGGGAATAACGTATGTTGTTATGCGGTCTGACCAATAAAGATCTTCGTAGAATATGTGGGAGCCAATATGAACATCCAGGTTCCGCTATTGGTTATTGACCGGATACGTGTCTCGGTCATGTCTACATAGTTCTCGAACCCGTAGGGTCCGCACGCTTAACGTTTCGATGATAGTTGTATTATGAGTTTATATGTTTTGATGTACCGAAGGTTGTTCGGAGTCCCGGATGTGATCACGGACATGAAGATTGATATATTGGAAGCCTATGTTTGGATATCGGAAGTGTTCCGGGTGAAATTGGGATTTTACCGGAGTACCGGGAGGTTACCGAAACCCCCCGGGGACTTAATGGGCCTTAGTGGGCCTTGGTGGAAAGAGAGGAGAGGCAGCCAGGGCATGGGCCGCGCCCCTCCCCCTAGTCCGAATAGGACAAGGAGAGGGGGGCGGCGCCCCCCTTCCTTCTTCTCCTCCACCTCTTTCCCCTCTCTCTCCTAGTCCAACAAGGAAAAGAGGGGGGAGTCCTACTCCCGGTAGGAGTAGGACTCCTCCTGGCGCGCCCCTCTCTAGGCCGGCCGCACCCTCCCCCTTGCTCCTTTATATACGGGGGCAGGGGGCACCCCATAGACACAACAATTGATCGTTTGATCTTTTAGCCGTGTGCGGTGCCCCCCTCCACCATAGTCCACCTCGATAATACTGTAGCGGTGCTTAGGCGAAGCCCTGCGTCGGTAGAACATCATCATCGTCACCACGCCGTCGTGCTGACGAAACTCTCCCTCAACACTTGGCTGGATCGGAGTTCGAGGGACGTCATCGGGCTGAACGTGTGCTGAACTCGGAGGTGCCGTACGTTCGGTACTTGATCGGTTGGATCGTGAAGACGTATGACTACATCAAGCGCGTTGTGCTAACGCTTCCGCTTTCGGTCTACGAGGGTACGTGGACAACACTCTCCCCTCTCGTTGCTATGCATCACCGTGATCTTTCGTGTGCGTAGGAATTTTTTTGAAATTACTACGTTCCCCAACAGTGGCATCCGAGCCAGGTTTTATGCGTAGATGTCATATGCACGAGGAACACAAGTGAGTTGTGGGCGATACAAGTCATACTGCTTACCGGCATGTCATACTTTGGTTTGGCGGTATTGTTGGATGAAGCGGCCCGGACCGACATTACGCATACGCTTACGCGAGACTGGTTCTACCGACGTGCTTTGCACACAGGTGGCTGGCGGGTGTCAGTTTGTCCAACTTTAGTTAAACCGAGTGTGGCTACGCCCGGTCCTTGAGAAGGTTAAAACAACACTAACTTGACGAACTATCGATGTGGTTTTGATGCGTAGGTAAGAACGGTTCTTGCTCAGCCCGTAGTAGCCACGTAAAACTTGCAACAACAAAGTAGAGGACGTCTAACTTGTTTTTGCAGGGCATGTTGTGATGTGATATGGTCAAGGCATGATGCTATATTTTATTTTATGAGATGATCATGTTTTGTAACCGAGTTATCGGCAACTGGCAGGAGCCACAAGGTTGTCGCTTTATTGTATGCAATGCAATCGCCCTGTAATGCTTTACTTTATCACTAAGCGGTAGCGATAGTCGTAGAAGCATAAGTTGGCGAGACGACAACGATGCTACGATGGAGATCAAGGTGTCGCGCCGGTGACGATAGTGATCCTGACGGTGCTTCGGAGATGGAGATCACAAGCACAAGATGATGATGGCCATATCATATCACTTATATTGATTGCATGTGATGTTTATCTTTTATGCATCTTATCTTGCTTTGATTGACGGTAGCATTATAAGATGATGTCTCACTAAATTATCAAGATATATGTGTTCTCCCTCAGTATGCACCATTGCGAAAGTTCTTCGTGCTGAGAAACCACGTGATGATCGGGTGTGATAAGCTCTATGTTCAAATACAACGGGTGCAAAACAGTTGCACACGCGGAATACTCAGGTTAAACTTGACGAGCCTGGCATATAACAGATATGGCCTCGGAACACTGAGACCGAAAGGTCGAGCGTGAATCATATAGTAGATATGATCAACATAGTGATGTTCACCATTGAAACTACTCCATCTCACGTGTTGATCGGACATGGTTTAGTTGATATGGATCACATGATCACTTGGATGATTAGAGGGATGTCTATCTAAGTGGGAGTTCTTAAGTAATATGATTAATTGAACTTTAATTTATCATGAACTTAGTCCTGGTAGTATTAGCATATCTATGTTATAGATCAATATCTCGCATTTAGCTCCTCTGTTTTATTTTTGATATGTTCCTAGAGAAAACAGATCATTGATTATCGGTAGTGGGTACTTGTTCTTCATAGTTACTTCATTCAATCCTCGATAATCAACAACCATCCTTAATGATCCATCCTTCTTCTCCACTAGAAGTACTGGCGATCCCCAAGGCGAAGAACTTGGGCGAATATAACCTTTTTCCAGTAACTCCTTAATCTGCTTCTTAATTTCTTCCAAATCCTTTGCGGGCATCCTATATGGTCTCTTAGATATTGGCCCTGTGCCTGGCAAAATCTCAATCAAAAACTCAATATCTCTATCCGGTGGCATGCCTGGCAACTCTTCTGGAAATACATCAGGGAAATCCTTCACTACTGGTACTTCCTCCTGCACAACTCCTGTTAACGAAATTACTTGAGTCCTTTTGGGCACATGCCGGGATACATACTTGATTCTTCTCCCTTCTGGGCTGGTAAGCAAAATTGACTTACTGGCGCAATCGATGTTTCCTCCATACATCGACAGCCAATCCATACCCAAAATCACATCCAAACCTTGTGATTCCAAAATGATCAAATCCGAGGGAAACACATGCCTACCTATACTCAATGGCACTTGAAAACATCCCTTACTAGCCATATACTCCGCTCCTGGTGAGCTTACTAGCATAGGTGTTCTAAGAACTTTGGTGGGCAGGTTATACTTATCCACAAATCCCATTGATATGTATGAATGCGATGCACCAGTATCGAAAAGAACAAGTGCAGTAAATGACTTAACCAAAAACTCACCGATTACTGCAACCGGGTGCTCTTCAACCTCCTCCACGTTAACGTGGTTCACCTGTCCCCTATTGAAAGGGTTCGACTTCTTCCTAGAGCTTCCATTACCATTTCCATTCTAGGATTCAGGACATTCATTGGCATAATGTCCGGTCGTCTGGCACTTAAAGCAAGTGACTTGGCTCAGGTCTCTCTTGGCTGGGGTTGATGGGTTGGTACGGTTCTGGCCGTTGCTTCCTCCATTCCCATTACCATTCTTGGTGCCATTATGATTGTGCGAGCTACCTCCTCCATGGGTATGCTGAAAATGTCCTCCCGGTCTAGGGGTAAAACGTGGCTTCTGCTGAGCTCCTGAATTGTACTTCCCTTGTCCATACTTCCTCTGGCAATTCTCAATGTGCTGCTGCTTCCCTTCAATCATGAGAGCACGATCTACCAACTCCTGGTAGTTGTTGAAGGTTGCTACCATCAACTGCATGCTCAACTCATCGTTCAGTCCTTCCAGAAACTTCTCCTGCTTAGCTGCATCTGTAGCAACGTTATCTGGGGCATAACGTGCTAGCTTACTAAAGTCCTCCACATACTGGCCAACTGTCCGTCCTCCTTGGCGCAAGTTGCGAAACTCTCGCTTCTTCATGGCCATAGCTCCTGTTGAAACATGGGCAGTACGGAAAGCCTGCTGGAACTGGTCCCATGTGACAGTGTCGATAGGGAAGGTGGCGGTGAAATACTCTCACCATGATGTTGGAAATATGCCCTAGAGGCAATAATAAAATGGTTATTATTATATTTCTTTGTTCATGATAATTGTCTATTGTTCATGCTATAATTGTGTTATCCGGAAATCATAATACATGTGTGAATACATAGACCACAACACGTCCCTAGTGAGCCTCTAGTTGACTAGCTCGTTGATCAAAAGATAGTCATGGTTTCCTGACTATGGACATTGGATGTCATTGATAACGGGATCACATCATTAGGAGAATGATGTGATGGACAAGACCCAATCCTAAGCATAGCTCAAAGATCGTGTAGTTCGTTTGCCGTAGCTTTTCCGAATGTCAAGTATCATTTCCTTAGACCATGAGATTGTGCAACTCCCAGATACCGTAGGAGTGCTTTGGGTGTGCCAAACGTCACAACGTAACTGGGTGACTATAAAGGTACACTACAGGTATCTCCGAAAGTGTCTGTTGGGTTGGCACGAATCGAGACTGGGATTTGTCACTCCGTATGACGGAGAGGTATCTCTGGGCCCACTCGGTAATGCATCATCATAATGAGCTCAATGTGACCAAGTGGTTGATCACGGGATCATGCATTACGGTACGAGTAAAGTGACTTGCCGGTAACGAGATTGAACGAGGTATTGGGATACCGACGATCGAGTCTCGGGCAAGTAACGTACCGATTGACAAAGGGAATTGTATACGGATTGATGGAATCCTCGACATCGTGGTTCATCCGATGAGATCATCGAGGATCATGTGGGAGCCAACATGGGTATCCAGATCCCGCTGTTGGTTATTGAGCGGAGAGTCGTCTCGGTCATGTCTGCGTGTCTCCCGAACCCGTCGGGTCTACACACTTAAGGTTCGGTGACGCTAGGGTTGTTGAGATATTAGTATACGGTAACCCGAAAGTTGTTTGGAGTCCCGGATGAGATCCCGGACATCACGAGGAGTTCCGGAATGGTCCAGAGGTGAAGATTTATATATAGGAAGTTAAGTTTCGGCCATGGGAAAGTTTCGGGGGTAATCGGTATTGTACCGGGACCACCGGAAGGGTCCCAGGGGTCCACCGGGTGGGGCCACCTATCCCGGAGGGCCCCATGGGCTGAAGTGGGAGGGGAACCAGCCCCTAGTGGACTGGTGCGCCCCCCCCATGCCCCCCTGCGCCTAGGGTTGGAAACCCTAGGGGTGGGGGGCGCCCCACTTGCCTTGGGGGGCAAGCCACCCCCTTGGCCGCCGCCCCCCCTTGGAGATGGCATCTCCTAGGGCCGTCACCCCCCTAGGGGTCCTATAAATAGTGGGGGGAGGAAGGGCAGCCGCACCCTAGCCCCTGGCCTCTCCCTCTCCCTCCCGTGACACTCCTCCGTCTCCCTGTGCTTAGCGAAGCCCTGCCGAGATCACCGTTGCTTCCACCACCACGCCGTCGTGCTGTTGTATCTTCATCAACCTCTCCTTCCCCCTTGCTGGATCAAGTTGGAGGAGACGTCTTCCCAACCATATGTGTGTTGAACGCGGAGGTGCCGTCCGTTTGGCGCTAGGTCATCGATGATTTGGATCACGACGAGTACGACTCCATCAACCCCGCTCTCTTGAACGCTTCCGCGCGCGATCTACAAGGGTATGTAGATGCACTCCTCTCTCCCTCATTGCTAGATGACTCCATAGATTGATCTTGGTGATGCGTGGATAATTTTAAAATTCTGCTACGTTCCCCAACAGTGGCATCATGAGCTAGGTCTATGCGTAGTTTCTATGCACGAGTAGAACACAAAGCAGTTGTGGGCGTCGATATTGTCAATTTGCTTGCCGTTACTAGTCTTATCTTGATTCGGCGGTATCGTGGGATGAAGCGGCCCAGACCGACCTTACACGTACGCTTACGTGCGACTGGTTCCACCGATTGACATGCACAAGTTGCATAAGGTGGCTGGCGGGTGTCTGTCTCTCCCACTTTAGTCGGATCGGATTCAATGAAAAGGGTCGTTATGAAGGGTAAATAGAAATTGACATATCACGTTGTGGTTTTGGCGTAGGTAAGAAACGTTCTTGCTAGAAACCTATAGCAGCCACGTAAAAACTTGCAACAACAATTAGAGGACGTCTAACTTGTTTTTGCAGCATGTGTCGTGTGACGTGATATGGCCAAAAGGATGTGATGAATGATATATGTGATGTATGAGATTGATCATGTTCTTGTAATAGGAATCACGACTTGCATGTCGATGAGTATGACAACCGGCAGGAGCCATAGGAGTTGTCTTTATTTATTTATGACATGTGTGTCAACATAAACGTCATGTAATTACTTTACTTTATTGCTAAAGCGTTAGCCATAGTAGTAGAAGTAATAGATGACGAGACAACTTCAAGAAGACACGATGATGGAGATCATGGTGTCATGCCGGTGACAATGATGATCATGGAGCCCCGAAGATGGAGATCAAAAGGAGCAAATGATATTGGCCATATCATGTCACTATTTGATTGCATGTGATGTTTATCATGTTTTACATCTTATTTGCTTAGAACAACGGTAGCTTAAATAAGATGATCCCTCGTAATAATTTCAACAAAGTGTTCCCCCTAACTGTGCACCGTTGCGAAGGTTCATTGTTTCGAAGCACCACGTGATGATAGGGTGTGATAGATTCTAACGTTCGAATACAACGGGTGTAAGCCAGATTTACACACGCAATACACTTAGGTTGACTTGACGAGCCTAGCATGTACAGACATGGCCTCGGAACACGGAAGACCGAAAGGTCGAGCATGAGTCATATAGAAGATACGATCAACATGAAGATGTTCACCGATATTGACTAGTCCGTCTCACGTGATGATCGGACACGGCCTAGTTAACTCGGATCATGTTTCACTTAGATGACTGGAGGGATGTCTATCTGAGTGGGAGTTCATTGAGTAATTTGATTAGATGAACTTAATTATCATGAACTGAGTCTAAAATCTTTACAATATGTCTTGTAGATCAAATGGCCCACGTTGTCCTCAACTTCAACGCGTTCCTAGAGAAAACCAAGCTGAAAGATGATGGCAGCAACTATACGGACTGGGTCCGGAACCTGAGGATCATCCTCATAGCTGCCAAGAAAGATTATGTCCTAGAAGCACCGCTAGGTGACGCACCCATCCCAGAGAACCAAGACGTTATGAACGCTTGGCAGTCATGTGCTGATGATTACTCCCTCGTTCAGTGCGGCATGCTTTACAGCTTAGAATCGGGGCTCCAAAAGAGTTTTGAGAGACACGGAGCATATGAGATGTTCGACGAACTGAAAATGGTTTTCCAAACTCATGCTCGGGTCGAGAGATATGAAGTCTCCGACAAGTTCTTCAGTTGTAAGATGGAGGAAAATAGTTCTGTCAGTGAGCACATACTCAAAATGTCTAGGTTGCATAACCGCTTGACTCAGCTGGGAGTTAATCTCCCGGATGACGCGGTCATTGACAGAATCCTTCAGTCGCTTCCACCGAGCTACAAGAGCTTTGTGATGAACTTCAATATGCAGGGGATGGAAAAGACCATTCCTGAGGTATATTCAATGCTGAAATCAGCAGAGGTGGAAATCAAAAAGGAACATCAAGTGTTGATGGTGAATAAAACCACTAAGTTCAAGAAAGGCAAGGGTAAGAAGAACTTCAAGAAGGACGGCAAGGGAGTTGCCGTGCCCGGTAAGCAAGCTGTCGGGAAGTAGCCAAAGAATGGACCCAAGCCCGAGACTGAGTGTTTTTATTGCAAGGGAAGTGGTCACTGGAAGCGGAACTGCCCCAAATACTTAGCGGACAAGAAGGCTGGCAACACTAAAGGTATATGTGATATACATGTAATTGATGTGTACCTTACCAGTACTCGTTGTAGCTCCTGGGTATTTGATACCGGTGCGGTTGCTCACATTTGTAACTCAAAGCAGGAGCTGCGGAATAAGCGGAGACTGGCGAAGGATGAGGTGACGATGCGCGTCGGGAATGGTTCCAAGGTCGATGTGACCGCCGTCGGCACGCTGCCTCTACATTTACCTACGGGATTAGTTTTAAACCTCAATAATTGTTATTTAGTGCCAGCTTTGAGCATGAACATTGTATCAGGATCTCGTTTAATTCGAGATGGCTACTCATTTAAATCCGAGAATAATGGTTGTTCTATTTATATGAGAGATATGCTTTATGGTCATGCTCCGCTGGTGAATGGTTTATTCTTAATGAATCTCGAGCGTAATGTTACACATATTCATAGTGTGAATACCAAAAGATGTAAGGTTGATAATGATAGTCCCACGTACTTGTGGCACTGCCGTCTTGGTCACATAGGTGTCAAACGCATGAAGAAGCTCCATGCAGATGGACTTTTGGAGTCTCTTGATTACGAATCATTTGACACGTGCGAACCATGCCTCATGGGTAAAATGACCAAGACTCCGTTCTCAGGAACAATGGAGCGAGCAACCAACTTATTGGAAATCATACATACTGATGTGTGCGGTCCAATGAGTGTTGAGGCTCGCGGTGGCTATCGTTATGTTCTCACCCTCACTGATGACTTGAGTAGATATGGGCATGTCTACTTAATGAAACACAAGTCTGAGACCTTTGAAAAGTTCAAGGAATTTCAGAGTGAGGTTGAGAATCAACATGACAGAAAAATCAAGTTCTTGCGATCAGATCGTGGGGGAGAATACTTGAGTCACGAATTTGGCACACACTTAAGGAAATGTGGAATAGTTTCACAACTCACGCCGCCTGGAACACCTCAGCGTAATGGTGTGTCCGAACGTCGCAATCGCACTCTATTGGATGTGGTGCGATCTATGATGTCTCTTACCGATTTACCGCTGTCATTTTGGGGCTATGCTTTAGAGACTATCGCATTCACTTTAAATAGGGCTCCATCGAAATCCGTTGAGACGACACCGTATGAATTATGGTTTGGGAAGAAACCTAAGCTGTCGTTTCTAAAAGTTTGGGGATGCGATGCTTATGTCAAGAAAGTTCAACCTGAAAAGCTCGAACCCAAATCGGAAAAATGTGTCTTCATAGGATACCCTAAAGAAACTATTGGGTATACCTTCTACCTCTGATCCGAAGGCAAGATCTTTGTTGCCAAGAATGGGTCCTTTCTAGAGAAAGAGTTTCTCTCGAAAGGAATAAGTGGTAGGAAAGTAGAACTTGATGAAGTATTACCTCTTGAACCGGTAAGTGGTGCAGCTCAAGAAAATGTTCCTGAGGTTCCTGCACCGACTAGAGAGGAAGTTGATGATGATGATCATGAAACTTCAGATCAAGTTGCTACTGAACTTCGTAGGTCCACAAGGACACGTTCTGCACCAGAGTGGTACGGCAACCCTGTCTTGGAAATCATGTTGTTAGACAACGGTGAACCTTCAAACTATAAAGAAGCAATGGCGGGCCTGGATTCCGACAAATGGCTGGAAGCCATGAAATCCGAGATAGGATCCATGTATGAAAAGAAGTATGGACTTTGACTGACTTGCCCGATGATCGGCGAGCCATAGAAAATAAATGGATCTTTAAGAAGAAGACAGACGCGGATGGTAACGTAACCATCTATAAAGCTCGGCTTGTCGCTAAGGGTTATCGACAAGTTCAAGGGGTTGACTACGATGAGACTTTCTCACCCGTAGCGAAGCTGAAGTCCGTCCGAATCATGTTAGCAATTGTCGCATTCTATGATTATGAGATATGGAAAATGGACGTCAAAATGACATTCCTTAATGGTTTCCTTAAGGAAGAATTGTATATGATGCAGACGGAAGGTTTTGTCGATCCTAGGAATGCTGACAAGGTGTGCAAGCTCCAACGCTCGATTTATGGGCTGGTGCAAGCATCTCGGAGTTGGAACATTCGTTTTGATGAGATGATCAAAGCATTTGGGTTTACGCAGACTTATGGAGAAGCCTGCATTTACAAGAAAGTGAGTGGGAGCTCTGTAGCATTTCTCATACTGTATGTGGATGCCATACTGTTGATGGGAAATGATATAGAATTCTTGGAAAGCATAAAGGCCTACTTGAACAAGTGTTTTTCAATGAAGGATCTTGGAGAAGCTGCTTATATATGAGGCATCAAGATCTATAGAGATAGATCGAGACGCCTCATTGGTCTTTCACAGAGTACGTACCTTGACAAGATATTGAAGAAGTTCAAAATGGATCAGTCAAAGAAGGGGTTCTTGCCTGTATTGCAAGGTACGAGATTGAGCATGGCTCAATGCCCGACCACGGCAGAAGATAGAGAAAAGATGAGTGTCGTCCCCTATGCCTCGGCCATAGGGTCTATCATGTATGCTATGCTATGTACCAGACCTGATGTAAACCTTGTCGTAAGTTTGGTAGGAAGGTACCAAAGTAATCCCGGCATGGAACACTGGACAGCGGTCAAGAATATCCTGAAGTACCTGAAAAGGACTAAGGATATGTTTCTCGTTTATGGAGGTGACGAAGAGCTCGTCGTAAAGGGTTACGTCGATGCTAGCTCCGGCACAGATCTGGATGACTCTAAGTCACAAACCGGATACGTGTATATTTTGAATGGTGGGGCAGTAAGCTGGTGCAGTTGCAAGCAAAGCGTTGTGGCGGGATCTACGTGTGAAGCGGAGTACATGGCAGCCTTGGAGGCAGCACAAGAGGCAATCTGGGTGAAGGAGTTCATTACCGACCTAGGAGTCATACCCAATGCGTCGGGCCCGATGACTCTCTTTTGTGACAACACTGCAGCTATTGCCCTTGCCAAGGAGCCCAGGTTTCACAGGTAGACCAGGCATATCAAGCGTCGCTTCAACTACATTCGTGAAAGTGTTCAAAATGGAGACATAGAGATTTGTAAAGTACATACGGACCTGAATGTGGCAGATCCGTTGACTAAACCTCTCCCTAGAGCAAAACATGATCAACACCAGAACTGCATGGGTGTTCGATTCATCACAATGTAACTAGACTATTGACTCTAGTGCAAGTGGGAGACTGTTGGAAATATGCCCTAGAGGCAATAATAAAATGGTTATTATTATATTTCTTTGTTCATGATAATTGTCTATTGTTCATGCTATAATTGTGTTATCCGGAAATCATAATACAGGTGTGAATACATAGACCACAACACGTCCCTAGTGAGCCTCTAGTTGACTAGCTCGCTGATCAAAAGATAGTCATGGTTTCCTGACTATGGACATTGGATGTCATTGATAACGGGATCACATTATTAGGAGAATGATGTGATGGACAAGACCCAATCCTAAGCATAGCTCAAAGATCGTGTAGTTCGTTTGCTGTAGCTTTTCCAAATGTCAAGTATCATTTCCTTAGACCATGAGATTGTGCTACTCCCGGATACAGTAGGAGTGCTTTGGGTGTGCCAAACATCACAACGTAACTGGGTGACTATAAAGGTACACTACAGGTATCTCCGAAAGTGTCTGTTGGGTTGGCACGAATCGAGACTGGGATTTGTCACTCCGTATGACGGAGAGGTATCTCTGGGCCCACTCGGTAATGCATCATCATAATGAGCTCAATGTGACCAAGTGGTTGATCATGGGATCATGCATTACGGTACGAGTAAAGTGACTTGCCGGTAACGAGATTGAACGAGGTATTGGGATACCGACGATCGAGTCTCGGGCAAGTAACGTACCGATTGACAAAGGGAATTGTATACGGATTGATGGAATCCTCGACATCGTGGTTCATCCGATGAGATCATCGAGGAGCATGTGGGAGCCAACATGGGTATCCATATCCCGCTGTTGGTTATTGACCGGAGAGTCGTCTCGGTCATGTCTGCGTGTCTCCCGAACCCGTAGGGTCTACACACTTAAGGTTCGGTGACGCTAGGGTTGTTGAGATATTAGTATACGGTAACCCTAAAGTTGTTCGGAGTCCCGGATGAGATCTTGGATGTCACGAGGAGTTCCGGAATGGTCCGGAGGTGAAGATTTATATATAGGAAGTCAAGTTTTGGCCACCGGGAAAGTTTCGGGGGTAATCGGTATTGTACCGGGACCACCGGAAGGGTCCGGGGGGTCCACCGGGTGGGGCCACCTATCCCGGAGGGCCCCATGGGCTGAAGTGGGAGGGGGACCAGCCCCTAGTGGGCTGGTGCACCCCCCCCATGGGCCCCCCTGCGCCTAGGGTTGGAAACCCTAGGGGTGGGGGCGCCCCACTTGCCTTGGGGGGCAAGCCACCCCCTTGGCCGCGGCCCCCCTTGGAGATGGCATCTCCTAGGGCCGGCGCCCCCCCTAAGGGTCCTATAAATAGTGGGGGGGGAGGGAGGGCAGCCGCACCCTAGCCCCTGGCCTCTCCCTCTCCCTCCCGTGACACTCCTCCGTCTCCCTGTGCTTAGCGAAGCCCTGCCGAGATCACCGTTGCTTCCACCACCACGCCGTCGTGCTGCTGGATCTTCATCAACCTCTCCTTCCCCCTTGCTGGATCAAGTTGGAGGAGACGTCTTCCCAACCGTACGTGTGTTGAACGCGAAGGTGTCGTCCGGTCGGCGCTAGGTCATCGGTGATTTGGATCACAACGAGTACGACTCCATCAACCCCGTTCTCTTGAACGCTTCCGCGCGCGATCTACAAGGGTATGTAGATGCACTCCTCTCTCCCTTGTTTCTAGATGACTCCATAGATTGATCTTGGTGATGCGTAGAAAATTTTAAAATTCTGCTACGTTCCCCAACACATGATGCTGCGGGTCCTTCAAGCTGATGTGCGGCAAACTTCACCTTTTCCGCATCTGTGCATCCTGTCGTGGTCAACTCCCTTGCTGTCTTGCGGAGCCAATCATCTGCTACTATAGGCTCGGTGCTACTGGAAAACACCGGCGGATTCAGCCTAAGAAAACGGGCTAAGTGATCAACAGGTGGTGGTGGTGGTGGTGGTGGGTTGTTGTTGTTCCCCTGATTCTGATTCTGGACTAGCAACTGCATCAACGTGTTCTGCTGCTGGACCAACTAGGTGAGCTTCGGTGGGAAGGTAAATTCGGGGTCATGTCTCGGAGGCATCTGAGGGTTTAGAAAAGATGAGATTTAAGAATAGAGAAGGGTCTAGAGAGAAAACACTACCCATATGCACATGAGGCAAAAGCAAACAATTCACTTCATTCAATCAAACAAGGGCATACAATCGATCTAACTATCGCAAAAGTGCTCGGACTACTATATTTACATGGTGGAATACTACTACTAATTTGGTGGTCTACTAGAAATATTCTTCGGTTGCAGACTCCATGATATCTGGTCCAGCTTCATCAACATAGTCATCATCGCTATCATCTGGATCCGAGTCGGTGTCGTCGATGATGATGTAGTCTTCCGGGCGAATCTCCTTGGGTTCTTCGTCTTCTTCTACTGGTCTAGGGCCTCCCATAAATATTCCGATCTTCTTGATCAGATCGTCATTCTTCTCCACTAGTACTTCGATTTCCTCTTCATAATCTTCACCTGTAGCCTTGAGTTCTTCCTCCAGTTCCTTGATTCTAGTCCTTGCCTTCTTCAGATCTATCATGTCGGCGCACATCTGGTTCTCTTGACGTCGAATGTGCTGGTTTAACTTCTGGATAAAAGCTGCAACTGATCTATCCTTCCTGGTGCTGATCATCTCCCGGTGCTCATCTCGGCGACCACAAATCTGGTAGATAGTATCCTTGAGATCATTGCGGTAAACTTCTCCAATGCGTCCCATGGCGATGTGAGCTGCCATGCTCTTTCCTAGACTCCGGGTTGGTGCATCAAAGGAAAACTCTATGGGCTCAGTGACTGGCATGAACGTCCTTCCTGGAACTTGAACTTGAATCATCCAGCGCTCTTCTTCAGGTAAAGTGGCGTTGTAAGTCCCGGTGAAGCTTGGTACTCCTATGTTCAGATATCTAGTGACTTCCTTCAAGTGACGTCCAAAGGGTGTATCTTCATCTGGTTGCGTGAACTTGTTCCTTGCATCTGCCATCCTAAAATAGTAGAAAATATGAGGAGTCAGAATGAGAAGAGTGAGTAGTGATCTAGGGCTTTACCTTAGTGGTCGTCTCCTACAGTCAACGTGTGCTCTGATACCATCTTGTAGCGACCAGACCTCAAACGGTCCAATCTCTGTGCTCCGGTGTCATCCCTGGATCAGTAATGTTGACACCACACAGTACTTGAAGGATTTATAACAGAGTAGCAATCACACACTTATGACATCGAGTGTCTCAAAAGAGAACTATTACAATAAATATGGCTTAAGGCCATCTAATAACGATAACAGCGGAAGGCTTGGAAGATAAGTGAGTCCATCAACTCCAACGGCATCACTGAGTATAGAACCACGACCTAAAAGCACCTTACTCATCGTCTGAAAAGTCTACAACATGAACGTTGCAGCCCGAAACGGGTCAGCACATGGAATATGCTGGCAAGGTAACACATAGAGAATAATGGAAGAATAAAGCTATTCTACATGCATATTTGGCTGGTGGAAAGCTCTATGGTTACAGTTTTGCGTAAAGCCAAATTTTCCCTACTACAAAGGAATAAATTTTATTTAACTATCATGGTGGTTGTTAAACATTGAGAGTGTAGACACCCTCTCAATCCCAATTAAGCATCATCATTCAAACCCAACAAAATTATTTAGAGTAACATGATGAGATTCACATGATAATCCAAGTACTAGATACTCAAGATGTCCATAACCGGGGACACGGCTAACCATGATTAGTTTATACACTCTGCAGAGGTTTGCACACTTTTCCCCACAAGACTCGATCTCCTCCGTTGGGATTCTCGCACTACATGGTGTTTGAGAAACGGATGACCGAGACATAGTCTTTCAGAAGCGCTAGCACCTTACGATCGGGTAGACCGTTACTCCTACTTTCCCCTACATCTGCTAGTCTACCACTGTAAGAGTTCGCACAACTTAGTCAACTATGCTAGAGCCCATAGTAACTTGTGGCTGCACACGGAAGTTTCTAGTATGAATAATCTCATGATCCCTTTGAGTCTGGGTGGCGGTCCAAAAAAACAGGCAATCGCTGGAATACCCAGGTGCCTCAATCCACCCAGATGTGTATTTAAGTTGCCACCTTAGATAAACCATTAATTTAACAAACTCACATCTGTCATGAATTTCACTCACCAAATCCAAGTCTACTAGCATAGCATGGCATAATAAGCAAACGTAGAAGTAACTCCCAAGGTTTGATAATAAAACAGGTAATAGGTACTACCTCAACTACTTCCCAAACCCACAATTTAATTAGATGCTAATCATGCAATGTGTGAGAATTGATCTAATGCAATAAAAACTGGGTAAAAGGAAGTATGATCAAAGTGTTACTTGCCTTGCTGATGATCCGTGAAACCTAGCGATTCGAAGTAGCAAGCGGCGCACTCCGGGTACTCTATCGCAAACAAACAAGTATACAATAAGTACTCAACTAATGCACAGGTAAAACTCAAATAAGAGATCTAACCAGAAAGTTTAACTTAAGAACTCCGGTTGGTAAAAAGAATCAAATCAAACGAAGCAACGGAAGACAAACGGCAAAATAAACAAGCTTCATTTACTATTCTGGATCTAGGTCAAATTTTACAGAGGCAAAAACTTGTTTGAGTTGGTTAAACGTAAAGAGGGTTTTAAGATGAAACTCCAGGCGCTTGAATCGCCTGATTCTGATAAACGAGCAAAAAGTTATACTAGAACGAAAATCGGATCAGGAATCGCGATCAGAAAAATCGCGGATTTAATCCAAGAAAAGAAAAACGACGAACAGACTAACGAACGAACGTTTGTTATCTGGATCTAAACGATGAACGCGTTCGTTAAAACGAACGAACGAGCGAACGCTTGCTAAATAAACTAAACCAAAAAAACCGATCTATCAAGAAAAAACGGATCAAAAAACGAAAGAAAAACCGACGGAAAAACCGAACGGTTTTTTTCTTAAAAAAACAGCGGCGGCGGTCAACCTCGTCGGCGGCGAACTCCGGCGGTGGCGGCTACTGGCGGCGGCGGCGGCTTAGGGTTTGGGGCGGCGGGGCACGGCTTTGGGCTGGCTCGGCCCGGGGTCGCGCTATATAAAGCCTCCCCCCGGAGGAGTCCGGGCCGGATACGGCCCGTAGGTCGGTTCGCGCATTTTTTTAATAATTACGCTCAGAAAAAAATAAAATAAATACTAAACTGACTTCAAAAATCCTGAAATAAATTTTCTCCGGCTTCTAAAATCAAACCGCACAGAATGAACATTTATTTGGGGCCTAAATGCAATTTTGAAAAACGTGCATTTTTCCTAAATTCAAATAAAATAGCAAATAAAACCAAAATAAAATCTTATTTGATTTTATTATTAAATCCTCAATATTTCTTTATTTTGGGAAAGTCATTTTATTCCCTCTCTTATATTTTGATAATAGAAATAATTGAAGATAAAATAAATAAAATCAAATGATCCTATTTTTCTAAATTTGAGAAAGCTCAAATATAAAAATAACGAAATCCCAACTCTCTCCGAGGGTCCTTGAGTTATGTAGAATTTCTAGGATCAACCAAAATGCAATAAAATATGATATGCAATGATGATCTAGTGTATAACATTCCAAATTGAAAATTTGGGATGTTACAAACCTACCCCCCCTAAGATGAATCTCGCCCTCGAAATTCGGGTTGGCTAGAAAATATGAGAGGGTGGTCCTTCAACAATTCTTCCTCTCGTTTCCAGGTGGCTTCGTCCTCCGTGTGGTGGCTCCACTGAACTTTGCAAAACTTGATAACCTTGCTACAGGTGACTCGGTGGCATACTCAAGAATCTTGACTGGTTTGTCCTCATAGGTCAAATCACTGTCCAACTGAATCGCTTCCAATGGCACTGTATCTCTCAGCGGTATATCAGCCATCTCTGCATGGCACTTCTTCAACTAGGAAACGTGGAATACATCGTGAACTCCTGACAATCCTTCGGGCAATTTCAACTTGTAGGCTACTTCTCCCATACGCTCCAAAACCTTGTATGGTCCTACAAAGCGTGGCGCTAACTTTCCCTTAACTCCAAAGCGCTTAACTTCTCGAAGTGGAGATACTCGAAGATAAACTCGGTCTCCGACTTCGTAAACTGTCTCCTTGCGTTTAGAACCTGCGTAGCTCTTCTGCCTGTATTGGGATACCTTGAGCCTATCGCGAATCAATTTTACTTTCTGTTCAGACTCCTTAATCAGATCCGGTCCAAACAACTGGCGGTCTCCAACTTCGTTCCATGAAAATGGTGTTCTGCACCTTCTTCCATACAAAGCTTCAAAAGGGGCCATCTTCAAACTGGATTGATAATTGTTGTTATAAGAGAACTCTGCGTATGGCAAATTCTCGTCCCAACTAGATCCATAATCTATCGCACAAGCTCTTAGCATATCCTCCAAAATCTGATTGACTCTCTCGGTCTGTCCATCTGTCTGCGGATGGAAAGTTGTACTGAACTCTAGCCTGGTACCCAAAGTTTCATGCAACTGATTCCAAAACTTTAAGGTAAACTGGGTTCCTCTATCTGATACAATGCTCCTTGGAACTCCATGCAGACATACAATCCTGGTCATGTATATCTTTGCTAACTTAGCACTGATATAGGTAGTCTTCATTGGAATGAAATGAGCTACCTTTGTCAAACGATCGACTACAACCCAAATCGAGTCATAGCCTGAACGAGTTCTGGGCAATCCTGTAATAAAATCCATGCCTAACTTATCCCACTTCCATTCGGGTATCGGCAATGGCTGTAGCAATCCTGCTGGCTTCTGATGCTCTGCCTTTACTCTGTGACATACATCACAAACTGCTAGATACTCCGCAATATCCTTCTTCATTCCGGTCCACCAGAAGTATCCTTCAAATCCAAATACATCTTGGTATTTTCTGGGTGAATCGAATATGTTGAATCATGGGCCTCTTACAGAATTAACTTCCTGATCTCCGAATCATTAGGCACATAAACACGGTCTTCAAACCATAAGGTATCGTGCTCATCCTCACGAAATCCTTTAGCTTTTCCCTTGCTCATTTTCTCCTTAATAGAAGCGATCTCCTTGTCAGTCTTTTGAGCTTCTCTGATCTTATTCATCAAAGTAGACTGAATCTCCAATGCGGCTACATAGCCTCTCGGGACTATCTCCAAACATAGCTCACGAAGATTCTCGGCTAACTCTCTTGGTAAATCTCCCGTCATTAAGGTGTTGACATGGCTTTTACGGCTCAACGCGTCAGCTACTACATTAGCCTTTCCAGAGTGATAATGCAATCTCATATCATAATCCTTGATGATCTCCAACCATCTCCTTTGCCTCAGATTCAACTCCTTCTGCGTGAAAATATACTTCAAACTCTTGTGATCCGTGTACACCTCACAATGGTTTCCAATGAGAAAATGTCTCCAGGTCTTCAATGCATGCACTACGGCTACTAACTCCAAATCATGTGTGGCATAATTTAACTCATGAGGCTTAAGTTGTCGTGAGGCATAGGAAACAACTCTTCCTTCCTGCATAAGCACTGCTCCAAGTCCTCGACGTGAAGCATCGCAATACACCTCATAATCCTTGGTCTGATCTGGCAAAATCAACACCGGTGATGTAACCAAACGTTTCTTCAACTCCTGGAAACTGGCCTCACATTCCTCGGTCCATATGAACTTGGTATCCTTCTTCAACAACTCCGTCATAGGCTTTGCAATCTTCAAGAAATTTTCAACGAATCTCCGGTAGTATCCTGCGAGTCCAAGAAAACTCCGGATCTCTCCAACTGTTGTTGGCACTTCCCAATTTGTCACAGTGTCAACCTTGGTGGGATCTACTGTTATACCTTCTCCGGATATAACGTGTCCGAGAAATCCAACTTCCTTCAACTAAAATTCACATTTGCTAAACTTGGCATATAACTGATGTTCTCTGAGCTTACCAAGTACCAAACACAAATGCTCCTTATGCTCCTTTTCATTCTTCGAGTAAACAAGGATATCATCAATGAACACTACGACGAACTTATCCAAAAACTCCATAAATACTTTATTCATCATGTTCATAAAATATGCAGGTGTGTTAGTCAGACCAAATGACATAACCGTATACTCATACAGCCCATACCTGGTGGTAAAAGTCGTCTTAGGTATATCATGTTCTCGAATCTTCAACTGATGGTATCCTGATCGCAGATCGATCTTGGAAAATACCTTAGCTCCTTGCAATCGATCAAACAGATCATTGATCATCGGTAGTGGGTACTTGTTCTTGATGGTTACTTCACTCAATCCTCAATAATCAACAACCATCCTTAACGATCCATCCTTCTTCTCCACTAGAAGTATTGGCGATCCCCAAGGCGAAGAACTTGGGCGAATATAACCTTTATCCAGTAACTCCTTAATCTGCTTCTTAATTTCTTCCAAATCCTTTACGGGCATCCTATATGGTCTCTTAGATATTGGCCCTGTGCCTGGCAAAAGCTCAATCAAAAACTCAATATCTCTATCCGGTGGCATGCCTGGCAACTCTTCTGGAAATACATCAGGGAAATCCTTCACTACTGGTACTTCTTCCTGCACAACTCCTGTTAACGAATTTACTTGAGTCCTTTTGGGCACATGCCGGGATACATACTTGATTCTTCTCCCTTCTGGGCTGGTAAGCAAAATTGACTTACTGGCGCAATCGATGTTTCCTCCATACATCGACAGCCAATCCATACCCAGAATTACATCCAAACCTTGTGATTCCAAAATGATCAAATCCGAGGGAAACACATGCCTACCTATACTCAATGGCACTAGAAAACATCCCTTACTAGCCTTATACTCCGCTCCTGGTGAGCTTACTAGCATAGGTGTTCTAAGAACTTTGGTGGGCAGGTTATACTTATCCACAAATCCCCTTGATATGTATGAATGTGATGCACCAGTATCGAAAAGAACAAGTGCAGTAAATGACTTAACCAAAAACTTACCGATTACTGCATCCGGCTGCTCTTCAACCTCCTCCACGTTAACGTGGTTCACCTGTCCCTTATTGAAAGGGTTTGGCTTCTTCCTAGAGCTTCCATTATCATTTCCATTCTGGGATTCAGGACATTCATTGGCATAATGTCCGGTCTTCTGGCACTTAAAGCAAGTGACTTGGCTCAGGTCTCTCTTGGCTGGGGTTGATGGGTTGGTACGGTTCTGGCCGTTGCTTCCTCCATTCCCATTACCATTCTTGGTGCCATTATGATTGTGTGAGCTACCTCCTCCATGGGTATGCTGAAAATGTCCTCCCGGTCTAGGGGTAAAACATGGCGTCTGCTGAGCTCCTGAATTGTAGTTCCCTTGTCCATACTTCCTCTTGCGATTCTCAATCTGCTGCTGCTTCCCTTCAATCATGAGAGCACGATCTACCAACTCCTGGTAGTTGTTGAAGGTTGCTACCATCAACTGCATGCTCAACTCATCATTCAGTCCTTCCAGAAACTTCTCCTGCTTAGCTGCATCCGTAGCAAGGTCATCTGGGGCATAACGTGCTAGCTTACTAAAGTCCTCCACATACTGGCCAACTGTCCGTCCTCCTTGGCGCAAGTTGCGAAACTCTCGCTTCTTCATGGCCATAGCTCCTGTTGAAACATGGGCAGTACGGAAAGCCTGCTGGAACTGGTCCCATGTGACAGTGTCGATAGGGAAGGTGGCGGTGAAATACTCTCACCATGATGTTGGAAATATGCCCTAGAGGCAATAATAAAATGGTTATTATTATATTTCTTTGTTCATGATAATTGTCTATTGTTCATGCTATAATTGTGTTATCCGGAAATCATAATACATGTGTGAATACATAGACCACAACACGTCCCTAGTGAGCCTCTAGTTGACTAGCTCGTTGATCAAAAGATAGTCATGGTTTCCTGACTATGGACATTGGATGTCATTGATAACGGGATCACATCATTAGGAGAATGATGTGATGGACAAGACCCAATCCTAAGCATAGCTCAAAGATCGTGTAGTTCGTTTGCCGTAGCTTTTCCGAATGTCAAGTATCATTTCCTTAGACCATGAGATTGTGCAACTCCCAGATACCGTAGGAGTGCTTTGGGTGTGCCCAACGTCACAACGTAACTGGGTGACTATAAAGGTACACTACAGGTATCTCCGAAAGTGTCTGTTGGGTTGGCACGAATCGAGACTGGGATTTGTCACTCCGTATGACGGAGAGGTATCTCTGGGCCCACTCGGTAATGCATCATCATAATGAGCTCAATGTGACCAAGTGGTTGATCACGGGATCATGCATTACGGTACGAGTAAAGTGACTTGCCGGTAACGAGATTGAACGAGGTATTGGGATACCGACGATCGAGTCTCGGGCAAGTAATGTATCGATTGACAAAGGGAATTGTATACGGATTGATTGAATCCTCAACATCGTGGTTCATCCGATGAGATCATCGAGGAGCATGTGGGAGCCAACATGGGTATCCAGATCCCGCTGTTGGTTATTGAGCGGAGAGTCGTCTCGGTCATGTATGCGTGTCTCCCGAACCCGTAGGGTCTACACACTTAAGGTTCGGTGACGCTAGGGTTGTTGAGATATTAGTATACGGTAACCCGAAAGTTGTTTGGAGTCCCGGATGAGATCCCGGACATCACGAGGAGTTCCGGAATGGTCCAGAGGTGAATATTTATATATAGGAAGTTAAGTTTCGGCCATGGGAAAGTTTCGGGGGTAATCGGTATTGTACCGGGACCACCGGAAGGGTCCCAGGGGTCCACCGGGTGGGGCCACCTATCCCGGAGGGCCCCATGGGCTGAAGTGGGAGGGGAACCAGCCCCTAGTGGGCTGGTGCGCCCCCCCCATGCCCCCCTGCGCCTAGGGTTGGAAACCCTAGGGGTGGGGGGCTCCCCACTTGCCTTGGGGGGCAAGCCACCCCCTTGGCCGCCGCCCCCCCTTGGAGATGGCATCTCCTAGGGCCGGCACCCCCCTAGGGGTCCTATAAATAGTGGGGGAGGAAGGGCAGCCGCACCCTAGCCCCTGGCCTCTCCCTCTCCCTCCCGTGACACTCCTCCGTCTCCCTGTGCTTAGCGAAGCCCTGCCGAGATCACCGTTGCTTCCACCACCACGCCGTCGTGCTGTTGTATCTTCATCAACCTCTCCTTCCCCCTTGCTGGATCAAGTTGGAGGAGACGTCTTCCCAACCATATGTGTGTTGAACGCGGAGGTGCCGTCCGTTTGGCGCTAGGTCATCGATGATTTGGATCACGACGAGTACGACTCCATCAACCCCGCTCTCTTGAACGCTTCCGCGCGCGATCTACAAGGGTATGTAGATGCACTCCTCTCTCCCTCATTGCTAGATGACTCCATAGATTGATCTTGGTGATGCGTAGAAAATTTTAAAAATTCTGCTACGTTCCCCAACAGTGGCATCATGAGCTAGGTCTATGTGTAGTTTCTATGCACGAGTAGAACACAAAGCAGTTGTGGGCGTCGATATTGTCAATTTGCTTGCCGTTACTAGTCTTATCTTGATTCGGCGGTATCGTGGGATGAAGCGGCCCAGACCGACCTTACACGTACGCTTACGTGAGACTGGTTCCACCGATTGACATGCACTAGTTGCATAAGGTGGCTGGCGGGTGTCTGTCTCTCCCACTTTAGTCGGATCGGATTCAATGAAAAGGGTCGTTATGAAGGGTAAATAGAAATTGACATATCACGTTGTGGTTTTGGCGTAGGTAAGAAACGTTCTTGCTAGAAACCTATAGCAGCCACGTAAAAACTTGCAACAACAATTAGAGGACGTCTAACTTGTTTTTGCAGCATGTGTCGTGTGACGTGATATGGCCAAAAGGATGTGATGAATGATATATGTGATGTATGAGATTGATCATGTTCTTGTAATAGGAATCACGACTTGCATGTCGATGAGTATGACAACCGGCAGGAGCCATAGGAGTTGTCTTTATTTATTTATGACATGTGTGTCAACATAAACGTCATGTAATTACTTTACTTTATTGCTAAAGCGTTAGCCATAGTAGTAGAAGTAATAGATGACGAGACAACTTCAAGAAGACACGATGATGGAGATCATGGTGTCATGCCGGTGACAATGATGATCATGGAGCCCCGAAGATGGAGATCAAAAGGAGCAAATGATATTGGCCATATCATGTCACTATTTGATTGCATGTGATGTTTATCATGTTTTACATCTTATTTGCTTAGAACAACGGTAGCTTAAATAAGATGATCCCTCGTAATAATTTCAACAAAGTGTTCCCCCTAACTGTGCACCGTTGCGAAGGTTCATTGTTTCGAAGCACCACGTGATGATAGGGTGTGATAGATTCTAACGTTCGAATACAACGGGTGTAAGCCAGATTTACACACGCAATACACTTAGGTTGACTTGACGAGCCTAGCATGTACAGACATGGCCTCGGAACACGGAAGACCGAAAGGTCGAGCATGAGTCATATAGAAGATACGATCAACATGAAGATGTTCACCGATATTGACTAGTCCGTCTCACGTGATGATCGGACACGGCCTAGTTAACTCGGATCATGTTTCACTTAGATGACTGGAGGGATGTCTATCTGAGTGGGAGTTCATTGAGTAATTTGATTAGATGAACTTAATTATCATGAACTGAGTCTAAAATCTTTACAATATGTCTTGTAGATCAAATGGCCCATGTTGTCCTCAACTTCAACGCGTTCCTAGAGAAAACCAAGCTGAAAGATGATGGCAGCAACTATACGGACTGGGTCCGGAACCTGAGGATCATCCTCATAGCTGCCAAGAAAGATTATGTCCTAGAAGCACCGCTAGGTGACGCACCCATCCCAGAGAACCAAGACGTTATGAACGCTTGGCAGTCATGTGCTGATGATTACTCCCTCGTTCAGTGCGGCATGCTTTACAGCTTAGAATCGGGGCTCCAAAAGCGTTTTGAGAGACACGGAGCATATGAGATGTTCGACGAACTGAAAATGGTTTTCCAAACTCATGCTCGGGTCGAGAGATATGAAGTCTCCGACAAGTTCTTCAGTTGTAAGATGGAGGAAAATAGTTCTGTCAGTGAGAACATACTCAAAATGTCTAGGTTGCATAACCGCTTGACTTAGCTGGGAGTTAATCTCCCGGATGACGCGGTCATTGACAGAATCCTTCAGTCGCTTCCACCGAGCTACAAGAGCTTTGTGATGAACTTCAATATGCAGGGGATGGAAAAGACCATTCCTGAGGTATATTCAATGCTGAAATCAGCAGAGGTGGAAATCAAAAAGGAACATCAAGTGTTGATGGTGAATAAAACCACTAAGTTCAAGAAAGGCAAGGGTAAGAAGAACTTCAAGAAGGACAACAAGGGAGTTGCCGTGCCCGGTAAGCAAGCTGTCGGGAAGAAGCCAAAGAATGGACCCAAGCCCGAGACTGAGTGTTTTTATTGCAAGGGAAGTGGTCACTGGAAGCGGAACTGCCCCAAATACTTAGCGGACAAGAAGGCTGGCAACACTAAAGGTATATGTGATATACATGTAATTAATGTGTACCTTACCAGTACTCGTTCTAGCTCCTGGGTATTTGATACCGGTGCGGTTGCTCACATTTGTAACTCAAAGCAGGAGCTGCGGAATAAGCGGAGACTGGCGAAGGATGAGGTGACGATGCGCGTCAGGAATGGTTCCAAGGTCGATGTGATCGCCGTCGGCACGCTGCCTCTACATTTACCTACGGGATTAGTTTTAAACCTCAATAATTGTTATTTAGTGCCAGCTTTGAGCATGAACATTGTATCAGGATCTCGTTTAATTCGAGATGGCTACTCATTTAAATCCGAGAATAATGGTTGTTCTATTTATATGAGAGATATGCTTTATGGTCATGCTCCGCTGGTGAATGGTTTATTCTTAATGAATCTCGAGCGTAATGTTACACATATTCATAGTGTGAATACCAAAAGATGTAAGGTTGATAATGATAGTCCCACGTACTTGTGGCACTGCTGTCTTGGTCACATAGGTGTTAAACGCATGAAGAAGCTCCATGCAGATGGACTTTTGGAGTCTCTTGATTACGAATCATTTGACACGTGCGAACCATGCCTCATGGGTAAAATGACCAAGACTCCGTTCTCAGGAACAATGGAGCGAGCAACCAACTTATTGGAAATCATACATACTGATGTGTGCGGTCCAATGAGTGTTGAGGCTCGCGGTGGCTATCGTTATGTTCTCACCCTCACTGACGACTTGAGTAGATATGGGCATGTCTACTTAATGAAACACAAGTCTGAGACCTTTGAAAAGTTCAAGGAATTTCAGAGTGAGGTTGAGAATCAACATGACAGAAAAATCAAGTTCTTGCGATCAGATCATGGGGGAGAATACTTGAGTCACGAATTTGGCACACACTTAAGGAAATGTGGAATAGTTTCACAACTCATGCCGCCTGGAACACCTCAGCGTAATGGTGTGTCCGAACGTCGCAATCGCACTCTATTGGATGTGGTGCGATCTATGATGTCTCTTACCGATTTACCGCTGTCATTTTGGGGCTATGCTTTAGAGACTATCGCATTCACTTTAAATAGGGCTCCATCGAAATCCATTGAGACGACACCGTATGAATTATGGTTTGGGAAGAAACCTAAGCTGTCGTTTCTAAAAGTTTGGGGATGCGATGCTTATGTCAAGAAAGTTCAACCTGAAAAGCTCGAACCCAAATCGGAAAAATGTGTCTTCATAGGATACCCTAAAGAAACTATTGGGTATACCTTCTACCTCTGATCCGAAGGCAAGATCTTTGTTGCCAAGAATGGGTCCTTTCTAGAGAAAGAGTTTCTCTCGAAAGAAATAAGTGGTAGGAAAGTAGAACTTGATGAAGTATTACCTCTTGAACCGGTAAGTGGTGCAGCTCAAGAAAATGTTCCTGAGGTTCCTGCACCGACTAGAGAGGAAGTTGATGATGATGATCATGAAACTTCAGATCAAGTTGCTACTGAACTTCGTAGGTCCACGGGGACACGTTCTGCACCAGAGTGGTACGGCAACCCTGTCTTGGAAATCATGTTGTTAGACAACGGTGAACCTTCAAACTATAAAGAAGCGATGGCGGGCCTGGATTCCGACAAATGGCTGGAAGCCATGAAATCCGAGATAGGATCCATGTATGAAAACGAAGTATGGACTTTGACTGACTTGCCCGATGATCGGCGAGCCATAGAAAATAAATGGATCTTTAAGAAGAAGACAGACGCGGATGGTAACGTAACCATCTATAAAGCTCGGCTTGTCGCTAAGGGTTATCGACAAGTTCAAGGGGTTGACTACGATGATACTTTCTCACCCGTAGCGAAGCTGAAGTCCGTCCGAATCATGTTAGCAATTGTCGCATTCTATGATTATGAGATATGGAAAATGGACGTCAAAATGACATTCCTTAATGGTTTCCTTAAGGAAGAATTGTATATGATGCAGACGGAAGGTTTTGTCGATCCTAGGAATGCTGACAAGGTGTGCAAGCTCCAACGCTCGATTTATGGGCTGGTGCAAGCATCTCGGAGTTGGAACATTCGTTTTGATGAGATGATCAAAGCATTTGGGTTTACGCAGACTTATGGAGAAGCCTGCATTTACAAGAAAGTGAGTGGGAGCTCTGTAGCATTTCTCATACTGTATGTGGATGCCATACTGTTGATGGGAAATGATATAGAATTCTTGGAAAGCATAAAGGCCTACTTGAACAAGTGTTTTTCAATGAAGGATCTTGGAGAAGCTGCTTATATATGAGGCATCAAGATCTATAGAGATAGATCGAGACGCCTCATTGGTCTTTCACAGAGTACGTACCTTGACAAGATATTGAAGAAGTTCAAAATGGATCAGTCAAAGAAGGGGTTCTTGCCTGTATTGCAAGGTACGAGATTGAGCATGGCTCAATGCCCGACCACGGCAGAAGATAGAGAAAAGATGAGTGTCGTCCCCTATGCCTCGGCCATAGGGTCTATCATGTATGCTATGCTATGTACCAGACCTGATGTAAACCTTGTCGTAAGTTTGGTAGGAAGGTACCAAAGTAATCCCGGCATGGAACACTGGACAGCGGTCAAGAATATCCTGAAGTACCTGAAAAGGACTAAGGATATGTTTCTCGTTTATGGAGGTGACGAAGAGCTCGTCGTAAAGGGTTACGTCGATGCTAGCTCCGGCACAGATCTGGATGACTCTAAGTCACAAACCGGATACGTGTATATTTTGAATGGTGGGGCAGTAAGCTGGTGCAGTTGCAAGCAAAGCGTTGTGGCGGGATCTACGTGTGAAGCGGAGTACATGGCAGCCTTGGAGGCAGCACAAGAGGCAATCTGGGTGAAGGAGTTCATTACCGACCTAGGAGTCATACCCAATGCGTCGGGCCCGATGACTCTCTTTTGTGACAACACTGCAGCTATTGCCCTTGCCAAGGAGCCCAGGTTTCACAGGTAGACCAGGCATATCAAGCGTCGCTTCAACTACATTCGTGAAAGTGTTCAAAATGGAGACATAGAGATTTGTAAAGTACATACGGACCTGAATGTGGCAGATCCGTTGACTAAACCTCTCCCTAGAGCAAAACATGATCAACACCAGAACTGCATGGGTGTTCGATTCATCACAATGTAACTAGACTATTGACTCTAGTGCAAGTGGGAGACTGTTGGAAATATGCCCTAGAGGCAATAATAAAATGGTTATTATTATATTTCTTTGTTCATGATAATTGTCTATTGTTCATGCTATAATTGTGTTATCCGGAAATCATAATACAGGTGTGAATACATAGACCACAACACGTCCCTAGTGAGCCTCTAGTTGACTAGCTCGCTGATCAAAAGATAGTCATGGTTTCCTGACTATGGACATTGGATGTCATTGATAACGGGATCACATTATTAGGAGAATGATGTGATGGACAAGACCCAATCCTAAGCATAGCTCAAAGATCGTGTAGTTCGTTTGCTGTAGCTTTTCCAAATGTCAAGTATCATTTCCTTAGACCATGAGATTGTGCTACTCCCGGATACAGTAGGAGTGCTTTGGGTGTGCCAAACATCACAACGTAACTGGGTGACTATAAAGGTACACTACAGGTATCTCCGAAAGTGTCTGTTGGGTTGGCACGAATCGAGACTGGGATTTGTCACTCCGTATGACGGAGAGGTATCTCTGGGCCCACTCGGTAATGCATCATCATAATGAGCTCAATGTGACCAAGTGGTTGATCATGGGATCATGCATTACGGTACGAGTAAAGTGACTTGCCGGTAACGAGATTGAACGAGGTATTGGGATACCGACGATCGAGTCTCGGGCAAGTAACGTACCGATTGACAAAGGGAATTGTATACGGATTGATGGAATCCTCGACATCGTGGTTCATCCGATGAGATCATCGAGGAGCATGTGGGAGCCAACATGGGTATCCATATCCCGCTGTTGGTTATTGACCGGAGAGTCGTCTCGGTCATGTCTGCGTGTCTCCCAAACCCGTAGGGTCTACACACTTAAGGTTCGGTGACGCTAGGGTTGTTGAGATATTAGTATACGGTAACCCTAAAGTTGTTCGGAGTCCCGGATGAGATCTTGGATGTCACGAGGAGTTCCGGAATGGTCCGGAGGTGAAGATTTATATATAGGAAGTCAAGTTTTGGCCACCGGGAAAGTTTCGGGGGTAATCGGTATTGTACCAGGACCACCGAAAGGGTTCGGGGGGTCCACCGGGTGGGGCCACCTATCCCGGAGGGCCCCATGGGCTGAAGTGGGAGGGGGACCAGCCCCTAGTGGGCTGGTGCGCCCCCCCCCATGGGCCCCCCTGCGCCTAGGGTTGGAAACCCTAGGGGTGGGGGGCGCCCCACTTGCCTTGGGGGGCAAGCCACCCCCTTGGCCGCGGCCCCCCTTGGAGATGGCATCTCCTAGGGCCGGCGCCCCCCCTAAGGGTCCTATAAATAGTGGGGGGGAGGGAGGGCAGCCGCACCCTAGCCCCTGGCCTCTCCCTCTCCCTCCCGTGACACTCCTCCGTCTCCCTATGCTTAGCGAAGCCCTGCCGAGATCACCGTTGCTTCCACCACCACGCCGTCGTGCTGCTGGATCTTCATCAACCTCTCCTTCCCCCTTGCTGGATCAAGTTGGCGGAGACGTCTTCCCAACCGTACGTGTGTTGAACGCGGAGGTGTCGTCCGGTCGGCGCTAGGTCATCGGTGATTTGGATCACGACGAGTACGACTCCATCAACCCCGTTCTCTTGAACGCTTCCGCGCGCGATCTACAAGGGTATGTAGATGCACTCCTCTCTCCCTTGTTTCTAGATGACTCCATAGATTGATCTTGGTGATGCGTAGAAAATTTTAAAATTCTGCTACGTTCCCCAACACATGATGCTGTGGGTCCTTCAAGCTGATGTGCGGCAAACTTCACCTTTTCCGCATCTGTGCATCCTGTCGTGGTCAACTCCCTTGCTGTCTTGCGGAGCCAATCATCTGCTACTATAGGCTCGGTGCTACTGGAAAACACCGGCGTATTCATCCTAAGAAAATGGGCTAAGTGATCAACAGGTGGTGGTGGTGGCGGTGGGTTGTTGTTGTTGTTCCCCTGATTCTGATTCTGGACTAGCAACTACATCAACGTGTTCTGCTGCTGGATCAATTGGGTGAGCTCCGGTGGGAAGGTAAATCCGGGGTCACGTCTCGAAGGCATCTGAGGGTTTAGAAAAGATGAGATTTAAGAATAGAGAAGGGTCTAGAGAGAAAACACTACCCATATGCACATGAGGCAAAAGCAAACAATTCACTTCATTCAATCAAACAAGGGCATACAATCGATCTAACTATCGCAAAAGTGCTCGGACTACTATATTTACATGGTGGAATACTACTACTAATTTGGTGGTCTACTAGAAATATTCTTCGGTTGCAGACTCCATGATATCTGGTCCAGCTTCATCAACATAGTCATCATCGCTATCATCTGGATCCGAGTCGGTGTCGTCGATGATGATGTAGTCTTCCGGGCGAATCTCCTTGGGTTCTTCGTCTTCTTCTACTGGTCTAGGGCCTCCCATAAATATTCCGATCTTCTTGATCAGATCGTCATTCTTCTCCACTAGTACTTCGATTTCCTCTTCATAATCTTCACCTGTAGCCTTGAGTTCTTCCTCCAGTTCCTTGATTCTAGTCCTTGCCTTCTTCAGATCTATCATGTCGGCGCACATCTGGTTCTCTTGACGTCGAATGTGCTGGTTTAACTTCTGGATAAAAGCTGCAACTGATCTATCCTTCCTGGTGCTGATCATCTCCCGGTGCTCATCTCGGCGACCACAAATCTGGTAGATAGTATCCTTGAGATCATTGCGGTAAACTTCTCCAATGCGTCCCATGGCGATGTGAGCTGCCATGCTCTTTCCTAGACTCCGGGTTGGTGCATCAAAGGAAAACTCTATGGGCTCAGTGACTGGCATGAACGTCCTTCCTGGAACTTGAACTTGAATCATCCAGCGCTCTTCTTCAGGTAAAGTGGCGTTGTAAGTCCCGGTGAAGCTTGGTACTCCTATGTTCAGATATCTAGTGACTTCCTTCAAGTGACGTCCAAAGGGTGTATCTTCATCTGGTTGCGTGAACTTGTTCCTTGCATCTGCCATCCTAAAATAGTAGAAAATATGAGGAGTCAGAATGAGAAGAGTGAGTAGTGATCTAGGGCTTTACCTTAGTGGTCGTCTCCTACAGTCAACGTGTGCTCTGATACCATCTTGTAGCGACCAGACCTCAAACGGTCCAATCTCTGTGCTCCGGTGTCATCCCTGGATCAGTAATGTTGACACCACACAGTACTTGAAGGATTTATAACAGAGTAGCAATCACACACTTATGACATCGAGTGTCTCAAAAGAGAACTATTACAATAAATATGGCTTAAGGCCATCTAATAACGATAACAGCGGAAGGCTTGGAAGATAAGTGAGTCCATCAACTCCAACGGCATCACTGAGTATAGAACCACGACCTAAAAGCACCTTACTCATCGTCTGAAAAGTCTACAACATGAACGTTGCAGCCCGAAACGGGTCAGCACATGGAATATGCTGGCAAGGTAACACATAGAGAATAATGGAAGAATAAAGCTATTCTACATGCATATTTGGCTGGTGGAAAGCTCTATGGTTACAGTTTTGCGTAAAGCCAAATTTTCCCTACTACAAAGGAATAAATTTTATTTAACTATCATGGTGGTTGTTAAACATTGAGAGTGTAGACACCCTCTCAATCCCAATTAAGCATCATCATTCAAACCCAACAAAATTATTTAGAGTAACATGATGAGATTCACATGATAATCCAAGTACTAGATACTCAAGATGTCCATAACCGGGGACACGGCTAACCATGATTAGTTTATACACTCTGCAGAGGTTTGCACACTTTTCCCCACAAGACTCGATCTCCTCCGTTGGGATTCTCGCACTACATGGTGTTTGAGAAACGGATGACCGAGACATAGTCTTTCAGAAGCGCTAGCACCTTACGATCGGGTAGACCGTTACTCCTACTTTCCCCTACATCTGCTAGTCTACCACTGTAAGAGTTCGCACAACTTAGTCAACTATGCTAGAGCCCATAGTAACTTGTGGCTGCACACGGAAGTTTCTAGTATGAATAATCTCATGATCCCTTTGAGTCTGGGTGGCGGTCCAAAAAAACAGGCAATCGCTGGAATACCCAGGTGCCTCAATCCACCCAGATGTGTATTTAAGTTGCCACCTTAGATAAACCATTAATTTAACAAACTCACATCTGTCATGAATTTCACTCACCAAATCCACGTCTACTAGCATAGCATGGCATAATAAGCAAACGTAGAAGTAACTCCCAAGGTTTGATAATAAAACAGGTAATAGGTACTACCTCAACTACTTCCCAAACCCACAATTTAATTAGATGCTAATCATGCAATGTGTGAGAATTGATCTAATGCAATAAAAACTGGGTAAAAGGAAGTATGATCAAAGTGTTACTTGCCTTGCTGATGATCCATGAAACCTAGCGATTCGAAGTAGCAAGCGGCGCACTCCGGGTACTCTATCGCAAACAAACAAGTATACAATAAGTACTCAACTAATGCACAGGTAAAACTCAAATAAGAGATCTAACCAGAAAGTTTAACTTAAGAACTCCGGTTGGTAAAAAGAATCAAATCGAACGAAGCAACGGAAGACAAACGGCAAAATAAACAAGCTTCATTTACTATTCTGGATCTAGGTCAAATTTTACAGAGGAAAAAACTTGTTTGAGTTGGTTAAACGTAAAGAGGGTTTTAAGATGAAACTCCAGGTGCTTGAATCGCCTGATTCTGATAAACGAGCAAAAAGTTATACTAGAACGAAAATCGGATCAGGAATCGCGATCAGAAAAATCGCGGATTTAATCCAAGAAAAGAAAAATGACGAACAGACTAACGAACGAACGTTTGTTATCTGGATCTAAACGATGAACGCGTTCGTTAAAACGAACGAACGAGCGAACGCTTGCTAAATAAACTAAACCAAAAAAACCGATCTATCAAGAAAAAACGGATCAAAAAACGAAAGAAAAACCGACGGAAAAACCGAACGGTTTTTTTCTTAAAAAAACGGCGGTGGCGGTCAACCTCGTCGGCGGCGAACTCCGACGGTGGCGGCTACTGGCGGCGGCGGCGGCTTAGGGTTTGGGGCGGCGGGGCACGGCTTTGGGCTGGCTCGGCCCGGGGTCGCGCTATATAAAGCCTCCCCCTGGAGGAGTCCGGGCCGGATACGGCCCGTAGGTCGGTTCGCGCATTTTTTTAATAATCACGCTCAGAAAAATATAAAATAAATACTAAACTGACTTCAAAGATCCTGAAATAAATTTTCTCCGGCTTCTAAAATCAAACCGCACAGAATGAACATTTATTTGGGGCCTAAATGCAATTTTGAAAAACGTGCATTTTTCCTAAATTCAAATAAAATAGCAAATAAAACCAAAATAAAATCTTATTTGATTTTATTATTAAATCCTCAATATTTCTTTATTTTGGGAAAGTCATTTTATTCCCTCTCTTATATTTTGATAATAGAAATAATTGAAGATAAAATAAATAAAATCAAATGATCCTATTTTTCTAAATTTGAGAAAGCTCAAATATAAAAATAACGAAATCCCAACTCTCTCCGAGGGTCCTTGAGTTACGTAGAATTTCTAGGATCAACCAAAATGCAATAAAATATGATATGCAATGATGATCTAGTGTATAACATTCCAAATTCAAAATTTGGGATGTTACAAACCTACCCCCCTTAAGATGAATCTCGCCCTCGAGATTCGGGTTGGCTAGAAAATAGGAGAGGGTGGTCCTTCAGCAATTCTTCCTCTCGTTCCCAGGTGGCTTCGTCCTCCGTGTGGTGGCTCCACTGAACTTTGCAAAACTTGATAACCTTGCTACAGGTGACTCGGTGGCATACTCAAGAATCTTGACTGGTTTGTCCTCATAGGTCAAATCACTGTCCAACTGAATCGCTTCCAGCGGCACTGTATCTCTCAGCGGTATATCAGCCATCTCTGCATGGCACTTCTTCAACTGGGAAACGTGGAATACATCGTGAACTCCTGACAATCCTTCGGGCAATTTCAACTTGTAGGCTACTTCTCCCATACGCTCCAAAACCTTGTATGGTCCTACAAAGCGTGGCGCTAACTTTCCCTTAACTCCAAAGCGCTTAACTTCTCGAAGTGGAGATACTCGAAGATAAACTCGGTCTCCGACTTCGTAAACTGTCTCCTTGCGTTTAGAACCTGCGTAGCTCTTCTGCCTGTATTGGGATACCTTGAGCCTATCACGAATCAATTTTACTTTCTGTTCAGACTCCTTAATCAGATCCGGTCCAAACAACTGGCGGTCTCCAACTTCGTTCCATGACAATGGTGTTCTGCACCTTCTTCCATACAAAGCTTCAAAAGGGGCCATCTTCAAACTGGATTGATAATTGTTGTTATAAGAGAACTCTGCATATGGCAAATTCTCGTCCCAACTAGATCCATAATCTATCGCACAAGCTCTTAGCATATCCTCCAAAATCTGATTGACTCTCTCGGTCTGTCCATCTGTCTGCGGATGGAAAGTTGTACTGAACTCTAGCCTGGTACCCAAAGTTTCATGCAACTGATTCCAAAACTTTAAGGTAAACTGGGTTCCTCTATCTGATACAATGCTCCTTGGAACTCCATGCAGACATACAATCCTGGTCATGTATATCTTTGCTAACTTAGCACTGATATAGGTAGTCTTCATTGGAATGAAATGAGCTACCTTTGTCAAACGATCGACTACAACCCAAATCGAGTCATAGCCTGAACGAGTTCTGGGCAATCCTGTAATAAAATCCATGCCTAACTTATCCCACTTCCATTCGGGTATCGGCAATGGCTGTAGCAATCCCGCTGGCTTCTGATGCTCTGCCTTTACTCTCTGACATACATCACAAACTGCTACATACTCCGCAATATCCTTCTTCATTCCGGTCCATCAGAAGTATCCTTCAAATCCAAATACATCTTGGTATTTCCTGGGTGAATCGAATATGTTGAATCATGGGCCTCTTACAGAATTAACTTCCTGATCTCCGAATCATTAGGCACATAAACACGGTCTTCAAACCATAAGGTATCGTGCTCATCCTCACGAAATCCTTTAGCTTTTCCCTTGCTCATTTTCTCCTTAATAGAAGCGATCTCCTTGTCAGTCTTTTGAGCTTCTCTGATCTTATTCATCAAAGTAGACTGAATCTCCAATGCGGCTACATAGCCTCTCGGGACTATCTCCAAACATAGCTCACGAAGATTCTCGGCTAACTCTCTTGGTAAATCTCCCGTCATTAAGGTGTTGACATGGCTTTTACGGCTCAACGCGTCAGCTACTACATTAGCCTTTCCAGAGTGATAATGCAATCTCATATCATAATCCTTGATGATCTCCAACCATCTCCTTTGCCTCAGATTCAACTCCTTCTGCGTGAAAATATACTTCAAACTCTTGTGATCCGTGTACACCTCACAATGGTTTCCAATGAGAAAATGTCTCCAGGTCCTCAATGCATGCACTACGGCTACTAACTCCAAATCATGTGTGGCATAATTTAACTCATGAGGCTTAAGTTGTCGTGAGGCATAGGAAACAACTCTTCCTTCCTGCATAAGCACTGCTCCAAGTCCTCGACGTGAAGCATCGCAATACACCTCATAATCCTTGGTCTGATCTGGCAAAATCAACACTGGTGATGTAACCAAACGTTTCTTCAACTCCTGGAAACTGGCCTCACATTCCTCGGTCCATATGAACTTGGTATCCTTCTTCAACAACTCCGTCATAGGCTTTGCAATCTTCAAGAAATTTTCAACGAATCTCCGGTAGTATCCTGCGAGTCCAAGAAAACTCCGGATCTCTCCAACTGTTGTTGGCACTTCCCAATTTGTCACAGTGTCAACCTTGGTGGGATCTACTGTTATACCTTCTCCGGATATAACGTGTCCGAGAAATCCAACTTCCTTCAACTAAAATTCACATTTGCTAAACTTGGCATATAACTGATGTTCTCTGAGCTTACCAAGTACCAAACACAAATGCTCCTTATGCTCCTTTTCATTCTTCGAGTAAACAAGGATATCATCAATGAACACTACGACGAACTTATCCAAAAACTCCATAAATACTTTATTCATCATGTTCATAAAATATGCAGGTGTGTTAGTCAGACCAAATGACATAACCGTATACTCATACAGCCCATACCTGGTGGTAAAAGTCGTCTTAGGTATATCATGTTCTCGAATCTTCAACTGATGGTATCCTGATCGCAGATCGATCTTGGAAAATACCTTAGCTCCTTGCAATCGATCAAACAGATCATTGATCATCGGTAGTGGGTACTTGTTCTTGATGGTTACTTCACTCAAACCTCGATAATCAACAACCATCCTTAACGATCCATCCTTCTTCTCCACTAGAAGTATTGGCGATCCCCAAGGCGAAGAACTTGGGCGAATATAACCTTTATCCAGTAACTCCTTAATCTGCTTCTTAATTTCTTCCAAATCCTTTACGGGCATCCTATATGGTCTCTTAGATATTGGCCCTGTGCCTGGCAAAAGCTCAATCAAAAACTCAATATCTCTATCCGGTGGCATGCCTGGCAACTCTTCTGGAAATACATCAGGGAAATCCTTCACTACTGGTACTTCTTCCTGCACAACTCCTGTTAACGAATTTACTTGAGTCCTTTTGGGCACATGCCGGGATACATACTTGATTCTTCTCCCTTCTGGGCTGGTAAGCAAAATTGACTTACTAGCGCAATCGATGTTTCCTCCATACATCGACAGCCAATCCATACCCAGAATTACATCCAAACCTTGTGATTCCAAAATGATCAAATCCGAGGGAAACACATGCCTACCTATACTCAATGGCACTAGAAAACATCCCTTACTAGCCTTATACTCCGCTCCTGGTGAGCTTACTAGCATAGGTGTTCTAAGAACTTTGGTGGGCAGGTTATACTTATCCACAAATCCCCTTGATATGTATGAATGTGATGCACCAGTATCGAAAAGAACAAGTGCAGTAAATGACTTAACCAAAAACTTACCGATTACTGCATCCGGCTGCTCTTCAACCTCCTCCACGTTAACGTGGTTCACCTGTCCCTTATTGAAAGGGTTCGGCTTCTTCCTAGAGCTTCCATTATCATTTCCATTCTGGGATTCAGGACATTCATTGGCATAATGTCCGGTCTTCTGGCACTTAAAGCAAGTGACTTGGCTCAGGTCTCTCTTGGCTGGGGTTGATGGGTTGGTACGGTTCTGGCCGTTGCTTCCTCCATTCCCATTACCATTCTTGGTGCCATTATGATTGTGTGAGCTACCTCCTCCATGGGTATGCTGAAAATGTCCTCCCGGTCTAGGGGTAAAACATGGCTTCTGCTGAGCTCCTGAATTGTAGTTCCCTTGTCCATACTTCCTCTTGCGATTCTCAATCTGCCGCTGCTTCCCTTCAATCATGAGAGCACGATCTACCAACTCCTGGTAGTTGTTGAAGGTTGCTACCATCAACTGCATGCTCAACTCATCATTCAGTCCTTCCAGAAACTTCTCCTGCTTAGCTGCATCCGTAGCAAGGTCATCTGGGGCATAACGTGCTAGCTTACTAAAGTCCTCCACATACTGGCCAACTGTCCGTCCTCCTTGGCGCAAGTTGCGAAACTCTCGCTTCTTCATGGCCATAGCTCCTGCTGAAACATGGGAAGTACGGAAAGCCTGCTGGAACTGGTCCCATGTGACAGTGTCGATAGGGAAGATGGCGGTGAAATTATCCCACCATGATGCTGCGGGTTCTTCAAGCTGATGTGCGGTAAACTTCACCTTTTCCGCATCTGTGCATCCTACCATGGTCAACTCCCTTGCTGTCTTGCGGAGCCAATCATCTGCTACTATAGGCTCGGTGCTACTGGAAAACACCGGCGGATTCAGCCTAAGAAAACGGGCTAAGTGATCAACAGGTGGTGGTGGTGGTGGTGGTGGGTTGTTGTTGTTCCCCTGATTCTGATTCTGGACTAGCAACTGCATCAACGTGTTCTGCTGCTGGACCAACTAGGTGAGCTTCGGTGGGAAGGTAAATTCGGGGTCATGTCTCGGAGGCATCTGAGGGTTTAGAAAAGATGAGATTTAAGAATAGAGAGGGGTCTAGAGAGAAAACACTACCCATATGCACATGAGGCAAAAGCAAACAATTCACTTCATTCAATCAAACAAGGGCATACAATCGATCTAACTATCACAAAAGTGCTCGGACTACTATATTTACATGGTGGAATACTACTACTAATTTGGTGGTCTACTAGAAATATTCTTCGGTTGCAGACTCCATGATATCTGCTCCAGCTTCATCAACATAGTCATCATAGCTATCATCTGGATCCGAGTCGGTGTCGTCGATGATGATGTAGTCTTCCGGGCGAATCTCCTTGGGTTCTTCGTCTTCTTCTACTGGTCTAGGGCCTCCCATAAATATTCTGATCTTCTTGATCAGATCGTCATTCTTCTCCACTAGTACTTCGATTTCCTCTTCATAATCTTCACGTGTAGCCTTGAGTTCTTCCTCCAGTTCCTTGATTATAGTCCTTGCCTTCTTCAGATCTATCATGTCGGCGCACATCTGGTTCTCCTAACATCGAATGTGCTGGTTTAACTCCTGGATAAAAGCTGCAATTGATCTATCCTTCCTGGTGCTGATCATCTCCCGGTGCTCATCTCGGCGCCCACAAATCTGGTAAATAGTATCCTTGAGATCATTGCGGTAAACTTCTCCAATGCGTCCCATGGCGATGTGAGCTGCCATGCTCTTTCCTAGACTCCAGGTTGGTGCATCAAAGGAAAACTCTATGGGCTCAGTGACTGGCATGAACGTCCTTCCTGGAACTTGAACTTGAATCATCCAGCGCTCTTCTTCAGGTAAAGTGGCGTTGTAAGTCCCGGTGAAGCTTGGTACTCCTATGTTCAGATATCTAGTGATTTCCTTCAAGTGACGTCCAAAGGGTGTATCTTCATCCAGTTGCGTGAACTTGTTCCTTGCATCCGCCATCCTAAAAGAGTAGAAAAGATGAGGAGTCAGAATGAGAAGAGTGAGTAGTGATCTAGGGCTTTAGCTTAGTGGTCGTGTTCTACAGTCAGCGTGCGCTCTGATACCATCTTGTAGCGACCAGACCTCAAACGGTCCAATCTCTGTGCTTCGGTGTCATCCCTGGATCAGTAATGTTGACACCACACAGTACTTGAAGGATTTATAACAGAGTAGCAATCACACACTTATTACATCGAGTGTCTCAAAAGAGAACTATTACAGTAAATATGGCTTAAGGCCATCTAATAACGATAACAGCGGAAGGCTTGGAAGATAAGTGAGTCCATCAACTCCAACGGCATCACTGAGTATAGAACCACGACCTAAAAGCACCTTACTCGTCGTCTGAAAATTCTACAACATGAACGTTGCAGCCCGAAACGGATCAGCACATGGAATATGCTGGCAAGATACACATAGAGAATAATGGAAGAATAAAGCTATTCTACATGCATATTTGGCTGGTGAAAAGCTCTATGGTTACAGTTTTGCGTAAAGCCAATTTTTCCCTACTGCAAAGGAATAAATTTTATTTAACTATCATGGTGGTTGTTAAACATTGAGAGTGTAGACACCATCTCAATCCCAATTAAGCATCATCATTCAAACCCAACAAAATTATTTAGAGTAACATGATGAGATTCACATGATAATCCAAGTACTAGATACTCAAGATGTCCATAACCGGGGACACGGCTAACCATGATTAGTTTATACACTCTGCAAAGGTTTGCGCACTTTTCCCCACAAGACTCGATCTCCTCCGTTGGGATTCTCGCACTACATGGTGTTTGAGAAACGGATGACTGAGACATAGTCTTTAGAAGTGCTAGCAGCTTACGATCGGGTGGACCGTTACTCCTACTTTCCCCTACATCTGTTAGTCTACCACTGTAAGAGTTCGCACAACTTAGTCAACTATGCTAGAGCCCATAGTAACTTGTGGCTGCACACGGAAGTTTCTAGTATGAATAATCTCATGATCCCTTTGAGTCTGGGTGGCAGTCCAAAAGAAAAACAGGCAATCGCTGGAATACCCAGGTGCCTCAATCCACCCAGATGTGTATTTAAGTTGCCACCTTAGATAAACCATTAATTTAACAAACTCACATCTGTCATGGATTTCACTCACCCAATCCACGTCTACTAGCATAACATGGCATAATAAGCAAACGTAGAAGTAACTCCCAAGATTTGATAATAAAACAGGTAATAGGTACTACCTCAACTACTTCCCAAACCTTTTGCCTTCGTTTTGCCTTCGTTTGATTGAAGAGGCAAATCTTTTGCCTTCCTAAACTATTATCATCCTTATTTAATTGAAGAGGCAAATCTTTTGCCTTCGTTTTAAAAAAAATCTTCTTGCCACAACAGCCTTTTCCCAAAGAATAGCTTTTAATCGCCGAAGCAGATTTCGACTTTGTTTTCTTAATGTAACTGGTACATGAAAAGAACGTCATTTACATCTATGTTCTGATGTGACTGCTGGTTATATTGGTTAAACGAGGATAGCAAGTTTATAAATAATCCCAGTAGTACAAACACATAGCGTCCAGGTCTGTCCGCATCAATAATTTGAGGTTATATGCAACCGGTATTTGACGGCCATAATGTATAGTGCACTTAAATAACTCGTTGCAAGTTGCAAGAGCATGAAGCCAGTTAACTTACTGAATTTGCCTCCCATATTTATTTGCCTCCCATGTGTGTGTGTGTGTGCGTGTGTGTGTGTGCGCGCTGTTACTTGTAGATTACGTTTATGCTGTTATTTGTACGCTAGTAGGATAGTTGCGATAATCGGATGAGTTTCCCTTGATCTGCCTGGCGCAAGTCAGCTTGCTGTCTTCCCAATCTATCTGAACTTCAGAGAGAAGACATGCAGCTCGCTGTCATCCATATCTTAGGCTGGATATAAAAGGTCTCGGTCAGCCCGAACGTTTAAGGCCCGTTTGAGGTGTCCGTCTGGATTGAAAAATCATGACCGGTCAGTGATCGGTCGGCCACCCGTGCGTTTAAGAAGGGTTCGAGGCGTCCGGTTGTATATGCTCTTAGGATCCTTGCGATCATGGGATGATTTCCCTTCCTCTGTCTGGCGCAAGGCAGCTTGCTGTCTTCCCAATTTATCTGAATTTCCGAGAGAAGACAAGACATGCAGGTCGGCGTCGCTGTCTTCCCAATCTATCTGAATTTCAGTTAGAAGACATGCAGCTGGCTGCCTTCCCACGCCATCTGAAGTTAGAGAGAAACACGCAGCTCGCTGTCCTCCGAATCAATCTGAATTTCAGAGAAAAGACATGCAGTTAGCTATCATCCGAATCTATCTGAATTTCAGAGAAAAGACAGGCAGCTAGAGCTAGCTAGGTTCAGCACTACTCTTCCACCTTTTGACCCGCTCAAACATTCAGTACTACTACTACACACGTACGGCTTCAGTTGCTACTCCACCACTCATAATATTTACCTGATCAAATGCTGGAAAACAACCAATTCGTAAATTCAGGAGATGAAAGCTGAGCAGGAACGTGGAGGCCGGGACGGCAAGAACTCGGTGAAAAGGAACGTAGGCAGTACGCCGTGCGTGGTACGCTGTGGCCGTAACTCGCAGGGCCGTCCAGGTCACGACCAAGCCCCCACCCCTCTGGAAGCAGACACCCGCCTCCTGGGAAATTTACCGATCATAGTACACGACACCACACCAGAGAGAGCATCTCGCGACACCCGGACGGAAAACTCCATGGAAAAGAGCGAGCAGCACACGGCGCGTGTGTGCTCCACATGGACGCATGTCCCCCATGTGCGCGGCAACAGGGGCCGGTCAGGAGCAAGACCGCGTCGTGCCATGCTACTGTGCATCCATGGACTGTGGGGGTACTGGGAAGTGGGAAGGAAGGGGATAATTACTCCGTCGGGTCGAGTACCGCGCGTACTCTACCTAGGCAGGCAGTGGCACAGATGCTGCGGCCATTGGCATGGCCCCACGCGGTGCCCGCCGCGTACTCCCGTCCCAGTCACAGTCCCGCCGGGGGAGATCGCACGCGGCCAGCCACGCGGTACCCTCGTCGCCTTGTCACTTGATTAATCGATACGTAGTTACTACCAAACCTGGGGCCGGATTTGAACGATCGGAAGAAAAGAAAAAAGGCTTGTTTGTTGCATTCCATGGCTGCAGTTGACAAGGGAAGGGACCAATTCGTTTATGATGAGCAAGTTGGTGCTGCGTGCGCGCCCATGGCCAGAACCACTTGGCAATGGCACTCCCCTCCCTCCCAAGTTGCGGGCAGATAAGCTCGGGAGCTGCGAGTGAGCATCTATGACGCTCATCACTCTCTGCATCCAGCCGCGTGGGTACATGCAGCATGTATGTGGGGTGGGGTGGGGCGGGGCCACCCACAAGTGGACGGGGAATTCCAAAATGTTTAGGGGCTGAAAAAGGAATCCTGGAAAAAGAGCAAACAGTATGCGGAAACCGCCGCATCTTTTATTTCTTTGCGGAAACCAGTGCATCTTCCAGAGATATACGAGCCACTTATGTATTCTATCTTTTGATTTGAAAAATGGCCCTGTCTTCGGTACTCCACTTGTACCGTATTCCCACACACTCGTATAGTAAAGCCTCTCCGTGTCATTTCCGTACCTAGTGGTATAGGAGAGTAGACTAGAAAACGTGCATGCATGCATCCACACACATAACTGTTGCCTTTGCTTTTCTTTCCTGCATTCAGTCCGTGGTGGGCCGGCCTATTTCTCCACGGATGCTTCCCCTGCCACTGCCATGTCTGTCGCACACTGGCAGCGGCTGTATTTGTTGCTACAAATTTACTTACTCCACAGCAGAGGGTGGACGTTCAAAGACAGTATAGGAACTACTGTAACTACCACGAAGTTTTCAACCGTCAGATGTTTTCACACCATCACCATGCGCCGTTAAAATAAATCCAACACCATTTCAGTTTAATTACAAGCTAAGCTGCTCTGCTGCTGGACTTCGAGAATCGCTTCAGGAAACAAATATAGCAGACTTATCAAAACTGCGTATATACAGACATACAGTAATAGTTCCAGAGATTGTCAGAAGTGTTACTCTTGCCAGTAACGTACGGTACTGCACATCGTTTAGGTACGGAGAAGATAAGAGTATGCCCACCATCATCCGTCCATCGGTCACCACTTGCTTTCTCTCTCCGACGTCAGTGCCTCTCCCGGCGCTGACGTACACGCGCAAGGATGCATGAACCTGGTCAGCTTCCACGTTGCTTCGCTCCGGCAACAGCCAATGGGGTGCGCCCTACCTCTGACTTCACCACACATATCAGACCCCACACAAGTAATTTTAATCCCTCTAGAAACGGGGGGCTTTGGCACCGGAGACGCAAGGCGCTCCCTTTCCCAATTTCCACGCCCACAAAGCGGCAAAGCGCGCACGGGTGGCTAAATATCATCAAAAAAATGTTCCATGTCATGACATTGACATGTAATCCTACACAGCAGAACTGGACTTTCACTGGGTTCTACCATAGTGTCAGTAATTCTCATTTTTTTTACTGAAGTAACAATCCTACTGAAGACGGAAAATGTACCATGTACCAAGGTAGGAGTATTCTTCTTGCCGAAGACGGAAATTTAGTAGTTATTCTAATAATACCACTTGAAAAGTCCACTGATTGACCGGGCCTGAATAACGGCGGGAGAAATGCTTGAGACTTGAGCGCACATGCTCCAGCTTTGGGATACAAAATTTCTTCTCTCAGGAACCCTACGTAGATTAGAGTTTCTATACATGGATAGATAAATATCTCCGTTGGTTGGATCGAAGGCCAGCTGCTACCGTGGTTCCTGTTCAAGCATGCAAAGGGGCAACCTTGAATTGGTCAGCATCATGATTTCTCAACAAAACAATAAAAACATTAGAATTTGGTCAGCATCACGGGCAACTGAGCTTATAAATTCCACATCGATCTCTCCTCTCTGGTCTAAGATTCCTGCAGCGTTGGCAGGAAGTGCCAGCGGCTCAACGGGCCCGTGCCAATTTTTGGTAGTGACCCGTTAGTAGTGACTCTAAATGACCTGCATGGAAACGTGAGTACAAAATAAAAATAACCGATGTGGATGGTCGGGTACGCGTCTACCTGTGTCTCTAGCATGAAGAGCCAGTGGAGATGTGGAGGTGATGCATGGTCACCACCAGTGGGTTTTTTTAGTATCACTACCAGTGTTGATGGGTGTAATTTACCCCATCATTTTCCAAGTTTAATTTTAATATTCTAAAGAAAATCTTATGATGTCTCTTTATAATGCTTAGTAATGACAAATTACTTACAAGATCTAGATGTATAAATCTCCTTATTTTGATATTTTGTTGGAGATATGATGGATATAAGAGGAAATGGACACGATTTTGTAATTTCCTCCCAGTTTGGTGCATTTCGCATGTGATGTGTTGTTAACCGTCTCTCCAAATGGCAAGACGAGCACTGGTCCACCCGCAGTATAGGTTTGCTCGTATTGTGGTTGTACCAAGCGGGGACACCTCACTAACATCAAGACGATGATTTTCGCCCTTGTTATGAGAATAGCCAACATATGTCACAATATTAAACAAAATTAACGACATGGGGTCACCTTGCCTCAATCCCTTCTAAGTTTAGAAGTAGTGACCGATGTTATCATTAACCCTAACCCTAATCCCCCCGCCCTGAACGGAACGTAACAAGCCACTTCTTGCCTCCGTTCAGCCACAAAACCTTTCATTTGAAGAGGTTGTTGAAGAAAAAAAACACTTTCTTTGTCGTAGGCCGTTTCAAAGTCCACCTTAAAGATAACCCCCTCAAGTTTCTTAGTGTGGAGCTCTTGAATCGTCTCATGAAGGACAACCGCTCCTCAGTTATATTGCGACCAGACATAAAGGCAGTTTGCGTTGGACGCACAATTGTGTGAGCAACACTGGACAATCTATTAGTGCTCACATGTAAGAAGACTTTTGACCGCGAAATATTTTTGTTACTACATCGATTTTTGATTAAACATTCCGGGGACACGGCTTAAGTTAGATTTTACAATGTGGGAGGTGACCAAATTATTTTCCGAGGCCGCCCGAATGCTTCCGCTTAAATTGTGGGATGTAAAGACGATGTTGGTTGAAACAACTAGAATATTTTCTGAAATGGAGGCAAAAGATTTGCCTCTCAGATATTAGTTAAGAGGAGGAAAGGGTTCTGTTACAAGTCCCCAAACACGAAAAGAATTACACTCATGGTACAATTGTTCTCATTTTTTTCGTGTCAGTGGTTATCCATAATTGGACCTCGTCCTTAATGTTGTTTACAAGAACCATCGGTTGCGTGCTCTTGTGGCGAGAGATTCGAGCGTTCCTTTGATTCCAAATAGTCCAACCAATGAGCATTGTGAGAGATGACATGGCCTTTCTATTGGGGGTGCTTCGGTTGGACCGCTTGATCCACCAGTCATTGATGGATCTTTCAAGATGCCAAGTGGTAATGTCAAAGCCATCGAGATGGAGCTAATCATTTATCAAGTTCCAAAGGCGGATGGTGTAGCAACACTTGAAGGAGGGGTGTGCAGCCGACTCTTGCATTTACTTGCATAAGGGGCAAAGATAGCAATTTGACCATACGCCTTTGGCCAAAGTATCAGTGGTTTAATCCTATCTTGAGTGGCCATCCATGCAAAGAACTTGACCTTGGAAGGGGCCCAAGCGTGTTCCATAGGGAAGTAGAATGTTCCCATAAATTGCACCATGTACACGGTTGCCGTGGAGTAAACACAACTAGAAGTATTCTTCTAAACAATATCATCTTCAGCATGGGTGTCCAAGTGGAAGTCACAAAGGATGGTCCAAAGGGCTACAAATTGGCGGGTGTGCTCTTAAGGAGGAGTTGACGTTGATCTTAATTTTTGGAACCGAGGCGTCCTCATTGAGAGCCTCCTTCACCTTCCATTTTTTTCTCGTGGATGCGTTGAAGATGACAGGTGCAATCTCCTTTGGTTTCTGGTTATTGATCCAAGGTGCCTACTAGAATGGAGTTTTAGCTCCATCTTCAATGGCGATGGTGGTGCAGGCATAGAAGAGGACAGTGTCATGCTCATCACATGGGTTGGTCATGCAAACACAAAGTTTTGATGTCTCTTTCCATCTCGTTAGGGTTTAGTCTTGGACGTGATGATATCTCTGTACATCTATATATTGGCACTGGATGCCCGTGAATATACGTGAGTTGCATCCTATTATTTCTCTACATGGCATCAACCTAATTCAATCTAACCTACAGCCGTGAGACTGCCTACTTGCTCCTCTACATCAACGACATCATCTTAATAGTGTGCATTACTGATCTTCTTCGATGGCTCACTGATCAAATTCGCGCTGAGTTCGCCATCAAGGACTTAGGTCCACTACACTACTTCCTCGACATCAAGGTGGTACGACGAGTGGATGGGTTCTTTCTTCACCAGCAAAAGTATGCTCATGAGTTGCTTGACCGTGCCGGGATGCTTAATTGCAAACCCGCGGCCACCCCCGCTCGATTGTTGGTGCTCTATAGTACCTGACGCTCAGTCGCCCGGAGTTGCAGTACGTGGTGCAGCAGGTGTGCCTTCATATGCATTCACCTCGTGATGCTCACTTGACCGCAGTAAAACGGATTCTCCGTTACATTCGGGTACTATGGATGCCCAAGGGGTCAGGCCCATGGGGCAATAAGTCGGTGCAAAAGGAGTTTTGCGGAGGCCAGGGGGCCAAACACCGGAGACCCTGGCGTCTGGCCCTGGGCCAGACGCCGAGGCCCATGGCGTCTGGGCTAGACGCCAAGGATTGTGGCGTTTGGTCTTGGAGTCCGAGTGGGACTCTTGCTTTTCGGGCAAAACCGACTTTGAGGAGGCTTTTGCTTCAAGTTTCGACCCCAGAGCTCAACATATAAATAGAGGGGCATGGCTAGCACCAAAGACACATCAAGAAACACCAAGCCGTGTGCCGGCAACCCCGTCCCCTCTAGTTTATCCTCTGTCATAGTTTTCGTAGTGCTTAGGCGAAGCCCTACGGAGATTGTTCTTCACCAACACTGTCACCATGCCGTCGTACTGCCGGAACTCATCTACTACTTCGCCCCTCTTGCTGGATCGAGAAGGCGAGGATGTCACCGAGCCGAACGTCTGCAGAACTCGGAGGTGCCGTGCTTTCGGTACTTGGATTGGTCAGATCGTGAAGACGTACGACTCCATCAACCGCGTTGATATAACGGTTCCGCGAACGGTCTACGAGGGTACGTAGACAACACTCTCCCCTCTCGTTGCTATGCATCCCCATGATCTTGCGTGTGCGTAGGAAATTTTTGAAATTACTACGTTCCCCAACACATCGTGGCATACTCTAATGCAGACTGCGTTGGCTGCCCCAACACACGGTGTTCCACCTCCGGTTATTGTGTCTACCTTGGACCATCACTTATCTCCTAGTTGACCAAGGGACAACCCACGATTTTTTGGTCCAGTGCTGAGGTTGAGTATCACGCGGTGGCTAACGTCTTTGCTGAATGCTCCTGGCTTCGGCAACTTCTCTCTGAGCTCTCTTGTTCTATTGACAAGGCCACCATGGTATATTCATTGGCGGAGCCAGGGGTCTTCGTTGGTATTTCATGGAATACCAATGATTTTGGCAGGAAAAAATATTATATATGTATGTATTGTATATACAATATACACATCGGTCCAGCCATAGCCCACAAGTTGAAACCTGTATGCAATCCACTCCATGTGTACCTTCCTGGCCTGCTCCCCTAAATGCTTCTACGTACTCGTCATGTCAGCAACCTACTAAGAACATCTCTAGCAGACCCCTTATATCGCGTCGAACTGTAAAATAACCGCCAATTTTTACAGTTTTGTGTGAAAAAAGCGACCTGAACAGACACCTTAAACACCCTTGAACCTTAAATTTTTTTGAAGGGCGCGGTAAATTGCCACACACGCCCCACCACGACCCGCGAAAACACAGGTTCCCTCCCGCCCCATCGGTGCCCTGGATAGTGGTAAAGCAGTTGGCGGGACGGAAATTTCAGCACGCGCGTGTTCCCTCCCCCATTCCGCAGCCACTCGCCACTGTCGCCGTCCGCGCACCGCTTCGCTGGCGCCCCGTATCTGCCGTGCCCAGCCGCCCTCGGGTCGCCGCCGCCTCGGATCGACCGCCGCCGAGTCGCTGCCCGCCCTGGATCCACCGGTGAGTCCTTTTCTACCCCTTCAAGTTTGATTTAGCAAACGATTTATGTTCATGCGAGCTCCGTTGCGATTTGTAGATGGATTTGAGCCCTTGCGAGGAATTTTTTCTTGAGGATTCGTCCTCGTCCGACGAATCGAACATAGAGACGTTGATCGAGAACAATCGACAACATATGGTGGTGGTGGTCCTCGCCGTGAAGGAGCTCGAGGATAGGAACAGAAGGAGACGGCAAGGATCGACTGTCGGCCGTTTTTGCATCCCTCGCAACCGCCATCTCGCGAACATGATGCTCATGCAAGACTACTTCGCGGCGTCACCTACGTATCTGCGACACCAGGTATCTAATGCGCCGATCACTCTTCGTAAAAACAGTAGAAGCTTGTGAGGCCAATTCTTGATTTTTTTTACCCAAAGGAGAAACGCCGCGGGCTACTGCTAACATTAAAAGGGTATAATTTTTCCTAATGAAATATGTTAAGAATCAACTAAGGAACAAAATGAGTTATATTGTAATTTCCTTTGTTGTTTTGTAATCTTTCTTAACTGTTAGAGACTGATATTGCCACAAGGATATTTTGCTACTAATATTGATATAGGTCATTAACTCATTGATGTTGCTAGCTTATTGCACACACAAAAAAAATTCTATCTTATATTTCTATTGCAAGGAATACCAAGGAGCAAATTCTTGGCTCCGCCACTGGGTATATTGCGACAACGTCTCCGCCGTCTACCTCTTCGCCAACCCCTTTCATCATCGTCGCACAAAACATATTGAGCTGGATATCCACTTTGTTCGTGAGCAGGTGGCTCTTGGTCACGTTCGAGTTTTTCACGTGCCTACCTATCAGCAGTTTGCGGATATCATGACGAAGGGGTTGCCAACGTCGGTTTTCGAGGAGTTTTGGTCTAGTCTGTGCGTCAACGCCAATGCTTCGATTGCGCCGGGGGGGGGGGGGTGTTGAGCACCCTATGTACACATACATATACATGTACTCTAATCTTTATCCGTCTCGGTTAGGGTTTAATCTTGGACGTGATGATATCTCTGTACATCTATATATTGGCACTGGATGCCCGTGAATGTAGTGAGTTGCATCCTATTATTTCTCTACACATTCAAATCATGCCATCTACTCCCTCCGTTCCAAATTACTCGTCGCAGAAATGGATGTATCTAGAACTAGAATACATCTAGATATATCCATACATGCGACAAGTAATTCGGAACGGAGGGAGTAAGTCTCAAAGCGTGCACGAACTTTGCAGTGTTAAGCACATGGAGGCCTTCACGCTTCATGCTCATAAGGCCGGCACACCGTATCCCAATTACATTGCATTTCGTCCTGGTGGTCTTGTCCGAAAAAAAAGGCCCACTCAAGCTTGTTGTGTTGCTAAGCATTTTATACTCCAGTTGTTTATACGTATCACTTATGAGTCTGTCTTAAGCTGAAGGTCCTGCATGTAAGATCGTTTTAAAACAGTAGAGATCCGTTAGCTGAAACTTTGCAACCCGACCCGGCATGGGATGGGCCAATCAAATTACAGTCTCTACTAAGCCCACCGGTCAAAAATACTGTTCCAGTTTGTTCACCTTAACCCAGACGCGGTTTGCTGCCCATTATATAAGACCGCCTCCTTTCGCTTCACTCACCATCATTTCTCAACTCTCCGATCACATCTCGATCTTTCCTCTACACAGACACACACACTCGCTGCGCAATTTGTTTCTGTGACAGGGAGCTCTGCAGCGGCAAAAAATTTAGCAGCGCAGAGCGATGGAGAGCGTGGATGAAAATGGAGGAAGCCGCCTTGTGGTGACCGAGCTGGGCTACATCAAGGAGCTGGTGAGGCAGCTGGACGTCAACCTGGGAGGCTGCCCCGACCACTGCAAGCGCCTGGCCGCCCAGATCTTCGCCGTGGCCGAGAGGTCCATCGGCATGATCAGGTCCGGCCACTTCGACTGCCGGAAGCGCTCCGCCGCCGGCCTCGACTCGCCGCCGTTCTCCGCGACGCCCAGCCCCCTGAGCGACGTCTCCGGCGTGCCTTTCCATGCCAACAACAAGAAGAGGTGCATACTTTATTTATGAAACTATTCGAGCTTGGCACGATTAATTAATGGATCTTTTGGTATAGATTTCTAAGGCTTGCTTTGTTCTTGGATTTGCAGGAAGACAATGGAGAAACGGAAGCATCAGGTCAGGGTGAGCTCGGAGGGAGCAGGAGCGGAGATCCCAGTCGACGACGGCCACAGCTGGAGGAAGTACGGCCAGAAGGACATTCTTGGAGCCAAGCACCCAAGGTTGGTACTCTAGTAATTTTCTGTTGGTACATCCGCACATGTTTAAATTACACGAGTGGCAAGTGGCACCACAATCATCCGCTTTCGCTTTCTGTGAGGTCACGGGGATTTTTGCTTTTGGATTTGGGCACTGGTTCTTCTTCGAGGTGTTCTTTTCAGTTGGTGAATGTTGCAGCCTTTCCACTGTTGCCAATTGTTCGGCATCCACTAGTCAGATAGTAGTACACCTGTTGCATCCCACTGAGCCGTCCAGAGGAATTGTTCTGATTTTGTTTGCCGTCCCTGACCTGAGCTTTGCAACGATGCAGGGGGTACTACCGCTGCACGCACCGCAAATCCCAGGGGTGCGCGGCGACCAAGCAGGTGCAGCGCGCCGACGAGGACCCGGCGCTCTTCGACGTGATCTACCACGGCGAGCACACCTGCGTTCACAAGACGGTGGCCGCCGCGGCGGCCATGGTGCAGCCGGCGGAGGAGAACCCGGACGCTCGTAGGCATCTGCAGAACCTGAGCACGAGCCTGACAGTGAACACCGAGGGGCTCACGGCGACGACGGGTCATCAGGGCTGCGGCACCACCACGTCCTTCTGCTTCTCCTCGCAGGCGGTGAGCGCGCTGACGACGCCGCAAGAGCACTACCCGTTCTCCATGCCGTCGACGCCGGAGAACTGCTTTGGACAGGGCGCGTCGCTGTCGACGTCCCTTGAACCCTCGCCGGTAACCTCGGACTCGAACCGCTTCTCCATGAACCCGTTCCAGGCGGAGTGGAGGGCGCAGTCTGAGTACGACGAGGTGGTGTCCGCGCTCGTGGCCGCGGGGACAATGCCGGCGCTCGCCATGGAGATGGAGGAGAACGCCTTCTCGATGGACGGGTTTGAGTTCGACGTTTCTTGCTTCTTTGCATCAGACGATTGATGATGGTAAAAGAAAAGGAGAAAACTAAAAGAAAAGCAGGAAAAAAAAGGGGGACCGTAGACATTAGAGATATCGCCCGCCGAGCTCTGATTTTTGGTCAGCGGCAGAGGAAGAATAACAACAAACAAGTTCTTCATGGGTTAGTGTGGGTGTATGTGTAAGCCTTAGGAGATGAGATTAGTTCCTTTTCTTCATATTCTTTTAATTGTTTTTCTTCTAAATTCAGCTACTGGTAGTTCTCAAGAAGGTAAAAAGTGTAGTGGCAAAAACAAATTGTAACCAATGCATATTTCTCCGCCTGACCTTTTTTTGCCATCTTTTTTTATTTAAAAATGAGGCAAAAGATTTACCATTTTTATTGATTAGAACCGGAAGAAAACCTAGAATACAAACCGCACACGGGGCACAGACGACCTGACCACAAACAATATCACAACACAATCAACGACACAACCGCCGAGAGGGAGCACCGACCAACAAAACAACATCAAACAGTCGACCACAGCGTCGAGGACATGGCAGCTCTGATTTTGTGATACTTCCGCTGTCTACTACCGCTCCTAGTACCGCTTAGGTTTTTTCTTCTATGCTTGTTTCGGTTGCCTTCTTTGCCTAAGCGGTAGTAGAGCGGATGTAGCACGGTAGTACCGCTCCCGGGGGCACTAACGGCCTCAGTTCTATGAACTTTTGTGCACTGCCCCTAGTACTACCGCTTGAGCACGGGAAGAGTGCATAGCGGTTGGATTTGGGGAGGCCTATAAAAGGGGGTCTTCTTCTCCATTGCAACGTATCCTTCTACCTCGTGTTCTTCCCCCATTGTTCACCTTCTTCGAGCTTGCTATCTCTCAATCCCTTCATGGATTCTTGCTAGTTTTTTTGGAGGGGGGGGGGGGGGGGAGGGGGGGGGGAAGAGACAGGAGATCTAGATCCACATTTCCACCAATCACTTTCTCCTCTATGTGAGGGGAACCCTTTGGAACTAGTTCTTGGAGTTCTTGGTGTTCTCCTTCTTGTTCTTCCTCTCATTTTCCTCCATAGCTTTCATTGCTTTGGTGGGATTTGAGAGTGAGGTACTTGAGCACTCCGTGTGCCTTTGCCATTGCATTTGGTGCATAGGTTTGAGTTCTCCACATAGATACATGGAAGTGAAGTTGAGAGCTTATTACTCTTGGGGGGGGGGGAAGAGACAGGAGATCTAGATCCACATTTCCACCAATCACTTTCTCCTCTATGTGAGGGGAACCCTTTGGAACTAGTTCTTGGAGTTCTTGGTGTTCTCCTTCTTGTTCTTCCTCTCATTTTCCTCCATAGCTTTCATTGCTTTGGTGGGATTTGAGAGTGAGGTACTTGAGCACTCCGTGTGCCCTTGCCATTGCATTTGGTGCATAGGTTTGAGTTCTCCACATAGATACATGGAAGTGAAGTTGAGAGCTTATTACTCTTGGGTGATTGGTACCCTAGAGCTTCCTATTGGGTGCTTGGGCGCCCTAGATGGTTGGTGGTGCTTCGGAGCTCAATCATTATGGTGTAAAGCTCCAGGCAAGCGTCGTGGTCTCCAATTAGGTTGTGGAGATCGCCCCGAGCAATTTGTACAGGTTCCGGTGACCGCCCTCATGGGTTGCCAAAGTGTACGGGTTCGGTGACCACCCCAAGGGTCTCCATTTGTACGGGTTCGGTGACCGTCCTCAGAGGTCCCTTTGTGGAATCATGACATCTTGCATTCTGCGAGGGCGTGAGGAGATTATGGTGGCCCTAGTGGCTTCTTGGGGAGCATTGTGCCTCCACACCGCTCCAAACGAAGATTAGCATCAACAAGGGTGTGAACTTTGGGATACATCCTCGTCTCCGCGTGCCTCGGTTATATCTTACCTGAGCCCTTTACTTATGCACTTTACTTTGTGATAGCCATAGCGTTTCATGTTATATATCTTGCTATCACTTAGTTGTTTATCTCGCTTAGCATAAGTTGGTGGTGCACATAAGTGAGCCTAGTTGTTGTAGGTTTCGTGCTTGACAAATTAACCGCTAGGTTTTTCCGCATGTGTTCAAGCCTAAACCGTAATTATTTTAAAGCGCCTATTCACCCCCCTCTGGGCGACATCCACAATCTTTTAAAGAGGAAGTGGGAGGATGATACATCTCATTGAAATAATTAATCATTGGCTTAAATTTATAACAAGACTAAACCAGAAATGTTCTGGAATATTTTGTATTATAAAGCTAAGCAAAGAAATTGCTACATTAGATGTGGAGATTCAGTTAAGACTGTAATAGAATGCAAAGGTCAGGAAGATTATTGAATCTACTAAATATTTTATCTTAAAAGAAGATGAAACCAACGCACTATGAGGAAGCAGTGATGGCACCAAGCTAAGATAGGCATTACCCAAGCCATCTAAATCCAAAGTGAAGTCCATATGCAAGGAGAAAGTTTTGAACTTGGAGAAACCTTTAGAAGGTGTATAAATGGATCTCCGATTATTCATGGATAAGGATCCTGAAAGAAAAGTATTACAAAAGAGTTTTGTAGGAATTGAAGAATTGATCTTGTCAAATCTTCTTGTCAGTAGAATACTAAAAGTATTACTGGATTACAATGGTGAGTGTTATTGATGTCTGACAGATGAGTAACAAAACTAGTTTGAAAAGTGATTTCAAAAGGATGTACATAAGATACAATGAAAATGTTTTGTCATGAATACCAGAATGATATATATATATATTTCAAATAATGAGTATGATTTGAAATAATATATCAAGTAGCTGGAATTTGGTAAAGAAATTGGAGAATTAAAATTTTTATCAACAACTTATGGATACAAGAAGTTTAGGTGGAAGCTCTAAATTTCTGATCTTACATATGTATGACATATCACCTGATCAAAAATAATATAAAGTATATTAGCACAAAGATTAAACTCATGTTTCTAAAAGGGACTTAGAATAATTGGATGACAATCTATATAGATAGATTGGAACTTCTGATTATACAAAAAACATGTACTATAACAAAGTTTTAAAGAAGTTTAAAAGGAGAATATATTTTCTCAAAATGTCACATAGTGTAACACTATGCATAAATCAATAGTTGATAAACATATGTGGATGAACATAGTTCAATTTGATTCAAATTGAATTCATCATATGTGCTATCAAATGTACAAAGCCATACGTTTTCGCATGAACTAATCGTTAGTAGCAAGTGCCATAATGATCCGGGAAACATTCACTAGGGTAATTGCTTAAAGATTAAGTACCTCAATTGGACAAAAGTTTTGATTCTTATCCTTGGATGAGATGAAGAGATTGTTGTAAATAGTTACACAAAATATTTCTTATAAAGGTTACACAAAGACAACTTCATGACTGACATGTATCGGGCTATAATAATCTTCAGAAACGAACATAAATTGTGGATCTATAAATGATATAGATTGAGACTTGAGAAGTTATTCAATAGGATGTAATCTGGATCAATAAAAGGTTTATTGATAAATAACGATGTAATTCCAAATGAATATTGACTATATGAAGATATATCAATTGAACTATATGGAGATATAGCGTTACAGTAGAATGGACTATATAGGGATATAGTGCTACCATTAATGTAAAAAAAAGAATTACACAAAAGTACCAGATATTACCGACACAAATAACATTAGGATTGGGAGAATATTAGATCCAGTGACGAAGGATCTACCATTAGCAAAGCATGTACTACACCAGATAGCCATTGGAGTTATATAAACATCCAACTAGATTATTGACTCCGGTGCAAGTGGGAGACCATTGGAAATATGCCCTAGAGGCAATAATATTTGTATTTTCATATTTCCATATTCATAGCTAAAGAGTTTATATTCTGTGCTATAACTGCTATGGTCCTGAAATATGCGATTCAGTGGAAAACTCATATGCACGTGTGGAATGATAAACGGTTAAATTGAAGGCTCCTAGTCTTGCCTCTGGGACTACCTCAAGTGTTGTTGGTGATCATGTTTTCTGGATCTTAGGATATCGTTAAGTGTAATGATAGTCCTAAAATAACATTGAGATTGTGATGTTGGAAGAACGATCATATTGAATCGACCCAAACTAGTTTGTTGTGAATTGGATTAATATCGTCTATAATCAATTTTAATAACACGGAGTGTTAACTTGTGATCTTGCTCCTTACACCATGAGAGTATCATGGTCACTTCTTACTTACGGTGGGCTTTGGGGTTGCTCAAACATAACATGTAACACAATGATCATAGCGATAACTTATAGGTTCATCGGAAAGTTTGACAAGTGGCCGGATAGCTCGAGAGTGGGATTTGCTCCTCCAATGATGGAGAGACATTCTTAGGGCCCTCTCGGTGTGACAACATCAATCATCGTATGGCCAGACATAGGTGACTTCTTCACAGGGATGCCTGAATAAAATAACGAGAAAGAAGAACAAAACTGGTAACAAGGATTTCGGTATAGTGAGCATAGTGATGACTCAGGAGGATACCGATGCATCCCGGGTTTTGTGAAGTATCGCGAAGCAAAGGGAACATCACATGATCACCAAAGGTTCACTCCAATATCATTCGTGTACTCACAGGGACCAATATGGACGTCCACGGTCCCGCTGTTGGTCATTGAACGAACGATTTCGTCCATGTCTGTGAGTTATCGAACCTACAGGGTCACAAGCTTAAGGCAATCATGATCTTATAGGTGTTAGTAGGACGGGAGTCATGAGAATATATTTGTGGAATTGTTTCATGAATATTCAGAATAGTTCCCAGAGGATCCGAAAGCGTTTCGGGGTCACCGAAAGGGTTTCAGTGAATATCGGGTAATAGTGGGTATTATGATATTATATATATAGGTGGAAAATGTTTCGAGAGATGTTAAAAATAATATATATATAATGGTCTATAAGTATTTAGTCATTTTATATTTAATTTAAATATCAACAAACCTAAAAAGGCCAAGAGGTGGAGGGCATTATGGGCCACTGATACATCCATTTCGCATCATGTTTTCTTACTGTTATTTATGATGTTTTTATCCATAATAATGCTTTTTGGAGTAATTCTAATGCCTTTTCTCTCATAATTTGCAAGGTACACATCAAGGGGGAGAATTCTGGACCTGGAAAAGCTACGTCAGGCTACCTATTCTGCACAACTCCAAACAAGCTGAAACTTCACGGAGATTTTTTTATGGAATATATAAGAATTATTGGAGAAAATAACTACCAGAGGGGGGGCCACCAGGTGGGCACAACCCACCTGGGCGCGCCAGGGCCCCCTGGCGCGCCTTGGGGGGTTGTGGCCTCCTCGGCCCACCTTCGGTGCCCATCTTTTTGTATACAAGTCATTTTGACCTAGAAAAAAATAAGAGGAGGAATTTCGGGACGAAGCCCCTCCGCCTCAAGGCGGAACTTCGGTAGGAGCACTTTTGCCCTCTGGCGTAGCGATTCCGCTGGAGGAACTTCCCTCTCGGAGGGGAAAATCATTGTCATCATTATCACCAACAGCTCTCCCATCTTGGGGAGGGCAATCTCCATTAACATCTTCAACAACACCATCTCCTCTCAAACCCTAGTTCATCTCTTGTGTTCAATCTTGTTACCGGAACTATAGATTGGTACTTGTGGGTGACTAGTAGTGTTGATTACATCCTTTAGTTGATTACTATATGGTTTATTTGGTGGAAGATTATATGTTCAGATCGAATGTGCTATTTAATACCCCTATGATCATGAGCATGTTTATCATTTATGAGTAGTCACTACCGCATGATGCTGCTAACGCGACACTACGATCAGAGACCCTTCGAAGAAACTGTGTGTGATGCAATAATCACAAACATTGGTGTAAAAGAACCGTCAAAAAAGGTGCAAAACATTTGCGATGGCGGAGCCATCAAATACGGTTCAGATTTTAGTTGTGTGTGTGATGCAGGGCACATGGTTCAGTCCAATGAACTATTTGCGATGAGGCAGAATAAAAGAAACGGGCAGCCTGATGAAGGCGTGTGTGATATACAACATACAGTTCACTCGAATGAACTGTTTGTGATTAGGCAACATTAAAGAAATGGTCAGCCAGATCAAGGTGCGTGTGATTGAGGGCATACGCTTCAGAAGGATTAACTATTTGCGATTAGGCAACATAATAGAAATGAGTCAGCCAGATCAAAGTGTCCGCGATTGATGGCATACACTTCACATGGATGAACTATTTACGATTAGCCACAACAAACTGAAACAGTTAGATAGATCAATGTGTGTGCGCTAGACGGGCACACACATTCTAATCAAAAGAAGCGTGCGCGATGGTAATAACGAGCATGCACGATTGTTGGAACAAGACATGTGCTGACATTGCCTATTGCGGTGCACCATATGGTGCAAATGCCACGTACGCGGCCGAGAAGGCGTACGTGCCCATGTTACGCCTTCCGGGAATAGTGCCACACTTATAACCGTCAGTAAATTTTGAGCATGCGTCCCGTCACATTCCAAATTGCAAACCTGTTCACACCGATCAAAACCTAAATGGTTTCCCACTTAGGAGCGTATTACTACTCGGTTATAAATACTACTACTCCAAGATGACTGCACATTCCTCCTCAACTCCTCATCCACAAAAACAAAGTCATTCATCATCGTTCCCTTTGCGTCTGCCATGGCTAGCGTGAGTTCTGGGTCGAGAGATTGCCACCAGGGAGATGCGATCATGGAAGCGGAAGCACGAGAGATGTCCCGCCTTGCTGCGAACGCAGCCGGCATGTCCCGCCGCGCGGCCGTAGCAGCATAGAGGTCCGGCCATGCCGCCGAAGTAGCACACAGGTCCCGCCGCGCCGTCGATGCGGCAGACTGGTCCGGCCGCACCGCAGAAGCTGAAGAGATGTCCCGCCGCGCCGCGAATGCAGCAGAGATGTCCTCCCGCGCTGCGGCAGCCTGAGAAAATGTCTCGCAGGCAGGCGAGGACTCTTATAGGTGCATGCATGCGATCGTCCATAGCCAGATGGATCAGATCTCTGGCTGGGCAAGGTTGCAGGACGACATGAAAGCCACTTTTGTCGGCGTCATCTGGCAACTAAATGAGAGCAATGCGAAGCTCTGGGCCGAGCACGACCTCCTGAGGCGACGATCGTCGGAAGTGTGGAGCAGCAGGAGGAGACCGCTGCCTTGTTGAAGAGAACCGACGTCATCGTCGAGAAACTTATGGACGAGAATGCCATGCTGCGCATCGAGCGCAGAAGGCTGGTGGACGAATGCGTGGATGCTGTCAAGCAGCATCTTGAGGACAAGAAAGAGCTCATCGCCGCTCGCCGCGGAGACTAGTTCCCACGGCCTGCAGCAATGTAGAGATCAGCGAGCCAGATCGTTGTCTTCCTTCTTCTTTTGCCCTTGTGTATTTCGGGCGTTACCGCATGTGGCTTTTTTAATTATGTTCCTAAATATGTAAGATAATTATTATCCACTATCATCGTTCTTATATTCATCATGCTTGCTATAAGTCGCAGTCGATGCTATATAGGTCCGTCAGATCTTACATTAACATCCGTGCAAAACTTTCTTTTCAGATTTTCATTTCTTTCTCTTAAATCTCAGTCCAGTGAGACATATAGCCACGCCGTAGAACAGGGGCTCGGGCGCCATTAATGGAGACGTTGGGAGGGAGGTGCGCGGCGGGTAGCAGTCAAAGGGCTCTCCTCCCGATGAGCACGCGTAGGGGTCTGATCGCACGCCTCCCATACTCAAATAGCTACCCCGTACGGCACCTCCTAGCCAATAAAAAATGGGATGTGTGGCAGCACATAATTGGTAAATAGAACGCCCACGGTTTCAATAATACTTCTGTTTCCGATTTGTAACGTGACATCACTTGTTGTAAAATGACTTTGTTGATTGTTAATGTGTGCACCTTCGCAAATCGGATAGAAAAATTACCACAACATGTTGGTGCCATGTCATGACACCATGCCAAGTTTCATGATTTTCAGGCGTGTTTTCGATTTACAGGAATTAAAAAACCAAGTTTCTCAATCTTTCCGGCCAAGCCACGACACCAAGATGTTCGAATTTCATTCCCATTTCTTGCACGGGACCTAGAAATTCACACAAGGACACACATGTGATTTTTCAACCAACTTAGTTGCACTGGAGCATGTGCTTGTAGTTGAAATTTGAATTATGCACATTAAATGCGCAAAAACTCAATTAATGTCTAAAAAAGGCCGAACGAACCCGGAATAATTCCAAAATTAAGCACGATACTTCTATTTGGTCTAATTTGCCCGTGTAAAAAAATTTAAGGCAGGAGAAGGTAGTGTACGTATCTCGTTTCACACACGGAGGTGACACTTCGCTCTCGGAACCACGAGCCTTCTTGAGGGAAGCTCCGGTTTGCAAGAAGCTTGGACCAAAGCTTGTCCCAATTCTGCCAAACAATTTACCGCGGCATGTTGGTGCCATGTCATGACACCATACCAAGTTTCTTGATTTTCAGGCGTGTTTTGGATTTACAGGAATTAAAAAACCAAGTTTCTCAATCTTTCCGGCCGAGCCACGACACTCAGATGTTTGAATTTCATTACCATTTCTTGCATGTGACCTAGAAATTCACCCAAGGACACACATGTGATTTTTGAACCAACTTTGATGCACTGGAGCATGTGCTTGTAGTTCAAATTTGAATTATTCACATTAAATGCGCAGAAACTCAATTAATGTAAAAAAGGCCAAACGAACCTGGAATAATTCCAAATGTAGCATGATACTTCTATTTGGTCTAATCTGCATGTGTAAAAAAATTAAGGTGGGAGAAGGCAGTGTAGGTATCTCGTTTCGCACACAGAGGTGACACGTTACCTCTCGGAACCACGAGCCTTCTTGAGGGAAGCTCCGGTTTGCAAGAAGTTTACACCAAACCTTGTCCCAATTCGGCCAAAAAAATTACTATAGCATATTAGTGCCATGTCATGACACCATGTCAAGTTTCATGATTTTCAGGTGTGTTTTTGGAATTACAGAAATTAAAAAACCAAGTTTCCTCAATCTTTCCGGCCGAGCCACGACGCCCAAATGTTTGAATTTCATTCCCATTTCTTGCATGGGACCTAGAAATTCACCCAAGAACACACATGTGATTTTTCAACCAACTTTGGTGCACTGGAGCATGTGCTTGAAGTTCAAATTTGAATTATGCACATTAAATGTGCAGAAACTCAATTAATGTATAAAAAAGGCCAAATGAACCCGGAATACTTCCAAAATTTAGCACGATACTTATATTTGGTCTAATCTGCTTGTGTAAAAATATTAAGGCGGGAGAAGGCAGTGTGCGTATCTCGTTCCCCGCACGGAGGTGACACGTTCCCTCTCGGAACCACGGGCCTTCTTGAGGGAAGCTCTGGTTTGCAACAATCTTACACCAAAGCTTGTCCTAATTCGGCAAAAAAAATATCGCAGCATGTTGGTGCCATGTCATGACACCATGCCAAGTTTCATGATTTTCAGGCGTGTTTTTGATTTACAGGAATTAAAAAAACAAGTTTCTCAATCTTTCTGTCCGAGCCACGATGCCCAAATGTTTGAATTTCATTCTCATTTCTTGCATTGGACCTAGAAATTCACCGAAGGACACACATGTGATTTTTCAACCAACTTTGGTGCACTGGAGCATGTGTTTGTAGTTCAAATTTGAATTATGCACATTAAATGCGTATAAACTTAATTAATGTATAAAAAAGGCTAAACGAACCTGGAATAATTCAAAAATTTAGCAAGATAGTTCTATTTGGTCTAATCTATCCGTGTAAAAAAATTAAGGCGGGAGAAGGCAGTGTACGTATCTCGTTTCGCGCACGGAGATGACATGTTCCCTCTTGGAACCACGAGTCTTCTTGAGGGAAGCTCCAGTTTGCAAGAAGCTTACACCAAAGATTGTCCCAATTCGGCCAAAAAAATTACTGCAGCATGTTGGTGCCATGTCATGACACCATGCCAAGTTTCATGATTTCTGGCGTGTTTTGGATTTACAGGAATTAAAAAACCAAGTTTCTCAATCTTTCCAGCCGAGCCACGACGCCCAGATGTTTTAGTTTCATTCTCATTTCTTGCATGGGACCTATAAATTTACCCAAGGACACACATGTGATTTTTCAACCAACTTTGGTGCACTGGAGCATGTGGTTGTAGTTCAAATTTGAATTATGCACATTAAATGCACATAAACTCAATTAATGTATAAAAAAGGCCAAACGAACCCGGAATAATTCCAAAATTTAGCATGATACTTATATTTGGTCTAATCTGCCTGTGTAAAAAAATTAAGGCGGGAGAAGGCAGTGTACGTATCTCGTTTCGCACACGGAGGTGACATGTTCCCTCTCAGAACCACGAGACTTCTTGAGGAAAGCTCCGGTTTGCAAGAAGCTTACACAAAAGCTTGGCCCAATTCGGCCAAAAAAATTACCGCAGCATGTTGGTGTCATGTCATGACACCATGCCAAGTTTCATGATTTTCATGCGTGTTTTCAATTTACAGGAATTAAAATACCAAGTTTCTCAATCTTTCCGGCCGAGCCACAACGCCCAAATGTTTAAATTTCATTCCCATTTCTTGCATGGGACCTAGAAATTCACCCAAGGACACACATGTGATTTATCAACCAACTTAGGTGCACTGGAGCATGTGCTTGTAATTCAAATTTGAATTATGCACATTAAATGTGCAGAAACTCAATTAATGTATAAAAAAGCCAAACGAACCCGGAATAATTCCAAAATTTAGCACGATACTTCTATTTGGTCTAATCTTCCCGTGTAAAAAAATTGAGGCGGGAGAAAGCAGTGTACGTATCTCGTTTCGCACACGGAGGTGACAAGTTCCCTCTCGGAACCACAAGCCTTCTTGAGAGAAGCTACGATTTGCAAGAAGCTTACACCAAAGCTTGTCCCAATTCGGTGAACTTTTTTACCGCAGCATGTTGGTGCCATGTCATGACACCATGCCATATTTCATGATTTTCAGGTGTGTTTTTGTGACATCCTGGATTTCGCCTTCTCTCTTTTTCCAGACTTGATTTTGCCTTTGCCTTGGATTTGAGTTTTTGGAATCAGTTCAAATGGACTTATCACTTGGGCATGACCTTGACTTTCACCCAAGTGACCCATCTATCTTTCATTCAATCTCATTTCTCTGAAAAATCCCAAAATGGTCAAATGAATATATTTCATAAACGCAAAATATTCATTTTCTCTTCTGAAACTCATTTCAGAAACTAGTACTCCAAAGCAACCCTCATTTTTGCCCCAAAATTCTTGAAATAATTCCTGAATATTCTTTGAACCTTGGCCCACCTCCCCAAGCAAAAATATTGCATGACTTTTTGTAATATTTTTGCTACAGAAAATCATTTCAATTCTGGCCCAAAAATGCACTTTGTTCAGCAAGTGTATTTTTCCTTGATCCTTTGGCCCTGGTTTTTTTTTGAGCCTCTTTATCCTCCTAAGTAAACCTTAACCCCAGGATATCAGCCCTAATGGCCTTCTAGAAGCCCTCCAAAAGTAGCGGCCAAGTTTTTGGCCAGAAACTTGCCAACAAGCTTGAGTCACGTCTGGTCGGCCTAGCAGTGAGTTCCCAGCCTCCCTAGACCTAACACTGCGCGGACTACAGCCCAGACAAGGTTTGGCCAAGCATGGGCATCGGTTTAACCATGCCAGGGCGGTGACCGCGTGTGGTCACGGGTATTGGCATGTGTTCGATGCGCTCTGCGTCGCGCCAATGCTTCTGTTCAGCGCGTGCTCGAGCCAGAGCTCGCCAACGACTGCCGCGCCGCGCCGCGCCACCGACCTCGACTCTTCACCCTTGACCTCTCCCTGGCGCTCGCCGACACCGGAGACGCCGCAGCGAGCACTGGAACGTCGCGGCCAAAAGCCACAGTGCGCTCGTGCCCTTGTCTTCTTCTTCCCTGCTTCCTATGGTCATCCGCGAGCATGGAAAACTCGCACGTGAGCACTGAGCTCTTTCCCCCTCTCACTGGTGCCCTTCGTCGTCGCTCGCCGGCTTCCAGAGAACTCTGGTGGCGCCATGTACCCACCTCCTACTCCGGCTATATATAGAGCCCCTCCCTCCGCCCCGAAGCCTCACACCACACTTCTCAACCACCACGACCACGTAGCACAACTGTATCCCGGTCGGGCTGGCCTCTGGCCGTCGATGCTACCTCTTGAGCACTGCGTTGGTTTTCCCTTGAAGAGGAAAGGGTGATGCAGTAGAGCAAGGTAAGTATTTCCCTCAGTTTTTGAGAACCAAGGTATAAATCCAGTAGGAGGCCACACACGAGTCCCTCACACCTACACAAACAAATAAACTCCTCGCAACCAACGCGATAAAGGGATTATCAATCCCTTCACGGTCACCTACGAGAGTGAGATCTGATAGATATGATAAGATAATATTTTTGGTATTTTTATGATAAGATAAATAAAGATGCAAGTAAAATAAATGGAAAAGGAAATAACTAAGTATTGGAAGATTAATATGATGGAAAATAGACCCGGGGGCCATAGGTTTCACTAGAGGCTTCTCCCGAGAGTATAAGTATTACGGTGGGTGAACAAATTACTATCGAGCAATTGACAGAATTGAGCATATTTACGAGAATATCTAGGTATGATCATGTATATAGGCATCACGGCCGAGACAAGTAGACCGACTCCTGCCTGCATCTACTACTATTACTCCACACATCGACCGCTATCCAACATGCATCTAGAGTATTAAGTTAAAGAGAATAGAGTAACGCTTTAAGCACGATGACATGATGTAGAGGGATAAACTCATGCAATATGATATAAACCCCATCTTGTTATCCTTGATGGCAACAATACAATACGTGCCTTGCTGCCCCTACTGTCACTGGGAAAGGACACCTCAAGATTGAACCCAAAGCTAAGCACTTCTCCCATTGCAAGAAAGATCAATCTAGTAGGCCGAACCAAACTGATAATTCAAAGAGACTTGCAAAGATAACGAATCATACATAAAAGAATTCAGAGAAGATTCAAATATTGTTCATAGATAAACTTGATCATAAACCCACAATTCATCGTTCTCAACAAACACACCGCAAAAGAAGATTACATCGAATAGATCTCCACAATAGAGGGGGAGAACTTTGTATTGAGATCCAAAAAGAGAGAAGAAGCCATCTAGCTAATAACTATGGACCCATAGGTCTGAAGTAAACTACTCACACTTCATCGGAGAGGCTATGGTGTTGATGTAGAAGCCCTCCGTGATCGATACCCCCTCCGGTGGAGCTCCGGAAAAGGCCCCAAGATGGGATCTCGTGGATACAGAAAGTTACGGCAGTGGAATTAGGGTTTTGGCTCCGTATCTGGTAGTTTGGGGGTACGTAGGTATATATAGGAGGAAGGAGTACGTCGGTGGAGCAACATGGGCCCCACGAGGGTGGAGGGCGCGCATGGGGGGGGGGGGGTAGGCGCGCCCTACCTCGTGCCTTCCTCGTTGATTGCTTGACGTAGGGTCCAAGTCCTCTGGATCATGTTCGTTCCAAAAATCATGTTCCCAAAGGTTTCATTCCGTTTGGACTCCGTTTGATATTCTTTTTCTGCAAAACCCTAAAATAGGCAAAAAGCAAAAATTCTAGGCTGGGCCTCCGGTTAATTGGTTAGTCCCAAAAATAATATAAAAGTGTATAATAAAGCCCAATAATGTCCAAAACAGGATATAATATAGCATGGAACAATAAAAAATTATAGATACGTTGGAGACGTATCAAGCATCCCCAAGCTTAATTCCTGCTCGTCCTTGAGTAGGTTAATGATAAAAACAGAATTTTTGATGTGGAATGCTACTTGGCATAATTTTCAATGTAATTCTCTTAATTGTGGTATGAATATTCAGATCCGAAAGATTCAAGACAAAAGTTTAATATTGACATAGAAATAATAATACTTCAAGCATACTAACTAAGCAATTATGTCTCTTCAAAATAACATGGCCAAAGAAAGTTATCCCTACAAAATCATATAGTTTGGCTATGCTCCATCTTCACCACACAAAGTATTCAAATCATGCACAACCCCGATGACAAGCCAAGCAATTGTTTCATACTTTTGGTGTTCTCAAACTTTTTCAATCTTCACGCAATACATGAGCATGAGCCATGGACATAGCACTATAGGTGGAATAGAATGGTGGTTGTGGAGAAGACAAAAGGGAGAAGATAGTCTCACATCAACTAGGCGTATCAACGGGCTATGGAGATGCCCATCAATAGATATCAATGTGAGTGAGTAGGGATTGCCATGCAACGGATGCACTAGAGCTATAAGTATATGAAAGCTCAACAAAAAGAAACTAAGTGGGTGTGCATCCAACTTGCTTGCTCACAAACACCTAGGGCATTTTGAGGAAGCCCATCGTTGGAATATACAAGCCAAGTTCTATAATGAAAAATTCCCACTAGTATATGAAAGTGATAACATAAGAGACTCTCTATCATGAAGATCATGCTGCCACTTTGAAGCACAATTGTGGAAAAATGATAGTAGTATTGCCCCTTTTTATTCTTTTTTTGGGCCTTCTTTTTTTGGCCTTTCTCTTTTTTATTGGGCCAATACTCTATTAATGATGATCATCACACTTCTATTTATTTACAACTCAATGATTACAACTCGATACTAGAACAAAGTATGACTCTATATGAATGCCTCCAGCGGTGTACCGGAATAGCAATGATGCATGAGTGACTTATATGAAAGAATTATGAACGGTGGCTTTTCCACAACTAAAATGTCAACTACATGATCATGCAAAGCAATATGACAATGATGGAGCATGTCATAGTAAACGGAACGGTGGAAAGTTGCATGGCAATATATCTCAGAATGGCTATGGAAATGCCATGATAGGTAGGTATGGTGGCTGTTTTGAGGAAGGTATATGGTGGGTTTATGATACCGGCGAAAGGTGCGCGGTATTAGAGAGGCTAGCAATGGTGGAAGGGTGAGAGTGCGTATAATCCATGGACTCAACATTAGTCATAAAGAACTCACATACTTATTGCAAAAATCTATTAGTTATCGAAGCAAAGTACTACGTGCATGCTCCTAGGGGAATAGATTGGTAGGAGAAGACCATCGCTCGTCCCCGACCGCCACTCATAATGAGGACAATCAATAAATACATCATGCTCCGACTCCTTAACATAACGGTTCACCATATGTGCATGCTACGGGAATCACAAACTTTAACACAAGCATTTCTCAAATTCACAACTACTCAACTAGCACGACTCTAATATCACCATCTTCATATCTCAAAACAATTATCAAGTTTCAAACTTCTCATAGTATTCAACACACTCATAAGAAAATTTTATTATTAATCTTGAATGCCTAACATAATTAAAGCAAATTACTATGCTGTTTTGTAGGACTCTCAAAATAATATAAGTGAATCATGAGAGAACAAACAAATCTACCAACGTGCTCTAAAAGATATAAGTGAAGCACTAGAGCAAAAACTATATAAATCAAAAGATATAAGTGAAGCACATAGAGTATTCTAACAATTTCCGAATCATGAGTGTCTCTCTCAAAAAGGTGTGTGCAGCAAGGATGATTGTGGAAAAATAACAAATAAAGACTCAAATAGTACACAGCGCTCCAAGCAAAACACATATCATGTGGTAAATAAAAATATAGCTCCAAGTAAAGTTACCGATAGAAGTAGATGAAAGAGGGGATGCCTTCCGGGGCATCCCCAAGCTTTGGCTTTTAGGTGTCCTTAGATTATCTTGGGGGTGCCATGGGCATCCCCAAGCTTAGGCTCTTGCCACTCCTTGTTCCATAATCCATCAAATCTTTACCCAAAACTTGAAAACTTCACAACACAAAACTTAAAGTAGAAAATCTCGTGAGCTCCATTAGCGAAAGAAAACAAAACACCACTTCAAGGTACTATAATTAACTCATTCCTTATTTATATTGGTGTTAAACCTAATGTATTACAACTTCTCTATGGTTTATAAACTGTTTTACTAGCCATAGATTCATCAAAATAAGCAAACAACACACGAAAAACAGAATTTGTCAAAAACAGAACAGCCTGTAGTAATCTGTAGCTAACGCAAGATCTGGAACACCAAAAATTATAAAATAACTTGCTGGACGTGAGGAATTTATGTATTAATCATCTGCAAAAATAATTAACTAAATAGCACTTTCCAAATAAAAATGGCAGCAGTTCTCGTGAGCGCTAAAGTTTCTGTTTTTTACAGCAAGATTAAAAAGACTTTCCCCAAGTCTTCCCAACGGTTCTACTTGGCACAAACACTAATTAAACACAAAAAAACACAACCAAAACAGAGGCTAGATAAATTATTTATTAATAAACAGGAGCAAAAAGCAAGGAACAAAAATAAAATTGGGTTGCCTCCCAACAAGCGCTATCGTTTAACGCCCCTAGCTAGGCATAAAAGCGAAGATAGATCTAGGTAATATCATCTTGGGTCTTTAATTTTTTTGTGGAGTTATGCTCGAATCCAGAAGGTTCCTTACGTTTACCCTCATATTCGGAAATTTTGAGATCTAAAGAATACAAACGCTTATTGCAAAGGGTAATCAACATATTCATGCGGTGGAGATTCCCGCTAACACTCTTAAGAGGTTCAAGAGATTTTTGTAAAATCTTGGTTACTTTGCAAATTTTCTCGAAAACCTGCGTTTCTTCTTGGGTATGATGATGCCCCTTTTGTTGAGGTAGTGTTCCCACTATACCCTCTATAATTTTATGTGCAATACTGGGATCAATTTCAATAAAATTGGCTTTGGCAACGCAATCCAAGAGTTGTCTATGAGATAAATTCAATCCAACATAAAAGTTGCGAAGCAGAATTCTAAAATTCACCTCTAGGGTGCAATTACGATAAAACCCCATCATTCTAAACCAAGCATCTTTGAAGTTTTCTCCTTGTCTTTGTTTGAAGTGAAGGACCTCAAACTCGGGAGTCAAAGGGAAAGATAGGGGACTAGCCATAACGACAAGCAAGCAATCCGACACACAAGCAAACAAGAAACGGGAAAAAAGAGGTGAATAGAGAAAGAGAGGGAGGATGGAGAGAGAGGGCGAATAAAACGGCATGGGTGAAGTGGGGGAGAGGAAAACGAGAGGCAAATGGCAAATAATGTAATGTGGGAGATAAGGGTTTGTGATGGGTACTTGGTATGATAACTTTTGCGTAGACTCCCTGGCAACGGCGCTAGAAATCCTTCTTGCTACCTCTTGAGCACTGCGTTGGTTTTTCCTTGAAGAGGAAAGGGTGATGCAGTAGAGCAGCATAAGTATTTCCCTCAGTTTTTGAGAGCCAAGGTATCAATCCAGTAGGAGGCCACACACAAGTCCCTCGCACCTACACAAACAAATAAACTCCTCGCAACCAATGCGATAAAGGGGTTGTCAATCCCTTCACGGTAACCTACGAGAGTGAGATCTGATAGATATGATAAGATAATATTTTTGGTATTTTTATGATAAAGAGAAATAAAGATGCAAGTAAAATAAATGGCAAAGGAAATAACTAAGTATTGGAAGATTAATATGATGGAAAATAGACCCGGGGGCCATAGGTTTCACTAGAGGCTTCTCTCAAGAGCATAAGTATTACGATGGGTGAACAAATTACTGTTGAACAATTGACAGAATTGAGCATAGTTATGAGAATATCTAGGTATGATCATGTATATAGGCATCACGTCTGAGACAAGTAGACCGACTCCTGCCTGCATCTACTACTATTACTCCACACATCGACCACTATCCAGTATGCATCTAGAGTATTAAGTTTAAGATAACAGAGTAATGCTTTAAGTAAGATGACATGATGTAGAGGGATAAACTCATGCAATATGATATAAACCCCATCTTGTTATCCTCGATGGCAACAATACAATATGTGCCTTGCTTCCCCTACTGTCACTGGGAAAGGACACCACAAGATTGAACCCAAAGCTAAGCACTTCTCCCATTGCAAGAAAGATCAATCTAGTAGGCCAAACCAAACTGATAATTCGAAGAGACTTGCAAAGATAACGAATCATACATAAAAGAATTCAGAGAAGATTCAAATATTGTTCATAGATAAACTTGATCATAAACCCACAATTCATCGGTCTCAACAAACACACCGCAAAAGAAGATTACATCGAATAGATCTCCACAAGAGAGGGGGAGAACTTTGTATTGAGATTCAAAAGGAGAGAAGAATCCATCTAGCTAATAACTATGGACCCGTAGGTCTGAAGTAAACTACTCACACTTCCTCGGAGAGGCTATGGTGTTGATGTAGAAGCCCTCCGTGATCGATACCCCCTCTGGTGGAGCTTCGGAAAAGGCCCCAAGATGGGATATCGTGGATACAGAAAGTTACGGCGGTGGAATTAGGGTTTTTGGCTCCGTATCTGGTAGTTTGGGGTACGTAGGTATATATAGGAGGAAGGAGTACGTCGGTGGAGTAGCGTGGGCCCCACGAGGGTGGAGGGCGCGCCTGGGGGGGGGGGGAGGCGCGCCCCCCTACCTCGTGCCTTCCTCGTTGATTGCTTGACGTAGGGTTCAAGTCCTCTGGATCATGTTCGTTCCAAAAATCATGTCCCCGAAGGTGTCATTCCATTTGGACTCCGTTTGATATTCTTTTTCTATGAAACCCTAAAATAGGAAAAAACAACAATTCTGGGATGGGCCTCAGGTTAATAGGTTAGTCCCAAAAATAATATAAAAGTGTATAATAAAGCCCAATAATGTCCAAAACAGGATATAATATAGCATGGAACAATAAAAAATTATAGATACGTTGGAGACGTATCAGTCGACCACGACCAGAGTTCGCCGGTGATCCCCGCAGCCCAGCCACCCTGCTCTAGAGCTCCTCGAGCTCAACCAACCCCTCAGGCCCATCATTGGAAGTCCACTGGTATCGCCTGGAAGCAGCAGAGCCCTTGGAGTCGCCCCTCGCCATCACCTTCTTCCTCTCTGGCAAGTCCCGACCGCCACCGCCGCTTGCGAGCTAGGTTGCGAGCAGCTCTAGCCATCCCCCGACAAGCCACGGGTACAGGCAGAAGGAGAGACTTGTCTTGAAGATAACCAGGAGGAGTGTGAACCTCCTCTGCACTAAGGCAAGCCACACCAAAATTTGGATGGTGTCATTTTAATATCTATGATTTTTCTTACTTAAATATGAGTTCTTTATGCATTTAAAATTTGTTAAATAAATATGGTTGAATGCTAGTTACTCTGTCATGCTTGAAATGTTTGTTTAAGTTACTGGTTGAATGCATGGACTAGTTTGGTCTAGTAGAATAGAGTTTGACTAGTTATAATGCCATGATAAATAATCATAGTGCGTTTTGGTAAATGAGAATTTCATATAAATTATGAGTTAATTAAGATATTGCATGGTAATAAATAGTGAGGTAGAACCAGTAAAGTTTAATGATGAGTTAGTGCAAGAATGTCATATTGATAAGGTTGATCCGTTCTTGTGAGTTGCATGTTTTGCATATCGATTAGTTGCATGCTCATGGTATCGTATGACTTGGAATAGTTTTCATTTTCAAGTTAAACCTGATAATAATCCAACTTGAATATAACGTTGATCAAGTCATGGTGCCACTGAATCGGGTTTTTCCTCAGTGTGACCACATTTACCTTTATGGGGGGGGGGGTCTTGATTCGGTCCTTTGTCCTGCCTCTCGCCGGTGCCTCCAACGAGGGAAGGTTATGGGCGTGCGGTACCCTGGCCCGGTAAGCATACATAACCTTGTGTGCCCGTTTGTTTTATGGTACCTTGTCCCTGTTTGGGACCGCTTTTGCCACGACGGTGGCCGTTGATGCCTTCGGTAGGCACGGGGCCACCTATGACTTAGCCCAGGGAGGAAATAGGTCGGAGTGGCCGGGAGAGTGTCATGGCAAGGGGAGGGTTTCGTCGGAACGCCGTTGGTCGACCCGAATGGGAGTGCGAGGCCATGGGTTCTTTGGTGTGGGTAAAGTGCGCTACCTCTGCAGAGTGTATTAAATCTATCGATAGCCGCATCCTCGGTTATGGACACAACTCGGGAGAAGGTCACACCGTGGATCAACATTTATAATTAATCTTGCACACTAAATAATTATTGTTGGCACTGGTTTTTTGATGATTCATGAGATCATGTGCTAATCATGAGTGATTGGTCGCAGTTGTGATCCGGGTATGATCACCATTTGGTTACGAGGTAACCCGTCTGGTAAGCGAGTCCGAGGGACTCAGTGCACATGTCGATTTCACCGCATTAGTAGCATTACTTGCATTGCATTAACCTGAATAATTGTCATGATATTGTTTGTCATTGTGCTTATGTTTGTTGTGAGCTTGCAAGTATATTCAATGTACTGACCTGGCGTGTCATGCCAGATTTCAGGCAAGTCGTATTGCATCGGAGAGCTTCCCGCGTCTAGGCCGTGTCCACGTCGGTGTCCCTGTGCTATGGAGTTCCACTTCGTCGTCATTCCGCTGCCGCATAGTTTATGTGATCGAGGCCCCTTCATGTTCATTAAATAATATACATACTGTTCAGCTGCATCGGGTGTGCCGTTTGGCCTCTTACCTCGATGTAATATCAGACTTATGTATCCACTAGCTTCAATAAAGCGGTTGTTTCTGTACCACATGTTGTTGTGTGTTGCCAGAAGACTTGATCTCTGGGCTGGCAATGCAAGGTAAACCGGTTGCTTTGAGCCAGGGTGCCACAACGCTTGATATTAGAGCCGCGCTGATTGTAGGACGTGCTTGACCGTGGGAGCGTTAGTGGAACGGTAGATAGTTTCGTCTATGTGCCGGTAGTCATAGAAATTTGTTGCTGCATTGCATGCATGTTTATCTGTTGTTATTACTAACCGTATGATGGTTGTGAGTGTAGATGGCTCCAGTTCCGATCTTGTACCATTCTGAGCCAGCTCCGTACACATCGCCACACCTTCTTCAGAACGTGTGGCGACGACTCTACCCAGAGGGTTCTGATCCAGTGTATCAGGAGCATCTGGACGGTTCATTGTATGAGTATTATGCTGAGGTCACTCTACACCATAGTTCCCCTTCCGGTGCTTACACTCGTTCTTCTAAGGGTGGTCCCGCTTCTACGCCATCTTAGGCGGTCCAGTTTGCAGCAATCGAAGCTCTTGTAGACTTGCGCTACAACGAGGTTCGCATGCACACCCATCCAGGTTTCTTTTACTACCCATCTCTGCACGAGAATGGGCGTATCCTCTTTCCTTTGATTAATCCGGCGTGCGATCGTCCTTGTAGCCACCTTTCTTGTCATATCACTGCCAGTTATCTCCTGATCTACGAGTTAGCTTGGGAGCTAACCCGAGCCCAGATAGCTCTCACCGCCGCTCGGAATAGGAACCCTCTACCCACTATCGGTTTCACTTCATGCGTTCCTCTAGCCTTTGTTACCCCTGTGACCTCTTAGGGTACCATTAACCCTTTGGCAGTAACCCCTCGCAGTGCTCCTGCTGCGTGGGCTTCCCTGGTCGCTACTCCTGCAGCTCCTGTGCTTAGATCTCGCCCCGCACCTGCCCGTGGGGGAGAGTCCTCGAGGCAGCGCCGTCGCGTCTCTCTTATCCCGAAGGTCTATACTATCACTTCAGGATCTGGGTCTGGCTCAAAAGAGGAGCCCGCAGCAGCACCATCCGAGCAGTAGATTGCTAGAGTATCACTTTCATCATGAGTATGATGTATGGATGTAGTTGTACGTGTTATGATGCTTAGTTTTGTGTATCAGGGTAGTGAACTTGTCATGATGTTTACCTCTTATGTTGAGTCTTTGTATAATTATGTTGGAACCTTTTCATTCGCCTTGGTTTTCTTTCGTTGTTTTCTTCTGGGATTGTCACTGGCTTTCCTCCCATTCTTGGATATTTCTCATCGCGGTTGCTGTGTATTGGGAAAATAAATAATAGGATGTCCTTGTTCGTCGCTCCGCAAGACAGGCAGGACATTCCCCCGAGCCATACCAGCCACCACCGTCTCCACCGCTACATCCGCCTTCCACTGAGCAAATCATGCAAATGTTTGAAGAAAGAAGGAACAACGATCTGATGGAACTATTGGAAAGTGTGCAAGTTATGGTTGGGCAGAATGGAAATCAGAATGGTCATTACTCCAAGCTGTCAGATTTTCAGAGAACCAAGCCTCCCAGTTTCAGTCAAGTTATTGATCCATTGGCCGCTGATGATTGGTTAAGGACTATTGAGAAGAAACTAGAAATTGCTCTCATTGAAGAAGGAGACAAGGTTCCCTTACCAACACATTATCTCGAAGGATCTGCAGCTATATGGTGGGATAACACTAAAGCCATGTGGCCCACGGATGAGGAAATTACTTGGACTAAATTCAAGGATCATTTCCGCAAGTATCATATTCCTTCTGGCATTATGAAAATAAAGCAGCGCAAATTCCTCGCTCTTACTCAAGGAAGCATGTCAGTAAGCAAGTACCTGAATAAATTCAACCATTTGGCCCGCTATTCTCTCTATGATGTGGCCACACAAGAAAGGAAGGTCGATTGATTTCTTGGAGGAATTAATCAACATCTCAAGTGCACTCTCAGTATGTTTGATTTTCCGGACTTCCAAACTCTGGTGAACAAGGCCCTCATCGCAGAAAGGGAACACAAGCTCATGCACAACAACTGGCCCGCTAATAATGACCACAAGCACAAATTCGAGCCTCAGAAGGATATGCAACCCGTGCAGAAGGCTCGTACTTGGCAACAGACTCAGGTTGAGTACAAACCCAACTGGCAGCAAAATGTCAACAAGACCACCACTCAAGTCAAGAATGTCGTGATCAATCCGGTACGTGAAGAATGTCAGAGTAACAATTCTTGCTTCAACTATGGGCAAACCGGACATTACGCCAGACAGTGCCCCAAGAACAGCAAGCCAGCAGCTTCATTCCGTCTGCAAGTCAACTACCTAGAGCCATATTCCGCCATCCAAGGGCAAATCCATCATATCTCCGCAGATGAAGCCCAAGAGGACCCAGAAGTCGTCATTGGTATGTTTCATGTTAATAACATACCTGCCGTAATTTTATTTGACTCTGGGGCTTCCCACTCTTTACTTCGCGGAGTTTTGCTGCCCAAAACATATTTCCTTGCTCGATTTTGGGAAAGCATATGCTGGTACAATCCCCGGGGTCCTTGCTCCGAAGCAATCTGGTCTGCCATAATTTGGAGATTGATATCAAGGGAGTCAAGTTTCCAACGTCTTTGATAATCATCGAATCTGACAAATTGCATATTATTCTGGGAATGAATTGGTTAACCCAATACCAAATATGCATCAACTGTGCGACCAGAGAAGTTACCATGGCAAGTCAGGAAGGTCGCACCATAAGTTTTTATGCCCGCAGAAGTATACACAATAAGGATATGGTTTTCTCAGCTGTGGCTGAAGAGGTGGAATTGATTCCGGTGGTCAGTGAGTATGCAGATGTATTTCTTGAGGAATTACCAGGAATGCCGCCAGATAGAGAACTGGAGTTTGCAATTGACTTGGTGCCTGGAACCGCACCGATACACAAGAAATATTATCAGATGCCTTCATCAGAATTGGTGGAATTATAGAAACAGCTGGATGAGATGCTGCAAAAGGATACATCCGCCCAAGCTCTTCACCGTGGGGGTCACCCACTATCTTCGTGGATAAAAATGATGGCAGTCTTCGGATGTGTGTGGACTACCGACAGCTGTATGACGTCACCATCAAAAACAAGTATCCATTATCAAGGATTGATGATTTGTTTGATCAACTCAGTGGGGACAACGTATTCTCCAAGATTTATTTGAGGACCGGATATCATCAACTCAAAATCAAGAAGGAAGATATTCCCAAGACCTCCTTCATCACTCGGTATGGTCTTTATGAGTATACCGTTATGTCATTCGGCCTCACCAACACCCCTGCCTTCTTCATGCATATGATCAATAAGGTGTTTATGGATTTCCTGGAAACATTTGTGGTGGTGTTCATCGATGACATCCTCATTTACTCAAAAAGAGAAGATGAACACAAGGACCACCTCTGAGCAGTTTTGCAAAGGCTCCACGACCATCAGATTTACGCGAAGTTCAGCAAATATGAATTTTGGCTCAAGCAAGTTGGATTTTTAGGGCATGTTCTCTCAGCAGAAGGAATAGCCGTGGATCCAAGTAAGGTGAAAGATGTGCTTGATTGGTCCGCACCCACGACAGTCTCAGAAATCCGGAGTTTGCGTGGTCTAGTCGGGTATTATCGCTGTTTTATTGAAGGATTCTCTATGATTTCCAAGCCAATGACAGAGCTCCTAAAGAAGGATAAGAAGTTTGAATGGACCAAGGACTGCGAAAGGAGTTTCAATGAGTTAAAAATCAGACTGACGTCAGCACCGGTATTGACTCTTCCCGACATCTACCGCAGTTTTGATGTCTACTGCGACGCCTCTACAAAAGGCCTTGGATGTGTACTTATGCAAGATTTCAAGGTTGAGGCCTATGCATCCCAACAACTACGGCCGCACGAAGGAAATTATCCCACTCATGATCTGGAATTGGTCGTGGTGGTGCACGCTTTGAAGATTTGGAGACACTATCTTATTGGAAAGCGGTGCCAGATATTTACCGACCACAAGTGTCTCAAGTATATATTCACTCAACCCAATCTAAACCTTCGTTAGCGAAGATGGCTCAAGTTGGTTAAGGATTACGACCTCGGTATAAATTATCACCTGGGTAAAGCTAATGTGGTTGTTGATGCCCTCGGCCGCAAGCCTGCCAACCTGAATGCTCTAATGGATTCTTTGCCTCTGAACTTTGCGAAGAAATCGCTCAGCTCAATTTGGTAATCATGGATGCAGTCTTGCTAGCATATTGGAAGTTGCTCCTACACTCGAGGAAGAAATTTGCAGCGCTCAAGCAGATGACAAATCGTTGCAATTATATGCCAAGCGTATGCAAGAAGGACAGGCACAAGATTTCTCTAAAGATCAGTAGGGTACGCTAAGGTTTCGAGGAAGGATTTGCGTACCCAGCCAAGAAGGTCTGAGAAAGAAGATATTGGTTGAAGCACATGAATCGCCGTACTCAATTCACCCAGGTGGCACCAAAATGTATGAAGACCTTCGTCAGGTATTCTGGTGGGATGGAATGAAGAAAGACATCGCGTACTTTGTGGCTTGTTGTGATATATGCAACAAGGTAAATGCGGAACACCAAAACCCCGCCGGACTCCTTCAACCCATACCCATATCGCAATGGAAATGGGACAATGTCTGCATGGATTTGATCACTAGGTTACCAAGGACTCACCGAGGGAATGCTACCATATGGGTCATAGTGGACACATTAACGAAGGTAGCCCATTTCCTTCCCATCCGGACCACCTACCGTGCCGATCAACTTGCACAATTGTATGTGTCCAGGATCGTCAGTCTGCATGGAGTGCCAAAGACTATCACCTCAGATAGAGGATCTCTCTTCACTTCAGCATTTTGGTCCCGACTACATCAAGCCTTGGGGACTGCCCTGAAATACATCACAACTTATCATCCCTAGACAGATGGATAGACTGAGCGAGTAAATCAAATACTCGAAGATATGCTCCAAGCATGTGCGTTAGTCCAAGGATCCAAGTGGGAAGACTGTCTGCCGTACGCCGAGTTTTCCTACAACAACAGTTTCCAGACCAGCTTAAAGATGTCACCTTATGAAGCCCTGTATGGCCGTAAGTGCCGCACTCCATTGAACTGGTCTCAAACCGGAGACAACCGTATTTTTGGGACTGACTTGATAACCGAAGCTGAGAAGCAAGTCAAGGAAATCCGATACAGACTGCAGTTGGCAAAATCACGACAAAAGAGTTATTATGACGCAAAACACCGTCAGATCAGCTTCGAACCCGGAGAACACGTGTATCTCCGAGTCACCCCTATGAAAGGAGTTTAGAGATTTCAGACCCGAGGAAAATTATCACCCAAATATATTGGTCCATTTACAGTCATGACTAGAGTCGGAACAGTTGCCTACCAATTGGAATTGCCACTAGAACTGTCAGAGGTACACAATGTGTTTCATGTCTCACAGCTAAGGAGATGTCTCTTGCCACCGGAGAAAAGGACTGATATGGTAGAGATAGAACTGGCTAAGGATTTAACATATGAGGAAAAACCAATCAAAATATTGGATGAGACAGAAAGAGTCACTCGCAGCAAAGTGATAAGGTTTTACAAGGTTCAGTGGGAGTATCACACCGAGGAAGAGGCAACCTGTGAAAAAGAGGAATTTTGAAGGACTGCCTACCTAGAACTGTTTTCCCAAGCAACCGAATCTCGAGGATGAGATTCATCCTAAGTGGGGGAGGTTTGTGACAGCCTGGATTTCGCCTTCTCTCTTTTTCCGGACTTGATTTTGCCTTTGCCTTGGTTTCGAGTTTTTGGAATCAATTCAAATGGACTTATCACTTGGGCATGCCCTGGACTTTCACCCAAGTGACCCATCTACCTTTCATTCAATCTCATTTCTCTGAAAAATCCCAAAATGGTCAAATGAACATTTTTCATAAAAGAAAAATATTCATTTTCTCTTCCGAAACTCATTTCAGAAACTAGTGCTCCAAAGCAACTCTCATCTTTATTGCCCCAAAATTCTTGAAATAATTCCTGAGTATTCTTTGAACCTTGGCCCACCTCCCCAAGCAAAAATATTGCATGACTTTTTGTAATATTTTTGCTACAGAAAATCATTTCTCTTCTGGCCCAAAAATACACTTTGTTCAACACGTGTATTTTTTCTTGATCCTTTGGCCCTGGTTTTTCTTGAGCCTCTTTACCCTCCTAAGTAAACCTTAACCCCAGGAGATCAGCCCTAATGGCCTTCTAGAAGCCCTCCAAAAGTAGCGGCCAAGTTTCTGGCCAGAAACTTACCAACAAGCTTGAGTCACGTCTGGTCGGCCTGGCAGTGAGTTCTCAACCTCCCTAGACCTAACACTGCGTGGACTACAGCCTAGACAAGGTTTGGCCGAGTGTGGGCGTCGTTTTGACCATGCCAGGGCGGTGATTGCGTGTGGACACGGGTTCTGGCATGTGTTCGAGGCGCTCTGTGTCGCGCCAATGCTTCTGTTCAGCAGGTGCTAGAGCCAGAGCTCGCCGACGACTGCCGCGCCGCGCCACCAGCCTCGACTCTTCACCCTTGACCTCTCCTTGGTGCTCGCCGACACCAAAGACGCCGCAGCGAGCACGGGAACGTCGTGACCAAAAGCCACAGTGCGCTCGTGCCCTTGTCTTCTTCTTCCCTGCTTCCTGTGCTCGTCCGCGAGCATGGACAGCTCCTGTGTGAGCACAGAGCTCTTTCCCCCTCTCACTGGCGCCCTTCGTCGTCGCTCGCCGGCATCCAGAGAACTCCGGCGGCGCCCATACCCCCTCCTAAGCCCGCTATATATAGAGCCCCTCCCTTCGTCCCAAAGCCTCACACCGCACTTCTCAACCACCACGACCACGTAGCACAGCCGTAGCCCGATCGGGCAGGCCTCTGGCCGTCGACCACGACCAGAGTTTGCCGGCGATCCCCGCAGCCCAGCCACCCTGCTCTAGAGCACCTCGAGCTCAACCAACCCCTCAGGCGCATCATTGGAGGTCCGCTGGTGTCGCTTGGAAGCAGCAAAGCCCTTGGAGTCGCCCCTCACCATCGCCTTCTTCCTCTCCGGCAAGTCCCGACCACCAGTGCCGCTTGCGAGCTCGGTTGCGAGCAGCTCCGGCCATCCCCCGACAAGCCGCGGGTACAGGCAGAAGGCGAGACTTGTCTTGAAGATAACCAGGAGGAGTGTGCACCTCCTCTGCACTAAGGCAAGCCACACCAACATTTGGATGGTGTCATTTCAATATCTATGATTTTTCTTACTTACATATGAGTTCTTTTATGCATTTAAAAATTTGTTAAGTAAATATGGTTGAATGCAAGTTACTCTGTCATGCTTGAAATGTTTGTTTAAGTTACTGGTTGAATGCATGGACTAGCTTGGTCTAGTAGAATAGAGTTTGACTAGGTATAATGCCATGATAAATAATGATAGTTCTTTTTGCTCAATGAGAATTTCATATAAATTATGAGTTAATCAAGATATTGCATGGTAATAAATAGTGAGGCAGAACCAGTAAAGTTTAATGATGAGTTAGTGCAAGAATGTCATATTGATATGGTTGATATGTTCTTGTGAGTTGCATGTTTTGCATATCGATTAGTTGCATGCTCATGGCATCGTATGACTTGGAATAGTTTTCATTTTCACGTTAAACCTGATAATAATCCAACTTGAATATAACGTTGATCAAGTCATGGTGCCACTGAATCGGGCTTTTCCTCAGTGCGACCACATTTACCTTTATGGGGGGTCTTGATTCGGTCATTTGTCGTGCCTCTCGCCGGTGCCTCCAACGAGGGAAGGTTATGGGCGTGCGGTACCCTGGCCCGGTAAGCATACATAACCTTCTGTGCCCGTTTGTTTTTATGGTACCTTGTCCCCGTTTGGGACTGTTTTTGCCACAACGGTGGCCATTGATGCCTTTGGTAGGCACGGGGCCACCCATGACTTAGCCTGGGGAGGGAATTGGTCGGAGTGGCCGGGAGAGTGTCATGGCAAGGGGAGGGTTTCGTCGGAACGCCGTTGGTCCACCCGAATGGGAGTGCGAGGTCATGAGTTCTATGGTGTGGGTAAAGTGCGCTACCTCTGCAGAGTGTATTCAATCTATCGATAGCCGTGTCCTCGGTTATGGACACAACTCGGGAGTAGGTCACACCATGGATCAACATTTATAATTAATCCTGCACACTAAATAATTATTGTTGTCACTGGTTTTGTGATGATTTGTGAGATCATGTGCTGATCATGAGTGATTGGTCGCAGTTGTGATCCGGGTATGATCACCGTTTGGTTACGAGGTAACCCGTCTGGTAAGCGAGTCCGAGGGACTCGGTGCACATGTTGGTTTCACCGCATTAGTAGCATTACTTGCATTGCATTAAGCTGAATAATTGTCATGATCTTGTTTGTCATCATGCTTATGTTTGTTGTGAGCTTGCAAGTACATTCAATGTACCAACATGGCGTGTCATGCCAGATTTCAGGCAAGTCGTATCGCATCAGAGAGCTTCCCGCGTCTAGGCCGTGTCCACGTCGATGTCCCTGTGCTATGGAGTTCCACCTCGTCGTCATTCCACTGCCCCGTAGTTTATGTGATCGAGGCCCCTTCATGTTCATTAAATAATGTACATACTGTTCAGTCGCACCGTGTGTGCCGCTTGGCCTCTTACCTCGATGTAATATCAGACTTATGTATCCGCTAGCTTCAATAAAGCAGTTGTTTCTGTACCACATGTTGTTGTGTGTTGCCAGAAGACTTGATCTCTGGGCTGGAAATGCAAGGTAAACCGGTTGCTCTGAGACGGGGTGCCACAGTTTTGGATTTATAGAAATTGAAAAACCAAGTTTCTCAATCTTTGCGGCCGAGCCACGACGCCCAGATGTTTGAATTTCATTCCCATTTCTTGCATGGGACCTATAAATTCACCCAAAGACACACATGTGATTTTTCAACAAACTTTGGTGCATTGGAGCATGTGCTTGTAGTTCAAATTTGAATTATGCCCACTAAATGCCTAGAAACTCAATTAATGCATAAAAATGTGAAATGAACCTGGAACAATTCCAAATTTAAACACAACACTCATGTACTAGTTGCATGTTCAGCGTACGTAAATGTTCTAGCAATTCAAACACCATCCTTTCCCTCAGTAACACCACTTTGTCTTTCAAAACATAATGAAAAAATCAGGTATACCACAAACAGTTTACTAGAAAGAATCATGTGGAATGTGATATAAAATATTTTGGTGCACTATCTTGTCTGGCTTGCGCAGGAAGCTTCGTCGTGTACAGTCCACCGCCCCCGCTTGAACCACACTTGCGCGCCAGTTTCTCGCGGCACCGAGTGAATTTTTTTGCCACCGCGGAAATATCTATCTCCCGCCCCCCTCTGAGGGAGTCCTGGACTAAGGGGTCCTCGGGCGTCCGGCCTGTTAGCCATGGGCCGGACTGATGGGCTGTGAAGATACGAAGACCGAAGACTGCACTCGTGTCCGGATGGGACTCTCCTTGGCGTGGAAGGCAAGCTTGGCGACCAAATATGTAGATTCCTTTCTTTGTAACCGACCTTGTGTAACCCTAGATCCTCCATGTGTCTATATAAACCGGATGACTTAGTCCGGAGGGCAGACATTATCATAACCATACAAGCTAGGCCTCTAGGATTTAGCGATTACAATCTCATGGTAGATCATCTCTTGTAATACTCATATTCATCAAGCTCAATCAAGAAGGACGTAGGGTATTACCTCCATAGAGAGGGCCTGCACCTGGGTAAAACATTGTGTCCCTTGTCTCCTGTTACCATCGACCTTAGACACACAGTTCGGGACCCCCTACCCAAGATCCGCCGGTTTTGACACCGACATTGGTGCTTTCATTGAGAGTTCCACTGTGCTGTCGCCAAAAGGTTTGATGGCCCCTTCAATCGTTAATAATGACACTGTCCAAGGAGAAACTTTCCTCCCCGGACAAATCTTTGTGTTCGGCGGATTCGCATTGCGGGCCAATTCGTTTGGCCATCTGGAGCAGATCGAAAGCTACGCCCCTGGCCATCAGGTCAGATTTGGGAGATTGAACTACATTGCGGACATCCGTGGAGACTTGATCTTCGCCGGATTCGAGACCGCGGCTACCACTCCTGATTACCCCGAGAGACATGGCCTAAATCTGTCATCGGACTGCATCCAGGAGACAGCTCCCGTAACCGCTCTGGCCTTAGATCCGGAGCAGACTGTGCCATCCAAGGACATGAAGCTCAACCCGCCACGGAGGCCATAGATTCCCCGGTGTTGGAGCCACACATAGACTTGATCTCACACGATACCTGTGCCACCGAAACTCTGGACTCGTCTCCGGCCATAAGTTCCGAACCATCTGAGCCCATGGACGCCGAACTTGATCGTTTATCGATCTTTGAATTCAGCACTGCAGACATCTTCCAGCACTCGGCTTTGGGCAACATGCTAAACTCATTAAAAACATGTCCTTGACGGAGGACTCACAGCCGAACTCTATCCGGTCCGAACTAGGGGCTGACGGTGGAGAATTTTGCTTCCCACCCGCCACCCACTTCATAGCCACAGTCGAGGATTTGACCGACACACTTGATTATGACTCCGAGGACATCGACGGTATGGACGACGATGCCGGAGAAGAAGAGGCCCAGAACCCGCCATTCATCAGACGCTGGACGACCACTTCCTCGTGTGATGTATACATGGTGGATGCACCAAAGGAGAAGAGCGGCGATGACAAGGAAAATCCAGCTGAGGATAAGCCTTCCAAAATACAATCCAAGCGTCGGCGTCAGCGGCGCCGCTCTAAGTCATGCCGCAGTAAAGACAGCAACACCGGCACAGGAGAAGACAACACTCCAGAAGGTGCCGAAGACAACGAAGACCCCGTTGAAACAGCTAATGAACAAGATGAACGGGAGGATGGGCAGGTTAGCCTGGTAAATAGGCCACGCACGAAGACTCAGAGGACGGAAGTTATCTTCCGCTCTCCGAGGATGAGGTGAGCCTCGGCACCGATGATTTCATCGTGCCTGAGGAACCTCTTGAGCAGGAGCGCTTCAAGCGCTAGCTAATAGCCACTGCAAGGAGCCTGAAAAAGAAGCAGCAGCAGCTTCAAGCTGACCAAGATCTGCTCAATGATAAATGGACCGATGTCCTAGCAGCCAAAGAATACGGCCTCAAGTGCCCAACCAAAAGCTACCCAAAGCGCAAATTGCTACCTCAGTTTGATGAGGAGGCGCCGAAATACATACCACCATCATACAAGCGGCTGACCGACCACCACGTGGTTGGGACAAAACAACAACTCACGCCGAACACCAGCCCGCCCCGCCTCATCGCACAGGTAGAGGTAAATTAGCCCACGGCCATACATATGACCTAAGGCAAAACCTGAACAATAAAGCAGGACATACCAGATCAATCTACAAATCGTGAGGACGTGCCTCGACACGCGACGACGGGCACCTATTCGGACATGACAAACTTAGTCATGTGCGGGCTGAAAACCGCAAACGGACTCCATGAGAGCTACGTCGCGATACAGCCCGATATAGAGGCGCCGCACACCCTCATTGCTTCACTGATGAGATCATGGATCATGAATTCCCAGAAGGGTTCAAACCCGTGAATATAGAATCATACGCTGGAACCACAGACCCCGCGGTGTGGATCGAAGACTTCATTCTCCACATTCATATGGCCCGCAGCGATGACCTCCGCGCCATCAAATACCTCCCTTTATAACTCAAGGGGCTAGCTCGGCATTGTCTCAATAGTCTGCCTGAAAATTCTATTGGCAGCTGGGAGGACTTGGAAGAGGCCTTCCTCGACAACTTCCAAGGTACATATGTTCGACCTCCGGACACTGATGACTTAAGCCACATAGTTCAACATCCCGGAGAGTCCGCCAGGAAATTCTGGACTAGGTTCTTAACTAAAAAGAACCAAATCATCGATTGTCCGGATGCCGAAGCCCTAGCAACCTTCAAACACAGCATCCGCGACGAATGGCTCGCTCGCCACCTCGGCCAAGAAAAGCCCAAATCCATGGCGGCCCTCACGTCACTCATGACCCGCTTTTGTGCGGGTGAGGGCAGTTGGTTGGCCCGTAGCAAAAACAATGCAAGCGACGCCGACACCCCTGAAGTTAAAAATAACAAAGACAAGTCTCGACGCAACAGATACAAGCGTCGAAACATCAGTGACAACACCGAGGATACAACGGTCAATGCCGGATTCAATGGCTCTAAGTCCGGTCAGCGGAAGAAGCCGTTCCAAAAGAACAATTCAGGCCCATCCAGCTTGGACCGCATACTTGATCGTCCGTGCCAAATTCATGGCACCCTGGACAAACCACCCAATCATACAAATAGAGATTGTTGGGTTTTTAAACAGACTGACAAATTAAACGCCGAGAAAAGGGAAAAGGGATCGCAAAGCGAGGACGATGACGAAGAGCCCCGGCAACCAAACACAGGGGGACAGAAGAAGTTTCCCCCTGAGGTCAAAACGATGAACATGATATATGCCACCCACATCCCCATGGGGGAGCGCAAGCGTGAGCTTAGGGACGTCTACGCGATAGTGCCAGTCGCCCCAAAATTTAATCCATGGTCGTCATGCCCGATCACTTTTGATCGCCGGGATCATCCAACTAGTATCCGCACTCGTCCTAGACCCAATAATTGATGGGTTCCACCTGACTCGCGTCCATATGGACGGAGGTAGCAGCCTCAATCTGCTCTATCAGGATACAGCGCGAAAAATGGGCATTAACCCATCACGGATCAAGCCCACCAGGACTACCTTCAAAGGAGTCATACCAGGTGTAGAGGCCCGCTGTATGGGCTCAATCACACTAGATCTTGTATTCGGATCTCCGGACAACTTCCGAAGCGAGGAGTTAATCTTCGATATCGTCCCCTTCCGCAGCGGCTACCACGCACTGCTCGGATGAACTGCGTTTGCTCGATTCAACCCAGTACCGCACTATGCTTATCTCAAGCTCAAGATGCCCGGTCCACGTGGCGTCATAATGGTCAATGGAAATACGGAACGCTCCCTCCGTACAGAAGAGCACACAGCTACCTTAGCAGCAGAAGTACAGAGCGGCCTTCTCAGGCAGAACCTTAATTCGGCTGCCGAGCCCACGGACACCGTTAATAGGGTCCGAACTACTCTATAGCAGGTGAGCTCGGCTTGTCAGGAGCTCGACTAGCAATCCGGCTTCCGTCTCAGTCCCGATCAAGTGGTGGCATTCGTGCCGCGTGTACATAACTACGCACTCAAAATCCCATGGGCATCGACGGAGGCATAGCTCGCTCGTGGTCCATAGTACTGCTCAACCGACATCGGATACACACATACTTTCACTTTTACTTGTTTCCTTTTCAGGTCTCAATCCCACAGGCCCCATCTGGTGGTCTGGTCATCGGTCCTCTTGAAGGATAAACACACCAAGACGGCGAGAAACGCAGACATATGAGGGACTTTTTAGGTGACTCCGTTAACGATAATTCTACCTGTTTTTCAGGACCCACATGCAGCTCTCCCTTGATTTCGGCATGTCAAATAGCCTGTTGCTTATCGCACTACCTGTATTAATGCGCCTTGATGTACTAATTAAATTACAATGAGAACAGTTTGCGGTTGGAGCTTTAGGACCCCAGCCTTTTACCTTTGCACCTTTTCTATTTTCTTTCTCTTTTT